>NC_133462.1:29806447-30147280 GCF_048565385.1 Saimiri boliviensis | reverse complement strand
ATGGGGTCTTACTACGTTGTCCAAGCTAATCTGGAACTCTTAAGGTCAAGTGATCCACCCTCCTGGACCTTCCAAAGTGCTGGGATTACAGGCATGAGCTACTGTGCCTGGCCTGGAATTGATTATTTTTTTCAGGTTTGAAATTTTGGGGGTCCCTTGAGAAGAGTTTGTGGGCCCTGTGACCTCAGCCTTGTAGGTAAAATGGCCCTAAGGAAGAGTATGGGGTGACCCTTCACTTCTGGGTGGCCTCCTTTGCTGTGTGACTTTGGGCACATCCCTTAACCTCTCTGGGCCTCCTCATCTGTAGGAGGAACCTGTTCCTTCTTTCAATTCATTCATTCATTCATTCATTCATCAGGCCTCAGTCCAACCCTCACTCTTTCATCATCACCAGTGTTAGGGTGAGTTTTCCACATTTTTCAGGTAAGGAAAAGTCCCAAGTTGAGGGACTCAGCAATTTATTAGGATCAGGGCTCCAGTTTTGCTCTGGGTGGTGGGAATACAGAGATGTATGATACTTTCATTTATTCATTCAACAAACACCAGTGGAGAGCCCGTCTGTGTGCTGGGCTCTGAGGACCAAGGGGTGACCAAGACAGGCCCAGCTCTCCCTTCTGGTGCCCACAGCCTGGTGAGGGAGGTGGAAGCACACAGGAAACCCCACCATAAGGGGACAGTTATCTAAAATGGCCAAAATTCACTACAGTGCTGTCAGGTTTAGCCATTATTTGTTGGGGGTTGGGGGAACACAGATACCAAGGTCTGGTCCTGCTGTTTGTATGTGGGATGACTCTTTAGTTTGGGGGTGTCTGGCTTCAACTTGGAAAGTTAACCCTGCAAGCAGGCTCCAAGCTATCTACCTTGGCCTTTTGCTAAGTGGCCTTCTCATTCCAGCTCAGACAGGCAGGGAGTGGGGAGGCGGAGAGAGGAGGAGAAGGCTTGGAGAGTTCCAGCATACAGTCCAAGTCACACTGCCCGACGGGGACAGAGAGTGGGTTCCCTCAACGTCACCACCCAGATAGGGACAGCTAGGGACTGCACGTTGGCTGGAATAATAGTAACAATGTTGACAGGTTATATGGCCCGTGACTTGTTGGAAAAGGGCAACCTGGTATGAGACAGTATGCAATACAGATAATTTAAGTGATTTTTTTTCTTTTTCTTTTTCTTTTCTTTCTTTCTTTCTTTTTTTTTTTAAGAGACAGGGTTTCACCCTCCTGGCCAGGCTGGTCCCAAACTCCTGACCTCGTGATCCACCCGCCTCAGCCTCCCAAAGTGCTGGGATTACAGGCGTGAGGCACTGTGCCCTGCCTTGACTTTTTTTTTTTTTTTTTTTTTGAGACGGTGTCTCTGTCGCCCAGGCTGAAGTGCAGGGGTGCAATCTTGGCTCATCGAAACCTCTCCCTCCTGGGTTCTAGCGATTCTTGTGATTCAGCCTCCAGAGTAGCTGGGACTACAGGCACGTGCCACCAAGCCTGGCTAATTTTTTTTTTTTTTTTTTTTTTTTTTTTAGGTAGAAACGGGGTTTGTCACATTGGCCAGGCTGGTCTCGAACTGCTGACCTCAGGTGATCTGATTGCCTCGGCCTCCCAAAGTGCTGGGATTACAGGTGTGAGCCACCACGCCCAGCCTCAATGCACCCATTTCACAGATGCACCTAGTGAAGTCCAGAGAGGGCTGTTGGAAGCATCAGAGGCTGCATGAAGCATCAGGTAGCACCAGGGAGGGTCCTGAGCCTCCATTTTCCAACCTGGACTTTGGGAGTGGAGGTGAGCATGAAATGAGGCGGTCGTTGGGTATTCAGGCCCCTCTGGCTTCCCAGGCCCCCAGCCTCTTTCCTCCAGCAAGCCAGATTCCCGCTCACCGTAGTTATGTTTGCTAGTTTCCACGGACACGCGTGGCCTCCCAGGAAACCCTTTCTGGAGACTGGGCACGAGAGGAGGGGTTTGCATGTTATTTGCATGTTAGGCCACGCCCCGAAGGTGTGCTATCTCATTCTGCCGCTAGGGGGCGCCAGAGGCCAAACCAAGCAGTTGGTGTGCAGAGCGAGCACCTGCTCCGCCTTCTCCGCTGACCTGCCTGGGAGGACCTGGCTTTTAGGTTCAGATAAGGGAGGTGATCTCACAGTCAGAAAGCGAGGACATAGTTCTAGATCGGAGTTTTTGATTTCTATATCCTGCTGTCTCCCCTGATGATGCTCCGGGTCCACGAGGGACACAGGAGACCTGGGAGACTTGGCTCCTGCTGGCAGCGCGGGACCCCAGCGCACGTGGTACCAAATATTGAAATGCATCCCGTGTATCATAGAAATCTGTTGTTAAAGGATTGTTGTGATTTTGCGTGTGAAATATGTGGGCAACTCGGCGTTTTCAGTACGTTTGTTCTATTTTCGTTTGCATTTTCTCATTTTTGGAGCCATTAGCTACTCCCCCTCAGCCAGGTCTCAGAAATGTTTATAGAGATCCTTGAACAGCTGTCCCTACTTTACCGCCCTGGCCGGGGAGGCTCAGATGCGCACCTGGCCCCTGGGGGCGAGAGGATGTCTCAGGACTGAAAACTGCCTGCCACTCGCTCCATCCTAGCTCCCACCCTCCTCAGCATGGGGATCAGAAAGGACTCCCCAGGTCCTGTCCCGCTTCTTCCTGGGGATCTCATCACAGCCCCTCTGCCCTGAGCCCTTTTGGGGGTGAGCTCAGAACAGACATCACCCCTCCCCCTCCCCACTTCGCGTCCACCCCTCTTCATCGCGGGAGCTCAGAACAGCCCCGCAACCTCGCGTGCCCCCAGAGGAGTGCTCGAAACCCAGACAGTCTTCTACGTGCTCCCACACTGAGCTCCGACCCGCCTTACTCCTGCGGAGATTTCGGACAATCCCCTCCCCCGCCCCTCGCCTCCGTTCCCAAGAGGCTCATTACGGAATCGCCTCCCGTAGCCTGCCCACCTGGGGCAGAGGAGGACTCGGAACAGCCTCCCCACTTGCATCCAGCCCTCTCTCCCCGCAGTGGGGGGCAGGGTTTTCCTAGACCCGCCACCAGCTGTCTTCCCCAACTGCGGGGTCACAACAGCCACGCTCGGCCGCGCCCTCCGCCCTGCCCCCCCATACCCTCCACCCTGGTCCCCTACCCCACATCCCCACCCCTACTCCCTCCCAGCTTTCTACCTCCGGAGCGGAGGGGTTCATCACTAAACCCCAACTCCTCCACGCTAGGGGGTCATAACAGCTCCCCTCGGCCCTGCTTTCCGCCCTGGCTCCACCCTCCCCACCCCCATCCCGCTCTCTGACGGAGGCGGGCGGGGGAGGAGAGTTTGCTTTTTGGGGACAGGCTCTCCCTCTGTCGCTCAGGCTGAAGTGCCGTGTGTCCTGGTGCCATCACGGTTCACCGCAGCCTCCCGGACTCAGATCCATCCTCCCACCCCAGCCTCCGGAGTCGCTAAGCCACAGGCGCGTGTCACCACGCCCCGCTCATTGTGAATTTTTGTGGACTCGGGGTCACTCTCTGTTGTTCGGGCTGATCTCGAACTCCTGGGCTCAAGCGATCCTCCCGCCTGGGCCTCCCCAAGTGCTGGGATTACAGGCGTGCGGGGGTGGGCGGGGGTGGAGGTTCATCACCAAACTCCACTCCTCTCCCCTCTCCTCCGCCCTCGGGGGTCAGAACAGCCCCCCGGCCCCGCCCCCCGCCCCGCCCCCTCCCCCGGGGTCGCGCCCGCCTCGCGCCGCCTTTTCCACGCGGTACTTGCGGCGGCGCAGGCAGTCGGTGAGGCTCCGAGGCTCCTGGTCCTCCAGGTCCTCGGGCAGCAGGAAGTTGCGGTCCAGCACCTCGGCCGCCTCCTGCCAGTTGGCGAAGCAGGCGGTGCCCAGGCGCTGGATCTCGTCGGCCCCGTCGCGGGTGAGCACGTCCCCGTCCGGCTTGAGCACCACGACCGCCGGCAGGCGCTCCACGGAGAACTGGCGCCCGAGGTCCCTGCGGGGCGCGCAGGTCAGTCTGGGCGGTTCCACGTCCCTGATCCGGAACCAGAGAGCCCCCACGTCCAGCCCCCCCCAGTCCTTAGGCAGCGCCTTCTGTGTGTACTGTCTCTTGCCGGGCACTGGGTGGGTGCAGGCGAGGACCGGGACGGGGCAGACACTGTGGTCCCCGCGCTATGCCTCCGTCACCCCAGGCATGCTGCAACCTCGGGGTATTTGCACTGGCTGTGCCCTGCGCCTGGAGAGCTCTCCTCAGACTTTGGCAGGTTAAGGCCTTGTAGTGGCCGCGTGGTGGCCCACGCCTGTCATCCCAGCACTTCGGGAGGCCGAGGCGGGTGGATCACGAGGTCAGGAGATCGAGACCATCCTGGCCAACATCGTGAAAGCCTGTCTCTACTAAAAACACAACAATTAGCTGGGTGTGGTGGCGCGTGCCTGTATTCCCAGCTACTGGGGAGGCTGAGGGACGAGAATGGCTTGAACTCAGGAGGTGAAGGTTGCAGTGAGCCGAGATCCTGCCACTGCGATCCAGCCTGGGTGACAGAGTGAGACTCTACCTCAAAAACAAAAACAAAAAACCAACCCTGTAGTATGCAGACCTCAAATCGCAAGGCACCAGGGTAACCCTGTCTCTACCAAAAAAAAAAAAAAAAAAAAAAAAAGCAGGGTATAGTGGTGCACTCCTGTAGTACTCAGGAGGCTGGGGCAGAAGGACTGCTTGAGCCTAGGAGTTTGAGGCTGCAGTGAGCTATGATTTCACCACTACACTCCAGCCTGAGTGACAGAGCCAGATCCTGTCTCAAAAATAAAATGAAATAACATCCCAAAGCCGTGTTTTTCTCTGAAGTGCCTTTCAGCATCCAACATCATGTATGGTTTTTAAAATGTCTCCTGCTTTGGCCAGCAATTTGGGAGCCCAAGATGGGCTGATCACCTGAGGTCAGGAGTTCAAGACCAGCCTGGCCAACGTGGTGAAACCCCATCTCTACTAAAAATACAAAGAAATTAGCCAGGCCTGGTGGCGAGAGCCTGTAATGCCAGTCACTGGGGAGGCTGGGGCGGGAGAATCGTTTGAATCCGGGAGGGGGAGGTTACAGTGAGCCAAGATTGTGCCACGGTATTCCAGCCTGGAAGACGGAGGGGAAAAAAAAAAGCCAAGCGAGGTGGCTCGCGCCTGTAATCCCAACACTTTGGGAGGCTGAGGCAGGTGGATTACGAGGTCAGGAGATTGAGTCCATCCTGGCTAACATGGTGAACCCCGTCTCTACTAAAAATACAAAAAATTTAGCCAGGTGTGGTGGCATTCGCCTATCTGTAGTCCCAGCTACTCTGGAGGCTGAGGCAGGAACCTGGGAGGCGGAGGTTGCAGTGAGCCAAGATTGTGCCAGCCTAGGTGACAGAGCAAGACTCTATCTCAAAAAAAAAAAAAAAAAAAAAAAAAAAAAAAAAAAAAAAAAGAAATTATACTGCTTTATGATTTTCTCCTATAACAGAACTGTAGATTTAAGGACACACATTTCTGTCACCATCCCCTGGTGTTCCCAGTGCCTGAAGTAGTAAAGGGCACAGAGTAGGTGCTCAGGAAATGTACACAGGATAAATGAATGAATGGATGAATGAATATAGCTAAAAGTCAGAGAGACCGCTTGGAGGCTCATGCCTGTAATTCTAGCACTTTGGGAGGCCGAGATGGGCAGATCACCTGAGGTCAGGAGTTCGAGACCAGCCTGGCCAACATGGTGAAACCCCGTCTCTACTAAAAATACAAAAAAAATTAGCAAGGTGCGGTGGCGAGTGCCTGTAGTCCTAGCTACTCTGGAAGCTGAGGCAGGAGAATCACTTGAACCGGGGAGGCGGAACTTGCAGTGAGCCAAGATTGTGCCACTGCACTCCAGCCGGGGCAACAGAGCAAGACTCCATCTCAGAGAGAGAGAGAGAGAGAGAGAGAGAGAGAGAGATTGAGAGTGAGAGATTAAGCAGGGTAAGGGGTTGCTGGCTACAGAGCATCGCTCCAAGGAGGTAGTCTCTGAGCTGAGATCTATGGGATGAGGAGGGCTGGAGAGTTGGGGGAAGATATCCCAGGCAATAGGCATTGGACATGCAAAGCCCCTGAGGTGGGATGGTCATTGGAGTACAGCCCTGATCACACAGGCCATGTGGGGTCATGGTAAGGAGTTTCAATTTTGTTCTTTTTTTCTTTCTTTTTTTTTTTTAGAGACAGGGTCTCGCTATGTTGCCCAGGCTAGAGTGCAGTGGCTGTTCACAGGCACGATCCCACTACCGATCAGCATGGGAGTTTATGACCTGCTCCGTTTCCAACCTGGGCCGATTCACCCCTCCTTAGGCAACCTGGTGGTCCCTCCCTCCCAGGAGGTCACCATATTGATGCCAAACTTAGTGCGGACACCCCATCGGCATAGCGCACTACAGCCCAGAACTCCTGGGCTCAAGCGATCCTCCCACCTCAGCCTCCCGAGTAGCTGGGACTACAGGCACGTGCCACCGCGCCTGGCTCTTTTTTTCTTTTGCTTTGAGACAGCATCTTGCTCTGTCACCCAGGCTGGAGTGCAGTCATAGCTCACTGCGGCCTCGACCTCCCGGGCTAAAGCAATCGTCTGGCCTCAGCTTTCTAAGTAGCTGAACTACAGGCTCGCATCACCACACCTGGGTAATTTTAAAATTGTTTTTTAGAGTCTGGGTCTCACTATGCTGCCTGAGCTGATCCCAAACTCCTGAGCTCATGATCCTCCTGCCTCAGCCTCCCAAAGGGCTGGGATTACAGGCACAAGCTACAGTGCCCAGCCTCGATTTTGTTCAAAATCTTAAGGGAAGGCAATGGGAAGCTCTCCATATCCCTAGGAGACCCTGGACCAAACCTCCCGTTTAGGCCCTAATCCTACACACTCCCACCCTCTCATCCTGGAGTGGAGGCAGCTGCCAGACTGGACCTATCAACCAGATTTCTGGGTTTTTTTTCCCCCTGGTCTTAAACTCCTGAGCTCAAGGGATCTTCCCATCTCAGCCTCCCAAATAGCAGGGATTACAGGTGTGGGGCTCAACCCACGGTTCTTTGCTTTTGTTTTATAATTAATTATATATATTATTTATTTACTTTTTTTTTTTTTTTTTTTTTTTTTTTTTTTTTTTTTTTTTTCCTGAGACGGAGTCTCATTCTATTGCCCAGGCTGGAGTGCAATGGCCCAATCTCGCCTCACTGCAACCTCCATCTCCTGGGTCCAAGCGATTCTCCTGCCTCAGCCTCCCGAGTAGCTGGGATTACAGGTGTCTGCCACCATGCCCAGCTAATTTTTGTATAGAGACGGGGTTTCACCATGTTGGTCAGGCTGGTCTCAAACTCCTAACCTCATGTGATCCACCCACCTCGGCCTCCCAAAGTGCTGGGATGACAGGTGTGAGCTACTGTGTGCAACCTACTTTTTTATTTTTGTTTTTTGAGATGGAGTTTCCCTGTTGTTGCCCAGAGTGAAGTGTAATAGTGTGATCTCAGCTCACTGCAACCTCTGCCTCCTTGGTTGAAGCAATTCTCCTGCCTCAGCCACCCCAGTACCTGGGATTACAGGCTCTTGCCAACACAGAGCAGCCTCCCTGGGATTATAGGTGTTGGCTACCACGCCCAGTTTTTTTTTTTTTTTTTTTTTTGGGTTGGGGGGAAGTCTTGCTGTGTCACCAGGCTGGAGTACAGTGGCCCAATCTCGGCTCACTGCAACCTCTGCCTCCCAGTTTAAGTGATTCCCCTGCCTCAGCCTCCCAAGTAGCTGGGATTACAGGCTTGCACCACCATGTCCGGCTAATTTTTGTATTGTTAGTAGAGACGGGGTTTCACCATGTTGACCAGGATGGTCTCGATCTCTTGACCTTGTGATCCACCTGCCTCGGCCTCCCAGAGTGCTGGGATTGCAGGCATAAGCCACAGCACCAGGCCACACTTTTTATTTTTGAGACAGAGTCTTGCTGTGTTGCCCAGGCTGGAGTGCAGTGGTAGATCTCAGCTCAGTGCAACTTCTGCCTCTTGGGTTCAAGCAAGTCTCCTGCCTTGGCCTCCCAAGTAGCTGGGACTACATGCATGCACCACTACACCCAGCTAAATTTTGTATTTTTAGCAGAGACGGAGTTTCACCACGTTAGCCAGGCTGGTCTCAAACTCCTGACCTCACATGATCTGCCCGCCTCAGCCTCTCAAAGTGCTGGGATTACAGGGGTGAGCCACCATGCCTGGCCTTGCTATTACATAGTTGAGTCTCTCTTTTGCACCTGTTACTCTCACTTAGCTATAAGCTCCCTGGGGTGGCATGGAAGCCAGCACATGGAAGTGGGGACCCCCTAGTTCCCAGTATATGGACTGGCACACAGGGGCTGCTCATTCACTCCAGTCAGGATGGATGCTTCACTTTCAGTGAACATGCCCCCTCCTTCAGGAAGCCCTCCCCGCCCCTCCTCACCTCCTCAGATCATCCTCAAAGGGCAGGAAAAGCCACTTCTTTGGCATGTCCTTGAGGAACAGGTCCTGCTGCTCCTCCGTGGGGTCCTGGGACACGTACACCAGGGCCAGCTGCGCCGCCCGCAGCACATAGAACTCATCTGTGAGCCTCACGAAGAAGTCCTTGAGGATGGGCATGAAGGCCTGGCACTGCGGACAAGCCCCGGCGCCAAAGAACAGCAGCACCAAGCGGTTCTCCAGCCTGCGACTGACCTCGGCCTCTGTGTCCAGCTCGTCCTGGTCGCTGTTGTTTCGGATCAGGACACGGCCAGAGAACAAGGAGGCCATGGTAACCCGGGCTGGGTGCTGGGGACAGCTCGCTGTGCGTTGCCCGGTCTGCTGACTGGCTCCTCTTCCAGAAATAGAACTCTTTAAGAAGCCAGTTTAGGACCTCACTAATCTGTTTAAACCTTAACCCGAGGGGCCTCTAAGCGCAAGGGTCAGGGCTCCCAGAGCTGCAAATGCATTAAGAAAAACAGGTAACAGATGGGCGTGGTGGCTCACGCCTGTAGTCCCAGCACTTTGGGAGGCAGAAGCAGGCAGATCGCTTGAGCCTGGGGAAGTTGGAGACCGGCCTAAGCAACATGAGACTGCCTCTACAAAATATACAAAAATTAGTCAGGTAGGGTGGTGTGCACCTGCAGTCCCAGCTACTTGGGAGGCTGAGGTAGAAGGATCACTTGAGCCTGGGAAGTTGAGGGGGCAGTGAGCTGAGATCACGCCACTGCATTCCAGCCTGGGCATCAGAGAGAGACCCTGTCTCCAAAAATAAGAAAAGAAGAAAGCCGGACGTGGTGGCTCACGCCTGTAATCCCAGCACTTTGGGAGGCTGAGGCGGGCAGATCACCCAAGGTCAGGAGTTTGAGACCAGCCTGACCAACATAGTGAAACCCCATCTCTACGAAAAATACAAAATTAGGCCACAAGGTGAACTCCAGTCTCTACTAAAATTAGGCTGGGTGTGGTGGCTCATGCCTGTAATCCCAGCACTTTGGGAGGCCAAGGCAGGTGGATCACCTGAGGTCAGGAGTTTGAGACCAACCTGGCAAAACTCCATCTCTACTAAAAATATAAAAATTAGCCAGGTATGGTGACACATGCCTCTAATCTGAGCTACTAGGGAGCTGAGGCAGGAGGACTGCTTGAATCTGGGAGGCAGAGGTTGCAGTGAGCTGAGATCGTGTGACTATACTCCAGCCTGGGCAACAGAGTGAGACTCTGTCTCAAAAAAAAAAGAAAAAAAATTTAGCCAGGCATGGTGGCAGGTGCTTGTAGTCCCAGCTACTTGGGAGGCTGAGGCAGGAGAATCACTTGAACCCGGGAAGTGGAGGTTGCAGTGAGCTGAGATCACCCCATTGCACTCCATCCTGGGCAATTACGGCAAAACTCTGTTTCAAACAAACAAATAAACACAAAGTAAACGTTTATTGGCCAGGTGTGGTAGCTCCTGCCTGTAACGCCAGAACTTTGTTTTGTTTCGTTTTTTTCTTTTGAGATGGAGTTTGTGCTCTTGTCTCCCAGGGTGAAGTGCAGTGACTCAATCTTGGTTCACTGGAAACTCTGCGTTCCATGGTCAAGCAATTCTCCTGCCTCAGCCTCCTGAGTAGCTGGGATTACAGGTGTGAGCCATCACGCCTGGCTCATTTTTGTATTTTTAGTAGAGACAGTGTTTCGCCATGTTGGTCAGGCTGGTCTCGAACTCCTGGCCTCAAGTGATCTGCCCTTCTCAGCCTCCCAAAGTGCTGGGATTACAGAGGTGAGCCATCGCACCTGGCCTGTACTCAGTTTCTTTACCTGTCAAATGAGGTGATCACAGCAGTGCTACCTGACCAGGTAAGAGTGCAGCTATAGGCCGGGCGTGGTGGCTGTAATCCCAGCACTTTGGGAGGCCGAGGCAGGTGGATCACGAGGTCAAGAGATCGAGATCATCCTGGTCAACAAGGTGAAACCCCATCTCTACTAAAAATACAAAAATTAGCTGGGCATGGTGGCGCTTGCCTGTAATCCCAGCTACTCAGGAGGCTGAGGCAGGAGAATTGCCTGAACCCAGGAGGCAGAGGTTGCGGTGAGCCGAGATCGCGCCATTGCACTCCAGCCTGGGTAACAAAAGCGAAACTCCGTGTGCGACCCGCAGAGACCCTTCCCAAAGCAAATGAGAGCGAGGAGCTGTTAAGCCGAGTCCAGGTTTATTGGGGTTTGCGGGCAACTCGAGCGGGAGAGGGAAGAGCTGCACCCAGCAGCTGCCGGAGAGGGTTTTTATAGGGGCGGCGGCCTGTTTGGGCAAGGCGTTGTGAAGTGATTGGTGGCGGTTGGGCATGGGCGAAGGGGGAGTATTGTGGAGTGCAGGGATTGGCTTAGCTTTGGCGGGCTAAGGTGGGGAGTACAGGTGAGGTGTTATGGAGTGACTGGTGGAGGTTAAACAAAGAAGAAGGAAGAGCCATGTGGCAAGAGGGGATGGGCTCCGGAGGCGTGGGTCCCGGGCATGGGGAATGGGCCCTTTCTACCTAACACTCCGTCTCAAAAAAAAAAAAAAAAAAAAAAAAGATTGCTGACTCTTCCAGGCCCAGAAAGCGACAGGCCGGTGGCTGGCTCTGGGCCTGTCCTCTGGATCTTCCTCGTGGTTCCCCATTCCAGCCACCCAGCTGCCAGGGACCAATGGCAGCGTAGGGAGTGAGCGCCTGCCCAGCCCTGTCTTCCAAATGCATTGGAAACAGGCCCTGGGCGGCCTCCCAAGGAGAACGCTGGAAAGGTCGGCCAAGCAGGGCAGAAAACAAGCAGTGGCAGAGTCGGCATTTGGGCAGAGGAGGGGGAGCTGGAAGGGAAGAACCGCAAAGCAGAAGCCCGCAGAGTGGGCACATCGCACCCAAGAGGGGCTCAAGAGTCTGCAGAAACAGAAAGGTTCCCGGCCTCAGACTCCTAGTCCCTGCCTGCCTCCTGCCTGAGCTTCTGGGAGACTGAAGGCACCGCTTGCAGCTTAAGGTCAGCCAGAGAACAGGGTTGTGGGTGCTCCCCACGGCAGCGCTGGACCGCGCTGGGGGGAGCATCTAGGACCCTAGGGTGCAAGGAAAGGGCCTGTGGGTGCTTCTAGGAAGGATGGGGACCTGGCGTGTGGATTTTGTCCTCCCTGGGATCTTGAGGTGTGACGTTGAGGCTTAAACGACTAGGCTTCGGGACATGGATTAAGAATTAGCTGTGTCCTTAAATTACACGTTTAAGACCGCGGCGGGGCTTACAATTAGAAACTTCTGAGGCTCCGAGGTTTGAGTTGAGCACTCCCCGGGGCTCTGAAATGTGTTTTTAAGACGGAAAGAGGCTTTGGGGCTTGGATTTAGGACAAACTGGGGCAAGAATCCAGCCCAGCGGGCCGTGGGTGTGGACTGGGATATTTTTGGTCCCCGGGGGTAGGCATCCTGCACGCCAACTAGGGCTCGGGTCCTGCGATCCTGCGAGCCACGCCCCAAGGCTGCAAGACGCGCGCGTTTCCTTAGAGGAGGCGGGGCAAGGCTTGGTTCTCATGGAGACAGCGGCCGTCCCCGGCGCGCCGTTCTAGCCCCTACATCTCGTTGGCCGTTGCCTCTCTGGCCCAGTTGCGTCTCTATGGTCGTGGCTTCTGGAAGAGGGTCCTCCTCGGCTCTGCGGGCTGAGCCGGAGTGAAACCCAGGAGGTGGTGACCCGGCCGAAGCCTGAGTGCGGGGCCCGTGGCCACGACAGAACCTGAGCCTAGGAACCTGGTCTAGGCCCGGGACTGGGGTGGTGCTTGAACGGACGCGGGCGGGATCTAGTTCCGGGAGGGCGGGGCGCGTGGGGGGTGCTGTGGATCTAACCTAGGGGTGGGGCCTGGCTAAGAGGGGCGGGACTCTGAGGCAGAGGTCTTGTGCCTGTGCGTGGGGCTAGGAGCCAAACTGAGGGCGGGGCCCAGCGACCGGCGAGAAGGCCACGGGGTAGAGACAGGACCAGGAGGAAAGGGGACAGAACGTGAAGGGGAATTCGGGAATTGAGGTTAGAAGCTAGGTGAAGGCACGTGGCGAGGCCTGACAGTGACCGAGTGGACAAGCTGACTCTGGGGGCGGGGCCCGTTGTAAGATTGGCAGGGAAGGATGGGCTCAAAAATACGTGATAGAGTGGAGCTAAGGTCCGGGGGCGGAGCCTGACCGGAACCTGGCCAATTCCAGGCCTGGGGGCCGGGTCTGGTTCTAGTTATGGGGCGTTAACTAGAACTGGAAAGGGGGCTGTGCCTGGCCTGAGGACCTGACCAATCGCAGGCCTGGGGGCGGAGTCTGACTCGGAGCGCGGCTCCCGGACTCGCGGGGACGGAGCCGCGTTCTGGGGGCGGGGCTTGCCCTAGGGATGGGGCGGGGCCGGTGGTGGGGCGGAGCCTAAGAGGCCCGCGGCCTCAGCTCTCTCTGCCTCCCCAGGATGCGGGCTCCGGGTGCGGGCACTGCCTCGGTGGTCTCGCTGGCGCTCTTGTGGCTGCTGGGCTTGCCGTGGACCTGGAGCGCGGCAGCGGCGCTCGGCGTGTACGTGGGCAGCGGCGGCTGGCGCTTCCTGCGCATCGTCTGCAAGACGGCTAGGCGAGACCTCTTGTGAGTGTTGAGGGTATCCGGCCAGGGCCAGGGCCGGGGGCGGCGCTGAGGGCTCTAGGGCGCACGGTGAGGGGGCTGGATTGCAGGGATAGCTTGGAGGGTCCGGAGAGTGGGGGGTGCTTTGTAGTTTGGGGGCGGGGCGGGGACGGGGCCTGAGAGAGTGACCAGTTGGGGGGCCCTGAGCGGACTGCAGGGGACACTTAAGGGTTTCTCGGGGGAGACGAGTAGCCTCCAGGGTCTTGGGGTGTTGCAGGCTACTTAGGAGATCTGAGGTATTTGGGGGCAACTTGGGGGTCTTTGGGCAGCTGGTGGAAGTTCCAGGGAGCTGGGGCTGATTGGAAAGCTGTGGCGGTGTGGGGGTCTCTTTGGAGGCTTGATGACTGTGAGAGACTTCTGGGGGCTCTCCAGTGGGTCACCGGGGCTCACAGGGATGACCCAATAGATAGTCACTGGGGACTGCCAAGACATTTTGGGTCGGTCTAGGGCTTTCTCTGAGGGATGAGCGAGCTGTTTAGGAAATCCCTAAAGGACTTGCAGGGTCTCTAAAGGTGTGTCGTTCCTCGGGACCGTTTACAGCTGGGGCACTGTTTGAGAGTTTCGAGTGTGTGTGGGACTTTGGGTTTGGGAGTTGTTCGGAGTCTGTGGGGAGGCTGCTGTGTATTCCAGGACTTGATTGGAGGTCTCTTCTGGAGACTGGGACACTGGGTTCAGGCTAGGGGGGCAGCTTCTGGTGTCCTGGGCAAGTATGCTTGGAGGGTTTCTGCAGTGTCTCTGAGCGGCTCAATCAAATGAGCCGCTGGGGGTCCTTCTGGGATGAAGCAGGCATTGCTGGAGGTTCCTATCAGAGCAGATCTCAGGAACAGCCCCACATGGGAGCAGGTGAGCACCGCTGAGTGGGGGCAGGGTTCAGCGCTGTCCTAGTTCCTTGTAAGATGGACTGCAAGAGGGACAGAACCCATCGTAAGGGGGCGCAGAGGGTGTGGAGATAGGAAGGGTCCCACTGTAAGTTGACTGGTTCTGAACTTTCCTTTTTTTTGAGATGGAATCTTGCTCTTTTGCCAGGTTGGAGTGCAGTGGCACAATCTCAGCTCTCTGCAGCCTCTGCCTCCTGGGTTCAAACGATTCTCCTGCCTCAGCCTCCCGAGTAGCTGGGACTGCAGGTGTGCACCACCACGCCTAGCTAATTTTTATGTTTTTAGTAGAGACGAGTTTCACCATGTTGGCCAGGCTGCTCTTGATCTCTTGACCTCGTGATCCATCCGCTTTGGCCTCCCAAAGCGCTGACATTACAGGCCTGAGCCACTGCGCCCAGCCAGTTCTGAACTTTCTAAAACTCACCCCTTCTTCTCTACACCATGGCCCCAGCCCTCGGTTGTTCTGATGTGCAAATCTGCCTGTGCCCTCTGCTCTCACATTTTCCAGTGGCCAGCCCATCCTCTGCGGAAGGAAGACTCAGCCCCTAGCTAGGCGCTGAAGGTCCTACTGTCTGTTCCCGACGCGTTCACCACTCCCCGCTCCATATGTTCACCCAGAAGGACTTGCTACAGTGTCAAGCTGAAGCTGCCCAGAACATACTGGGCCCCTTTTAGCTGGGTCAGCCTCCCCCTCTGGGAACCTTTGCTGAATTTTCTCGCTCAGCACCCTCTCATAGCTCCTTGCTGCCCTCAGAATTGAGGTCCTTGACGATGTCTCAGCCTCCGCCTGCTTCCTTCTAGTCACCCTTCCAGCTGCACTTGTCTCTTGGCTACTCCCTGTTTGTTTGTTTGTTTGAGACAGAGACTCACTCTGTGGCCCGGGCTGGAGTGCAGTGCCACAATCTTGGCTCACTGCAACCTCCACCTCCTGGCTTCAGTGATTCTCCTGCCTCAGCCTCCCAAGTAGCTGGAACTACAGGCACATGCCACCATGCCTGGCTAATTTTTGTGTTTTTAAGAGAGATGGGGTTTCACTATGTTGATCAAGCTGGTTTCAAACTCCTGACCTCAGGTGATCCACCCACCTTGGCCTCCCAAAGTGCTGGGATTACAGGCGTGAGCCACTGTGCCTGGCCCCTTTTTTTTCTTTGAAGCAGGGTCTCCCCTCTGTTGCCCAAGCTGGACCAGCCTCCATCTCCCAGGCTTAAGCAATCCTCTCACCTCGGCCTCCTAACTAGCCGGGACTACAAGCACCTGCCACCGCTCCTGGACAGTTACAAGATTGTTTTCTTTAGAGATGGGGTCTTGGTATGTTACCCAGTCTGGTCTGGAACTCCTGGCGTTAAGCAGCCCTCCTACCCCAGCCTCCCGAGTAGCTGGGGCGACAGGTGCACACCACCGCACCGGGCAGATTTATATTTTTTGCAGCGTTGTGGTTTTCTCATGTTGCCCAGGCTAGTGTCGAACTTCTGGCCTCAGCAATCCTCCCGCTTCAGCCTCTTAAAGTGCTGGGATTACTGCACCCAGCCTGAGCTGCTTTCATCCATGTTGTCTACTTGAGGACTTTCAGGCACCCAGATGGGGTGGTTGGAGTTGCCAACTCATGTGAGGTTATGAGTCACCACAGAGATTTCACCCCTTCCTCCTAACAGCAAAGGCTCTGAGATACCAACCTTCCTTTCAGTTCCTGGGGTGTGTATGTTAAGGAAAGATCTTGGCTGGGAACAGTGGCTCATGCCTGTAATTCCAGCA
Organism: Saimiri boliviensis; assembly: GCF_048565385.1. Lineage (NCBI taxonomy): Eukaryota > Metazoa > Chordata > Mammalia > Primates > Cebidae > Saimiri > Saimiri boliviensis. The sequence goes on along the minus strand of NC_133462.1, from coordinate 30,131,569 downwards.
CTTTGGGAGGCCAAGGCAGGCAGATCACGAGGTCAGGAGTTCGAGACCAGTTTGGCCAACACGGTGAAACCCCGTCTCTACTAAAACTTCAAAAATTAGCCAGACATAGTGGTGGGTGCCTGTAATCCCAGCTACTCGGGAGGCTGAGGCAGAAGAATTGCTTGAACCTGGGAGGCAGAGGTTGCGGTGAGCTGAGATTGCGCCATTGCACTTTATCTAGCCTGGGCGACGGAGTGAGACTCTGTCTTGGAGGGAAAAAAAGAAAAAAAAGGAAGATCTTATTTTGATTTTCAGTTCACCTTTATGTTGAATGGGCATCATTTGAGTTTTTATCAGATTCAAACCTGCCTCGTCTGACACCTAAGCTGTCCCCATCCTGGGACCACAATGACATTTTGGCCTCTGACTGGTCCTTATTTTCTGATCATTTTGTTTCTACTTTAATGAAGATTTGACTTGTCGAGGCCCGGTGGCTCACACGTGTAATCCCAGTACTTTGGGAAGCCGAGGTGGGCCGATCACCTGAGGTCAGGGGTTTGAGACCATCCTGGCCAACATGGCGAAACCTCATCTCTATTAAAAATACAAAAATTAGCTGGGTGTAGGGGCACATGCCTGTAACCCTAGCTACTTGGGAGGCTGAGGCAAGAGAATCTCTGGGACCCGGGAGGCGGAGATTGCAGTGAGCCAAGATTGGGCCACTACACTCCAGCCTGGGCAACAAGATCAAAACCCTGTTTCAAAAAAACAAAACAACAAGAAAAAAATAGTTAACTCATTTTAACCCTGAATTTTTAGTGTTGTTTTATTCTTTTCTTTCCTTGCTTTGGGATTAGAAGTTTCTTGTGTTTTTGATAAGGTCTCACTCTGTCACCCAGGCTGGAGTGCAGTGGTATGATCATAGCTCACTGCAGCCTCAACTTCCCAGGCTCCAGTGATCCTCCATCAGCCTCCCAAGTAGCTGGGACTGCAGGTGCGCGCCACCATACCAGGCAGATTTTATTTATTTTTTGTAGAGGAGAGGTCTTGCTATGTTGCCCAGGCTGGTCTTGAACCCCTCAGTTCAAGGAATCCTCCTGCCTCAGCCTCCCAAAGTGCTAGGATGACAGGTGTGAACTACCACATCTGGGCTGTTTTCTTGCCTTTTAGTCTTAGGCTTATTTCTAGGTGGTGGGCGCTGTAGGGGCACAGAAGGAGACTGTGTAGGTCTTGGCACTGTGGCCCTGTGCCCCTCAGGACTGGCACATAGCAGTAGCGCAGGACATGTTTGTTAGGCGAAAGGCTGTCCCTGCCTTCTTGGGTTCACCCGGGCCCATCCCTCCCTCTTCAGCTCTGCTCCCAGGAGCCCCTGGGGTGTCCATGCCTGGTTCTGTCTCCCCTGGGGACAGGGCAGGAGATGGGTCCACTCCAAGTCCCTGACATGGCCGGACATACTTGCCTGTGGGAGGCAGCCTTGCAGATGGCCCCAGGGACCCCTGTCTCCTGCTCTTCCTGCTCTTGCATGGTCCCCTTCCTTTGAGTGTGGGCTGGACCTAGTGGCTCTTTTTTTTTTTTTTTTTTTTTTTTTTTTTTTTTTGAGAAAGAGTTTCTCTCTGTTGCCCAGGCTGGCGTGCAGTGGTGTAATCTAGGCTGACTGTAACCTCCGCCTCCCAGGATCAAGCGATTCTCCTGCCTCAGCCTCCCAGGTAGCTGGGATTACAGGCGTGCACCACCATGCCTGGCTAATTTTTGTATTTTTAGTAGAGACAGTGGTTTCACCACGTTGGTCAAGCTGATCTTGAACTCCAGATCTTGTGTTTCGTCCGCCTTGGCCTCTCAAAGTGCTGGGATTACAGGCATGAGTCACCGCACCTGACTTTTTTTTTTTTTTTTTTTTTGAAATGGAGTCTCTCTTTGCCACCCAGACTGGAGTGCAGTGGCACAATCTTGGCTCACTGCAAAATCCACTTTCCGGGTTCAAGCAATTCTCCTGCCTCTGCCTCCCAAGTAGTTGGGATTACAGGTGCCTGCCACCATGCCTAGCTAATTTTTTTGTATTTTTAGTAGAGCCAAGTTTTTGCCATGTTGGCCAATCTGGTCTTGAACCCCTGACCTCAGGTGATCCGCCAGCCTTGGCCTCCCAAAGTACTGGGATTACAGGCTGAACCACCATGCCCTAGTGACTCCCTTCTATTGAATAGAATACATCAGAAGTGATGGAGGCTGGGTGTGGAGGCTCATGTATGTAATTCCAGCACTTTGGGAGCCCAAGGTGGGAGGAATTCCTGAGGCCAGGAGTTCAAGACCAGTGTGGGCACCATGGTGAGACTCCATCTCTACACACAAAAAATTAGCTGGAGGAGTGGTCTCCTGAAGTCCCAGCTACTCAGGAGGCTGAGGTGGGAGGATTGCTTGAGTCCAGGAGGTCAAGGCTTCAGTGAGCTATGATTGCCCCGTGTACTCCAGCCTGAGCGAGGGAGCAACACTCTGTCTCAAGAAATGAAGGGATATTGTCGGGTGCGGTGGCTCAAGCCTGTAATCCCAGCACTTTGGGAGGCCGAGACGGGTGGATCACGAGGTCAAGAGATCAAGACCATCCTGGTCAACATGGTGAAACCCCATCTCTACTAAAAATACAAAAAATCAGCTGGGCATGGTGGCGCGTGCCTGTAATCCCAGCTACTCAGGAGGCTGAGGCAGGAGAATTGCCTGAACCCAAGAGGCGGAGGTTGCGGTGAGCTGAGATCGCGCCATTGCACTCCAGCCTGGGTAACGAGAGCGAAACTCCGTCTCAAAAAAAAAAAAAAAAAAAAGAAATGAAGGGATGTTGACAAATCCAATTTTACATATGAGAGAACCCAGGCACAGAGAAGGGAGGTCATTTGCCCAGGAACACACAGCAGGGGAAGGATAGGCCTCCAGAGTGTGTGCTCTTAGCCACTGTGCCACACTGGTGTGGTGGGGGTGCTAAATTTAGACCCTGGCTTCAGAAAATATTTCAGCACCCTGCCCTGGCTCTCCTAACGTGCCCTGTACTTCCTGCATGAAATCTGATCGTATTCATCCTTGTTGATTTCTTCCGCCCCCGGAGTCCTGGGCCCAGAGCCGGACAGTGGGCTCATTGTCCCTGGGGTGGGGGTGGCTTGAGCAGCCACCAGGCAGGGCTGCCCAGGCATGTGGCTGGAACCAAGCACCGGAATCCACTGCCTGCCCGTGTGGGCGTCCTTGAGAGAGAACGAGTGAGACCAAGAGAGCGGGAGGCTGGGGACGAATCCTCGTGTTCCTGCATCTAGCCCTGGTGTTTGCCCGAGAGTGACCAGCTGTGGCCTCAGTTCCTGTTTCTTGTTCTATTGCCTCTGGACGGGGAGCCTGCTGCCTGGGGCTGCTTCCTGTGGTTACTCCCCCAATAACGGCCCTCCTCCCAGGGCTGGAACATTTGTACCCCATCATGGGGTTCTCAGGATGCTCTGTCAAGTTCACTCACAGGAAGCCCTCAGAGCGGAACTGGGTGTATAACAGGTGCTCCGGGCTGGGCACGGTGGCTCACGCCTGTGATTCCAGCAATTTGGGAGGCTGAGGCGGGTGGATCATCTGAGGTCAGGAGTTCGAGACCAGCCTGGCCAACATGGTAAAACCCCCATGTCTACTAAAAATACAAAAAAAAAAAAATTAGGTGGCTGTGGTGGCGGGCACCTGTAATTCCAGCTACTTGGAGGCTAAGGCAGGAGAAATGGCCTGAACCTGGGAGGAGGAGGTCGCAGTGAGCTGAGGTCATGCCACTGCACTCCAGGCTGAGTGACAGAATGAGGCCCTGTCTCTAAAAAGCAAAATATAAAAAGATTCTCAGGTGGGCACAGTGACTCACACCTGTAATCCCAGCACTTTGGGAGGCCGAGGCAGGTGGATCACCTGAGGCTAGAAGTTCAAGACCAGCCTGGCCAACAACATGCGATCTTCTCTACAAAAACAAAATAAAACAAAACAAATCCCTTTACTGGCAGTTTTGGAGACCCAGGGAGGCACAAAGGCCAGTCAGTGTCTTTGTACTGGATTTGCTGTCTTTGCCATGAAATCACTGAATTTTCCCACATGCTTTGAGCCCTGCTAGTCATCAGCCTGCGGTGGGGGGCCCGATTCTCGCGCGGGCTGCCCAGTCTTCTGTGGCAAAATCCAGCCATTGTGTATAGGTCATCCCTTCCCTGCTGTAGGGCGGTTGGTGTTTTTCTGATCTGCACTTTGGAAGCTACGGTGAATAGTACTGTTATTTCCCACATGTGACTTTCATATGCTGGCCTTTTTATTTTTAAAATTTTTGAGACATATTTCATATTGTTTCTTTCTTTCTTTCTTTCTTTTTTTTTTTTTTTTTTTTGAGACGGAGTTTCGCTCTTGTTACCCAGGCTGGAGTGCAATGGCGCGATCTCGGCTCACCGCAACCTCCGCCTCCTGGGCTCAGGCAATTCTCCTGCCTCAGCCTCCTGAGTAGCTGGGATTACAGGCTCGTGCCACCATGCCCAGCTAATTTTTTGTATCTTTAGTAGAGACGGGGTTTCACCACGTTGACCAGGATGGTCTCGATCTCTCGACCTCGTGATCCACCCGCCTCAGCCTCCCAAAGTGCTGGGATTACAGGCTTGAGCCACCGCACCCGGCTTCTTTCTTTCTTTTTTAAAACGGAGTCTTGTGAGACTTAGCAATTCTCCAAAAAAAAAAAAAAAAAAAAAAGGAGTCTTGCTCTGTGGCTCAGCTGGAGTGCAGTGGCACAGCCTTGGCTCACTGTAACCTCTGCCTCAGATTCTCAGATTCAAGCGATTCTTGTGCCTCACCCTTCTGAATAGCTGGGATTACAGGCACCCACCCATGCACAGCTAATTTTTGTATTTTTGGTAGAGACAGGGTTTTGCCATGTTGGCCAGGCTGGTCTTGATCTCCCGTCTTCAAATGATCCGCCTACCTTGGCCTCCAAAAGTGCTGGGATTATAGGGATAAGCCTCCGTGCCTGGCCTGATCTGCTCTTGGGGAGCTACAATGAACAGCACCCCACGTGACTTTAAGATGCCAAATTAAAAAAAATTTTTTTTTGAGAGAGAGTCTCACTCTGTTGCCCAGGCTGGAGTGCAGTTGGCACGATCTCGTCTCACTGCAGCCTCCACTTCCCAGACTCCAGTGATTCTCCTACCTCAGCCTCCCAAGTAGCCGGGCTTACAGGCACACACCACCACGTCTGGTTAATTATCACATGTTTAGTAGAGATAGGGTTTCACCACGTTGGCCAGGCTGGTCTCTAACTCCTGACCTCAGGTGATCCGCCCACCTCTGACTTCCAAAGTGCTCAGATTACAGATATGAGCCTGGCCTATTTTTAAAAAAATTTTTGAGACATATATTTCTATTGTCATTTTTTTCTTGAAGTTTTACTCTGTCACTGAGGCTCAATTGCAGGGACGCTACCATGGCTAATGGCAACCTCCATTGCCCGGGCCCAAGCAATCCTCCTGCCTCAGCCTCCCGAGTAGCTGGGACTACACATGCCGCCATGCCATGGCCAGCTAATTTTTTGTTTTGTTTTTGCAGATATAGGGTCTCAGTTTGTTGCCCAGGCTGGTCTCGAACTCCTGAGCTCAAGGGATCCTCCCACCTTGACCTCTCAAAGTCCTGGGATTACAGGTGTGGGCCACTGTCCACTCAATTTTGTAAAAATTTTAATTTTAGGCTCCAGGGTGCATGTGCTGGTTTGTTGCGTGGGTATATTGCATGATGCTGAGGTTTGCGCTTGGAATCATCGTATCATCCAGGTCGTTTACAGAACATCCAATAGGTCGTTTTCAGCTGCCCCTTATGGAGGGTCCCAGTGTCTGTTCTCATCTTTGTGTCCGTGTGTTCTGTGTTTAGGTCCCAGTTATAATTGAAAATGTGGTATTTGGATTTCTGTTCCTGCCTTAATTGGCTTCGGCTCATGGCCTCCAGCTGCATCCATGTTGCTCTGAAGCACAGGATTTAGTTTTGGTTGGTTGGTTGGTTTGAGACAATCTCGCTCTGTCACCCAGGCTGGAGTACAGTGGCGCAATCTCAGCTCACTGCAACCTCTGCCTCCCGAGTTCAAGGGGTTCTTCTGCCCCAGCCTCCCGAGTAGCTGGGATTACAGGCACCCGCCACCATGCCTGGCCTCCATTTACATTTTTAAAAATGATTTAAACAAATTTTTGAGACAGGGTCTCACTCCCGTAATCTAGGTTGGAGTGCAGTGACACCATCTCGGGTCACTGCAGCCTTGACTTCCTGGGCTCAAGCGATCCTCCTGTTCAGCCTCCCGAGTAGTTGGGACTACAGGCACACGCCGCTACGCTGGCTAGTTATGGTATTTCTAGTAGAGACAGGGTTTCACCACGTTGCCCAGGCTGGTCTCGAGATGCTGGGCTCAAGCAATCCTCCCACCTTGGCCTCCCAAAGTGCTGGGATTACAGGCGTGAGCCAGCATATCTATCTGGCTGATTGACTCTTTAATTTTTTTTTGAGACAGAGTCTCCCTTTGTCACCATGCTAGAGTGCAGTGGTGAGATCTTGGCTCACTGCAACCTCCACCTCCTGGGTTCAAGTGATTCTAATGCCTCCGCCTTCCCAGTAGCTGTGACTACAGACAGGCGCCGCCACGCCTGGTTAACTTTTGTATTTTAGTAGAGATGGGGTTTCACCATATTGGCCAGGCTGGTCTCGATCTCTTGACCTCATGATCCACCTGCCTCGGCCTCCCAAAGTGCTGGGATTACAGGTGTGAGCCACCACGCCCAGTCGGTTTGACATGTTTTGAAGGTCTCCTTTTCAGCAGAGAACTCTCCAATTGGAAATGTTAATTCATCAGCAGCCTGTGAGCCACCCAGAGAGCAGCAGGGCAGGTCCCCACAGGGAGACCTGGTGGGCCAGAACCTGCCCAGGCTTCTGAGATGGGGCAGGGGCCGTGGTGGCTGCTGTCTCCTAGGTCCGCAGGATTTGAGCCTGATCTGAGAGCCCCAGACACCTCTCTTCCCTAGAGATTATTTGTAGCAAGCTCTCCGTGCTCCGGGAGGGCAGGGTCTTGGGCTGTCTCCTCCTCTGCTGTCTCTCTGGGGCTAGAATGTAGCAGATGCAAGCCCTTGTCTGCCCAGAGCAGGGAGAGACAGGTCAAGGACAAGGTGGTAAATGAGGACATTGAACACGGCATTTGAAGACTAGAGGTGCCGTGGAGAAAACAATCTAACAGGGACAAGCAAAGGGAATGTAGGTAGTGGATCAGTAACAGATGGGGGTCCAAGAATGGCCACTGAGGCCCGGCACAGTGCCTCACACCTGTAACCCCAGCACTTTGGGAGGCCGAGGTGGGTGGATCACCTGAGGTCAAGAGTTCGAGTCCAGCCTGGCTAACAGGACAAAACTCTGTCTCTACTAAAATTACAAAAATTAGCCGGACATGGTGGCGCATGCTTGTAATCCCAGCTACTTGGGAGGCTGAGGCAGGAGAATCACTCGAACCTGGGAGGTGGAGGCTGCAGTGAGCCATGATCATGCCACTGCACTCCAGCCTGGGCAACAGGGCGAGGCTCCATCTCAAAAACAGAAAGAACAGCCACATGGGAAGCTGACACTTGAGCCAGCCCCTAGGGGAGGAGTCATGCGGATGTTGGGGAAGAGTGTTCCCGGCCGAGTGCACAGACTGTGCAAAGGCCCCGAGGCAGGAGCAGAACATGCCGGGTGTGTTCAAGGAACAGCGAAACGTTGGATGTGGCTGGAGCGAGCCAGGGAGAGGGAGATGGAGAGAGGGGAGGATGGAGAGGAAGATGAAGCTGGAGGAAAAGGAAGATGGAGCGGAGATGGGGGGAGATGAAGAGGGGAGAGATGGCTGGGCGTGGTGGCTCATTCCTGTAGTCCCAGCACGTTAGGAAGATGAGGCAGGTGGATCACCTGAGCTCGGGAGTTTGACACTAGCCTGGGCAACATAATGAGACCTCATTTCTACTAAAAATACAAAAATTAGCCAGATGTGGCGGCATACACCTGGAGTCTCAGGTACTTGGGAGGCTGAGGCAGGAGAATCACTCGTGTTTGGGAAGCGGAGGTTGCAGTGAGATGACATCGCGCCACTGTACTCCAACCTGGGCGACGGAGCAAGACTCTGTCTCAAAAAAAAAAAAAAAGTGGGGGAGAGAATGGAGTGGGAGGAGGGTCTGTCTCTGTCACCACAGGGTCTCAGCTGGTGTGGGCCTGGCTCTCAGTAGGTGCTCACCATTTCAGGAATCGGAGTTCATATATCTGCAGCTGGCTGGGTGCTGGACTCAGGCACATGAAATGAACATTGGTCCAGCCTCTGTTGACTGAGCACATGTTCCAGCAGGTGCACAGATGCTAGAGACACACAGATGCATAGATCTCCTGGGTGCCATTGAATGATGGAGGGAATGAATGAATGAGTGAATAAGTGAGTGATGGAGGGAATGAATGAATGAGGGAATGAGTGAAGGAGGGAATGAATGAGTGAGGGAATGAATGAGTGAAGTGAGTGAATGAATGAGGGGGAAATAGACCCATGATCTGGGGGCTCTGTGCAAGGCTTTGAGGGGAAGAGTGAAGGGGGACAGGGAGGGCTCCCAGGATGGACAAGAGAACTCCCTGAGACCAGCGTGCCCCACTGACCATGCCTGGCCCCATTTAGGGAGAGCTGGGATGGGGGAACAGTAAGCATGCATGGGCCATGTGGTGCCTGGAAGGCTTCCTGAGGGAGGCGATGAGGATGCTGGGGGTGCTCAGTGAGGGGGTGGGTGTGGGGGGGCTTTGCTCAGCTCAGTTAGCTCGTGGCCACTGGGGGTAGGGAGGCATTGTCACTAGGAGCTCAGCAGCCTGATCATATCCCCAAAGCATCTAGAGGTGCCTTCTAGGAGCTTCCAGGATAAATGGTTTGACCCATGCAGGACGTTTCATGAAAACCCTGGCCCTCTCCCCCAGATGCTCTCCCCCAGCAGACCCCACCACCCTCACATCTCCACAGTTTTCATTGTGAACCCCTCCTGGGGCCTGTGAGCCCACCTCAGACCTCATCCCCCTTTCATCTCGCCTTCCCCATTCCCCCAGCACTGACCTCCACTCTGGTCCCATTCCCAAGCCTGTTCCCACCCCAGGGCCTTTGCACTGGCCGCCTTCTGGAGGTACCCACAGCTGCTCCCTTTTGCCTCACCAGGCCCTGCTCAGATACCACCTGCCTCTCTCAAGGGCCTCCCCTGCCTCTGCCCTTGGTCCACGTGACTGACCACATCACCCCTTGCAGTCTTGTCACTATCCAGCACTGTCTGGTATTCAGTCATGTACACATAAGGGGTCTCTCTCCCCAGAGGACTGTGAACCCCAGAGGGTGGGGCCTGGTGGTCTGAGTGTCTGTCCCCAGAGCCAGAAACAGTGCCTAAAACACAACAGGCACTGGTATGCACCGGCTGCCTGAATGAATGAAGGAGGGAATCAATGAATGAAAGAGGGAGTAACTGATAAATGGAGGGAAAGAAAAAAGGAGGGAGTGAATGATAGAGGGAATAAATGTATGCGGAAGGGAATAAATGAACAAAGGAGGGAATGAATGAGTGAAGGAGACAATGAATAAGGATGGAATGAGGCCGGACGTGGTGGCTCATGCCTGTAATCCCGGCACTTTGAGGCCAAGGCGGGAGGACGACCTGAGCCCGGGAGATCGAGACTAGCTTGGCCAACATGGTGAAACCCCATCTCTACAAAAAATACAGAAATGTTGCTGGGTGTGCGGTGTACTCCTGTAGTCTCAGTGACTAGGGAGGCTGAGGTGAGAGGATCCCTTGAGCCTGGGAGGTCTGCAGTGAGCCACGATCATGTACCCCAGTCTGGGTGACAGAGTGAGATCGTGTCTCAAAAAAACAGAAACTGAATGAGTGAAGGAGGGAAGGAATGAATGAGGGAGGGAAAGAGTGAGTGAAGTAGGGAATGAGTGAGTGAAGATGGAATGAATTATGGATTGAATGAAGGAGGGAATGAATGAAGGAGAGAAAGAATGAGGGAGGGAATGAAAGAGGGAAAGAATGAAGGAGCGGATGAATGAACGACAGAGAGGATGAGTGAACGCTGGTGCTGAGGTCCACTGTGAACATGTTTAGGGGTGTGAGGAACCATTGCAGGGATTTGGGGAGCCTTGGGAGAGGCAGGGGAGATCCGAAGGATGGATTCGATGATGATAGTTTTGATGTGGAAGCTCGAGGGAGGTGGTGACTGGGCCAGGCTGAATCAGGGGCAGGTGGGGTCGAGCCCCTGCCCTGTGCTGGTCAGGGCTGGGCAGGGGCGGGTACTGTAACAAACACACCACACATGCCAGTGGCTTAGCCCAACACAAGGTAACTGGTTCCCAGAGCTGGGGTGCAGGGCGGAGGCAGTGAGCCAGGAAGGGGTGAGGACCACTTATTTTCCCAACTTCTAAATAAATAAATTCTGAATTTCCAGATTCTGTGATCTGAAGCAGTTTTTTCCTTTTTTCTTTTTTTTTTTTTGAGACGGAGTCTTGCTCTTTTGCCCAGACTGGAGTGAAGTGGCAGGATCTTGACTCACTGCAGCCTCCGCCTCCTAGGTTTAAGCAATTCTCCTGCCTCAGCCTCCAAAGTAGCTGGAATTATAGGCACCCACCACGACGCCTGACTACTTTTTGTATTTTTAGTAGAGACGAGGGTTCGCCATGTTGGCCAGGCTGGTCTCAAACTCCTGACTCAGGTGATTCACCAGCCTGGCCTCCCAAAGTGCTAGGATTACAGGTGTGAGCCACCGCGCCTGGCCTAAAGCATTTCTTGTTTGTTTGTTTGCTTTTAAAGTTCATTCTCGGCTGGACGTCATGGCTCGTGCCTGTAATCCCAGCACTTTGGGAAGTGGGGACTGGTGGATCACCTGAGGGTGGGAGTTCGAGACCAGCCTGACCAATATGATGAAACCCCATCTCTACCAAAAATACAAAAATTACCCGGGCACGGTGGCATGCATCTGTAGTTCCAGCTACTTGGAAGATGAGACAAGAGAATTGCTTGAACCTAGAAGATGGAGGTTGCAATGAGCTGAGATCAGGCCACTGCACGGCTGCCTGGGCCACAGAGTGAGACTCCCTCTCAAAAAAAAAAAAAAAAAAAAAAAAAAAAGTTTTATTATCATTCATCTAATAGCCAAGTGGTGCCGGCTCACCTCCATATAGTCATTCAGGAGCCCATCTCCTTTCACTGGGGGCTCTGGGGCCTCTGCCCTTCATATCCACTAGCGAGTGGGGAAGCGGAACATCGAACCCTCTAGCAGGGCTTAGCATTTGTTCCTACACCCCCAATCTACTCGCGCAACTCCTGGCCCTATTTGGGGCAGGGGCACCCCCTGCCCAATTGGGGGCACACATGCTGAATGCTTCAGTCATCTGTCCCTGGTGCCACCGAGTGACCTGGGGGCGGAGCAGCTGCCTAGCTCGGGGCTGGACCCTGGGGGTCCTGGTTGGGGTGGTCTGAACATGAAGAATCCAGGCTGAAGGCAAGTGGGGGATGGTGTCAAGTGCTCCGGACGTCTCAGGGGGACGGAAGGGAGGATGGGATCAGATCCCAGCTCCACCAGGGCCACCAAGCCAGCTGGGGTGTCGGGGGGAGGACAGGGTGACTGATTTATTTGTTATGCTTTGAAAATCTACCTACTTCCTGGCTGGCTGGTAACTGGCCCTTGCCCTTGGTCCTCTGAGAGATCCAGCTACCGAAAGGTTCACCCTACACCTCATCAAAGCCCGGGCTGCCCTGGGATCCTCCAGGGGGGAGGCTGAGGCTTCCGAAAGCCAGGCCGGGCAGGGCTCCAGTGACGCTGTCCCCTCCATCCCCCCTCCCAGCGGTCTCTCTGTGCTGATCCGCGTGCGCCTGGAGCTGCGGCGGCACCAGCGCGCCGGCCACACGGTCCCGCGCATCTTTCAGGCGGTGGTGCAGCGGCAGCCCGAGCGCCTGGCACTGGTGGACGCCGGGACCGGCGAGTGCTGGACTTTCGCGCAGCTGGACGCCTACTCCAATGCGGTGGCCAACCTCTTCCTCCAGCTGGGCTTTGTGCCGGGTGACGTGGTGGCCGTTTTCCTGGAGGGCCGGCCCGAGTTCGTGGGGCTGTGGCTGGGCCTGGCCAAGGCGGGCGTGGAGGCCGCACTGCTCAACGTGAACCTGCGGCGCGAACCCCTGGCCTTCTGTCTGGGCACCTCGGGCGCCAAGGCCCTCATCTTTGGTGGAGAAATGGCAGCGGGTGAGGCCAGGCGCGGGCATCAGGTGGGCGGGGACCTGGGGCATCCCCCGGGCGGGCAGAGAGATGCTGCGCCCCAGGCCTCGGAAGGCGGCCGCCCTGGACGTGGCCATGAGGTGCACGGTCTGGGTATGCCCCGAGCAGGGAGTTGGTGCATCCCAGGGTTTGGGAGGGGGTCTGTCTGGCGGTGACTATAACCCATGTGTTGGGGACCACAGCGGTGGCCGAAGTGAGCGGGCATCTGGGGAAAAGTTTGATCAAGTTCTGCTCCGGAAACGTGGGGCCTGAGGGCGTCTTGCCGGACACCCACCTCCTGGACCTGATGCTGAAGGAGGCCTCCACTGCCCCTTTGGCACAGATCCCCAGCAAGGGCATGGACGGTGAGTCAAGGGTGGGACCCTTCCATGCCTGCCCTATTCCCCGTTCCCTACCCGCAAGGCCCCGCCCCCAACTCCCAGGCCGAGCCCACCCCAGCTACTAGGCCACGCCCCAAATCCCAGGCCCCACCCCCAACACCTGTATCTCTTGCAGATCGTCTTTTCTACATCTACACGTCGGGGACCACGGGGCTGCCCAAGGCTGCCATCGTCGTGCACAGCAGGTGAGGGGCCCACGGGCATAGCGTTTTCAACAGCTGAGAGTGACCCAGGCTGTCTTGCCAGCCCAATCTGCCCCTCAGCTCCTGTGGGGTCAGTGGGCATCTCCACCTTGCCATGGGGACAGAGAGGGCAGCCCATGTTTCCTGAGCACTTACTCTGTGTCCAGAACAGGGCTAAGCCCTCCACGTGTACACTCATTGCAACCCTAAGGGCTTGGGGCTGGATGAGGGCATCACACCCATTTTCACACCCACAGCCATCTTGGGACCTGGTTGCCCTGTGCCCAGTACTCTGGGGCACCTCTCATTACCCCACCTGTTCACCGCATCCAGCCCATCAGCAAAACCCATCTTCTCCATCTGTCTACTGTTTTCCATGCCCCCCACCTGGACCTGTGCCAGCCCCCTCCTCAAGCTCCTCCTGCTCACCCAACTCTCCTGCCACTCGAGATGGCCCAGCTCCTGCCAGCAGCCACAGGAGGGCTGAAAATCCTAAATCAGACCTGCCCTGCCCCAGACCTCCCTGCACTTACCTTGACCCTCGGAATAAAACCCTCCTTCGGCCCAGGCGCGGTGGCTCATGCCTGTAATCCCAGCACTTTGGGAGGCTGAGGCAGGCAGATCTCTTGACTTCAGAAGTTGGAGACCAGCCTGGCCATTATGGTGAAATCCCGTCTCTACTAAAAATACAAAAAATAGCCGGATGTGGTGGTGCATGCCTGTAATTCCAGTTACTCATGAGGCAGGAGAATTACTTGAACCCAGAGGCGGAGGTTGTAGTGAGCTGAGATCGCGCCACTGCACTCCAGTTTGGGTGACACAGTAAGACTCCTTCTCAAAACAAAAAACAAAACAAAAAAAACCCCTCTCTTAGTTGGCGTGGCCTCTACTACTACTGATGTCATTTTCCTCCCCTTCACCCCTCGCTCACTCCTCCTCAGCTCCTCAAACTTCCTCAAACCCATACATTCCTTCTAGCCTCAGGGCCCTTCCATGCTCTGTGCCTGGGCATTCTCCCGTAGCTCGCCCTACAGCTCTTTCTTGCTAGGTCTCAGATCAGGCTTCACCCTCCCAGACAGGATCCCCCAACGCCCCGGGGCTGCGTCACCATCAGCGCCTCTGCCCCTTGACCCGACTATATCCCTCGTAACACCTAACACCACCACCAATTGTTCGTTGCGGGTTTTCTTCCTGCCAGCTTGTGAACCCAGTTGTGCTGGCTCTGCCTGGGTCCACACCCAGCATGCTTCTTCGTGCCCATGCCCTGGGGGATTTTGGTCCTAGCCCCTGCCCTCCCGGCTCCACCTCCCCGCCCCCCGCAGGTACTACCGCATCGCAGCCTTCGGCCACCACGCCTACTGCATGCAGGCGGCTGACGTGCTCTATGACTGCCTGCCCCTGTACCACTCCGCAGGTACTACGGGGCAGCCTGGGTAGGGAATGGTGGGTGGGGGCGGGGGACCCCTCACCGAGGCCACCCTCTGCAGGGAACATCATAGGTGTGGGACAGTGTCTCATCTATGGGCTGACAGTCGTCCTCCGCAAGAAATTCTCGGCCAGCAGCTTCTGGGACGACTGCGTCAAGTACAACTGCACGGTCAGGCCCCGCCCCTCCCAGCCAGGCCCCACCTCCTCCCAGTCAGGCTCCACCTCCTCCTGGTGAGGCCCCGCCCCCTCCAGCAAGGCCCCACCTCCTCCTGGTCAGGCCCCGCCCTCTCCCAGCCTGGCCCCGCCCCCGACCAGGCTCTACTTCCTTACGTGCGCCCTCGGTCCACCTGCTGGCGTGATCATCTCTGGGCGTTGGGGGAAGGAATGGCTGTCCAGGATGGGGACAGAGATGGCAGTGTTTCCTTCGTGCTTGCTCTGTGTCCAGACGAGGGTCTAACCTTCCATCTGTAAACTCAATGCAACCCTTATAACTGCTTGGTGGATGGACAAGGGTATCACACCCATTTTGCAGATGAGGAAACTGAGGCTTATAATGTGACGATGATTGGGCCCAGGGTGCCTGAGCTCCTTAAGGCAATGCCTTCCCTTTGCCTCCTGCCCCGTGGGTCTTCCCTGCTGTTGACTGTAGGGAATTGAGACCAGTGGGTACCCTGGGGTGGGAAGAGCTACACGAGGCTGGGGCTTCCAGGTGAGGAATGCGTGAGGCGGAGGTGGAGGCATCTGCTGTCTCGGAGAGGAGAGCAGGTGGAGGTTAAGAACAGGGATTCTCCTTTCCCCTCCATGGTGAGAGGAAACCAGGCTGAGGGTTTCCGTGCTGTAAGAGGGGATACAGGAAATACAGGTGGGAGGTACAGGAAACAGGTGTGGAGCCCGCAGGAAGTAGCAAGGCTGGCTGAGTAAGGATTGGGGGAGAGATCGCGCCACTGCACTCCAGCCTGGGTGACACAGCAAGACTCCCTCTCAAAAATAAGGGACTGTGGCAAGTTGGCAGATGCAGATTGGACAGATGCTGCCCAGAGAGGTCCGGCCACCTACCTGGGCAGGTCACACAGCTGAGCAGGGATGGGGGGCTCTGGGCTGAGCATCCTGGGGTACACCACAAGGTCCACAGCTGTGCTTGGCTCCACTTTTGAGGAGTTTTGGTTCTGCTTGGAAGGTCTTGGGAAAGTTACTAATCTGCATGTTGAAATACAAAAGCATCTTTTAATTTTATTTATTATTATTTTTGAGACAGAGTTTTGCTGTTGTTGCTTAGGCTGGAGTGCAGTGGTGTGATCTTGGCTCACTGCAACCTTCGCCACCCAGGTTCAAGCTATTCTCCTGCCTCAGCCTCCCAAGTAGCTGGGATCACAGGCAGGCACCACGCCTGGTTAGTTTTATATCGTTACTAGAGATGGAGTTTCTCCATGTTGGTCAGGCTGGTTTCGAACTCCTGACCTCAGGTGATCCATCCGCCTCAGCCTCCCAAAGTGCTGGGATTACAGGTGTGAGCCACCACCCCCAGCCTATTTATTATTATTATTTTTTGAGACAGGATCTCACTCGGTCACCCAGGCTGTAGTACAGTGGCCTTACGACTGACTGCAGCTTCAGCCTCCTGGGCTCAAACGATTCTCCAGCGTCTGCCTCCCAAGTGTCTGGGACTACAGGTGTGCACCACCATGCCCAGCTCATTTTTTTTTTTTTTTTTTTTTTTTTGTAGAGATGGGGTTTCGCCATGTTGCCCAGGCTGGTCTCAAACTCGTGGGTTCAAGCGATCCACCCACCTCGGTCTCCAAAAGTGCTGGGATTACAGGAGTGAGCCACTGCACCCAGTCCAAACGTATCTTTAAAAAAAAAAAAATTATAGAGGGTAGCAAATACACATAAATGTGAACAGAAAAGCATAGAGAGTTCTGGTGCATCCCTCAGCTGGACCAGGGGCGATTAGATATCCTGCCCTTCCCTCAGCTCCTTTCCACAGCCTTCACTAGGCAGTGGCATAGAGCATCCCTGAGATAGCTTCGTGTTTCCTGTGTAGCCGTTTCAGTCTAACCTTTGAAGGATGAGGACTTGTTCCAAATTCTAATGAAATTCATATAAATTAGCCATATTAAAGTGAATAATTGGGCTGGGCGTGATGGCTCATGCCTATAATCCCAGCACTTTGGGAGGCTGAGGCGGGCAGATCACTTGAGGTCAGGAGTTTGAGACCAGCCTGGCCAACATGGTGAAACCCTGTCTCTACTAAAAATACAAAAAACTAGCCTGGCGTGGTGGCGGGCGCCTGTAATCTCAGCTACTCGGGAGGCTGAAGTGGGAGAATCGCTTAAACCCGGGTGGCGGCGGTTGCAGTGAGCTGAGATGGTGCCACTGCAATCCAGTCTGGGCGACAGAGTGAGATGCCATCTCAAAAAATAAAAAGTGAATAATTTGGTGGCATTCACAACGTACAATCACCAGATCTATCTAGATCCAGAACATTCTCCCGCTCCCCAGAGGAAACCCCATCCCTACGTGCTCCCCCTTTCCCTACCCGCAGCCCCTGGCAACCAGTTATCTGCTTCCTGTCGCTATGATTTGCCTGTTCTGAACATTTCAGATCAATGGAGTCAGAAACTGTAGCCTTTTGTGTCTAGTAAGGATTGTTTTTAAGTGACAGTGATTTCTCAGTGTTGTCAGCAATCTGGGCAGTGGCTCAATCCTGTCTCACGATGTCAAAAATGTGTTTTTTATTTCCACAATTAAAAAAAAATACACAGCCAGCATTATGATTGGTTGATGTGTCTTATAAGAATTCTTGGCTGAGCGCGATAGCTCATGCCTGTAATCCCAGCACTTTGGAAAGCCAAGGCAGGAGGATCACTTGAGCCCAGGAATTGGAGACTGGCCTGGGTAGCATAGTGAGACCCTCATCTCTAAAAAAAACTTAAAAACTACCTGGATGTGGTGGTTTCTGCCTGTAGTCCCAGCTGCTTGGGAGGCTGAGGTGGGAGGGCTGCTTGAGTGTTTCCTCGCTGGGCTTCAGTGCCTTCATTCCAAACTCAGCTCAGAGTGTGGCAGTGGTGTCTGCTCAGCACATTGGTTTAATCATCAGCTATTTAGTCAGTGCCTTCTCAGGAAGCCCACCCAGAGATGAGAACACAAAGGCACCATGGGGCGCCTGGCAGGTGACCCCAGGAAGCCCTTGCCAGGCTGGAGAATGTGTGGCAGGGAGGGAGGATGTCCTGCTTCTCCAGGGCTCAGCTGGGGCACAGGGAATGCCTCTCAGTGAAGTCTGAGCTGAGACTGAAGAGTCCCAGCAGACGCATCTGGGGAAAACTGCTTCAGGCAAGAGGCGTAGCATGTGCAGACCCTGAGGGGCAAGAGTTTTCCGGGGAGATGGAGGGAGAGGCGGGCGCGAGGGTGGCAGGGCCAGAGCCAGCTGGCCACAGGCAGAAATGTGGGCTTCATCCTGTGCACGACTGGGAAGCCCCAGCACATCTGCAGCTGTTAGGATCCATCCGGTGGGTAATCCCTGGCATGCAACTGTTGTATTCCCACTCCGGGGCCAGGATGCCTGGGTTCAAATCATTCTGCCGCTTCCCAGCTCTGTGATCCCCTTCCAGTTCCTTATCTGTGACTCAGGGTTTCTCCATCTGTAAAGTTGGGTGTGAAGCCCGCCTGGAGATGAGAACGCAAAGGCACCGTGGGGCACCTGGCGGATGACCCCAGGAAGCCCTTTGCGGGGCTGGAGAATGTGTGGCAGGGAGGGAGGATGTCCTGTAGGGGGAGCCAATGAGCAGGCGGCTCCGTCGGCACCTGGGGCTCAGTGTAGATGCAGCGCAGACTAGCCTGTGCACCCGGGAGTGGTCGGCCCAGGGGTGAGGCTCTGGCCAGCCCAGGCTCAGCCAGGGGGCTCTGCAGGACAGCAGGCTCCAGGCCGAGGGTTGCCCTGCGGGGTGTCAGCTCTCCTGCTAGTCCTGCCCTGTGTGCCTGCTGAGGCAAAGCCTCGGATGTGGTATCTCCAGGAAGCTGCCTGGGGGAAAGGAAGGACCATGAACGGACTGGGTGGGGAGGCACTGGGGGAGCCGCGGGGGGCGGGTAGAAGACACTGTCTGCATCTGCTTGGATACAAGTTGCATCCGTCTAGGCACAAGTAGATCACGCCTGAAATCTCACACTTTGGGAGGCTAAGGCAGGAGGATTGCTTGAGGCCAGGAGTTCAAGACCAGCCTGGGCAACAGAGCGAGATCCCCCATCTCCATAAACAAATCTGTAGTTTCTGCTACTTGGGAGGCTGAGTCTGGAAGATCACTTGATCATGGCTGCAGTGAGCCATGATCAGGCCACTGCACTCCAGCCTGGGTGACACAGGGGACTCCAGCTGAAAAAAAAATAATAATTAAAGCTGCATCCTAGACCTTTGCAAGAGACTGATCAAGTCCTAGGAGTCAATGTGGACCCTAATAGAGTGTGGACGATTCTGCAGCTATCATCATCCTTAGGCTATTTCGCTCATAGGATTAGCTCCCTGGATGGGGCAATCTCGGGGTCTCTCCTCTGGCTAGGACCCCCCATCACCTGCCGGGCCCATCGCCCACTTCTCCAACCCCCTCAGGTGGTTCAGTACATTGGGGAGATCTGCCGCTACCTGCTGAAGCAGCCGGTGCGCGAGGCGGAGAGGCGACACCGCGTGCGCCTGGCGGTGGGGAACGGTCTGCGTCCCGCCATCTGGGAGGAGTTCACTCAGCGCTTCGGCGTGCGCCAGATCGGGGAGTTCTACGGCGCCACGGAGTGCAACTGCAGCATTGCCAACATGGATGGCAAGGTGCGCGCCTGGAGGGCCCCGGGGAGGTCTCGGAGTTCAGGGAAGACCACTGCCTCCTCTTCCCGGGGCCCCTGGGATCCACAAAACAGCCTCGACTGGTGGAAGGCTCCGCCAAGGGCGCGCACAGGGTGGGGCCTAAGGCGAATTCCTGGGACCCCGGGTGCACCAGCAGAGAGTCAGTGCAGGGCACGCAGGGACAATCCTCCAGCCTGCACAGTGTGACTGCGGTCTTTCAGTCAGGAGAGTTGCAGGCCAGGTGCGGCTGTGTGCCCTGGCAGGAGCCTCAGCCTTTCTGAGCCGCAGTTTCTGCGTGTGGCGATCAGCAAAGATAATAGGGCTCTGGGTACCGTGCTGTTACTCTTTTTTGTTGTTGTTGTTGTTTGAGACAGAATCCTGCTGTTGCCCAGGCTGGAGTGTGCGTGATCCTAGCTCACTGTAGCCTTCAGCTCCTGAGCTCAAGCAATCCTCCTGCTTCAGCCTCCTAAGTAGCAGCACAGAGACGTTCGTGGTTGGCAACTACTTACTGTATTAATGAGTGCCATCCTGTGCTGGCATGAATCTCCCTCTCCTTTCCCAAGCCTCCTCCATCCAAGACCAAGAACAGATCAAAATAATGAGCATAAAGCAAGTGTCGACTGGCCTTGGTGGCTCACACCTGTAATCCTAACAAATGGGGAGGCGGAAGCAGGAGGATCACCTGAGCCCAGGAGTTGGGGACCAGCGTAGGCAATGTAGTGAGACCCCCTTCTCTATAAAATATAGAAAATTAGCCAGGCATGGTGGTGGGTGCCTGTAGTCACTGCTACTAAGGAGGCTGAGGCGGGAGGATCACTTGAGCTTACGAGATGGAGGCTGCAGTGAGTTATGATTATACCACTGGATTGTAGTCTGGGCAACAGAGTGAGACTCTGTCTCTCTAAAAAGGAAATAAAGCAGCAAGTGCCATGGGAGCTGGGTCCCCAGTGCCAAGAACAACGCTCCTTCCTCACTGTGCTTGGTGTTGGATGGCCATCCCCCGCCACCCCGGGCACTTTTGCTCACTGTAGCTCAGATTGCTGCATAGGAAACACACCAGGCCGGGCGCGGTGGCTCACGCCTGTGATCCCAACACTTTGGGAGGCCGAGGCGGGTGGATCACGAGGTCAAGAGATCGAGACCATTCTGGTCAACGTGGTGAAACCGCGTCTCTACTAAAAATACAAAAAATTAGCTGGGCATGGTGGCGCGTGCCTGTAATCCCAGCTACTCCGGAGGCTGAGGCAGGAGAATTGCCTGAACCCGGGAGGCAGAGGTTGCGATGAGCCGAGATCGCGCCATTGCACTCCAGCCTGGGTAACAAGAGCGAAACTCCGTCTCAAGAAAAAAAAAAAAAAATAGTAATAATTTAAAAAACCAAAAAATTTAGCTGGGCTTGGTGGCATGTGCCCTTAATCCCAGACTCAGGAGGCTGAGGCATGAGAACCACTTAAACCTGGGAGGCAGAGGTTGCAGTGAGCTGAGATTGCGCCACTGCACTCCAGCCTAGGCGACAAAAAAAAAAAAAGAGAGAGGAAAAAAGAAAGAAACACACTGGACAGGGTGTGGTGGCTCAAACATGTTGGCCGTGCATGTCTGTTCATAGAACCATGCCAAGCAGGGCAGCGGGCAGCAGGGGAATCTGCAGGGTCTCACGTAGTGTAGGGTCACCATGGCGTCCACTTCCTGCCAGCATGGAGGCTTTTGTGGGCCAGGAAGTGGTCGCCAGCTGCAGGTCTTCCCTGGACAGCATGCAGGCCGGGAAGGTGAGAGGAAGGGCCCTGCTTCTGCAGGTCAGCCAAGGTCACAGAGCTGAGCGCCACACTGGAGGTGCTACTGCAAGCCCCGGGGCAAGGCAGGCAAAGTGTTAGTGCGAAGGACCTGGCGTACCCCGGCTCCTTCCAACTCAGTTCGCCCGGCCCCAGGTCGGCTCCTGTGGTTTCAACAGCCGCATCCTGCCCCACGTGTACCCCATCCGGTTGGTGAAGGTCAATGAGGACACGATGGAGCTGTTGCGGGATACCCGGGGCCTCTGCATCCCCTGCCAGGCCGGTGAGCACGGCCCCCATGTGGTCCCCTCCGGGAGCTGGGGTCCCCACGCTCTGCCTGCCTGGCGCAGCCTGAGTGTGGCCTCCTCCCCAGGGGAGCCCGGCCTCCTCGTGGGTCAGATCAACCAGCAGGACCCGCTGCGCCGCTTCGATGGCTATGTCAGCGAGAGCGCGACCAGCAAGAAGATCGCCCACAGCGTCTTCAGCAAGGGCGACAGCGTCTATCTCTCAGGTGTGCGGCCCGCTAGGCCCTGGTGACTGGCTGTGAGGATGGGGATCCGCCACCCATCTGCCCCTCTCCCCTCCGCCAGGTGACGTGCTGGTGATGGATGAGCTGGGCTACATGTACTTCCGGGACCGCAGCGGGGATACCTTCCGCTGGCGAGGGGAGAACGTCTCCACCACCGAGGTGGAGGGTGTCCTGAGCCGCCTGCTGGGCCAGACAGACGTGGCCGTCTATGGGGTGGCTGTTCCAGGCAAGCTGGGGTTGCAGGGGGTGGTCCTGAGGGAGCTCAGCCAAAAGGGGCTTGGAGGTACAGGTGCCCTTGGGCAGTGCACAACCTAGACAGCTGCTCATGGCAGCCCAGGAAGCAGCACTGGATCTGGAGTCAGTTCACCTGGGTGATGTTGAGCGTCAGTTTTGTCATCCAGAAAATAGGATCAAGAAAGCCGTCCCGTCTAAGGGCTTCAACGAGCCAAGTAGGAGCTCCGTAAAGTGTGTGCTGCTTCCATAAACGACATCCCAGGCGGGGAGAGACTGGAGATCAGAGACCAAGGGCTACTGCCTGACAGTGGATTGAGTCCTGCTGGTGGGGAGGCGGAGGGGTGGGGCGTCCTCACTGAGCCTCTGCTTCCAGGAGTGGAGGGTAAGGCAGGGATGGCGGCCATCGCGGATCCCCAGAGCCTGCTGGACCCCAATGCGATGTACCAGGAGCTGCAGAAGGTGCTGGCGCCCTATGCCCGGCCCATGTTCCTGCGCCTCCTGCCCCAGGTGGACACCACAGGTGCAAGTCCCCTCACCCCCAACCGCTCTCTTCATCAGCGTGTCTGCTGATTCGTGTCTTGGTCCATTTCCTCTTGCTATAAAAGAATACTTGGCTGGGCGCTGTGGCTCACGCCTATAATCCCAGCACTTTGGGAGGCAGAGGTGGGTGGATCACCTGAGGTCAGGAGTTCGAGACCAGCCTGATCAACATCGTGAAATCGCATCCCCTTAAACTCCTGGGCTCAAGGGGCCCTTGTACCTCGGCCTCCCAAAGTGCTGAGATTATAGGCATGAGCAATTATCGTGCCCGGCCCCCATAAAACTTTATAAAAACAGGTGGAGGGCCAAATTTGGCCCACAGGATGGAAGGTGCTAAACTCTGATCCACTGTGTAACAGACACAGCCCTGCCTGTCACGTGGGGAATACACACATGACCAGGCAGGGTGCACACTGTTTCTTGCTCTGGTGAGGAGTGGTCAGGGAGGCCTCCCTGGAGGAGGGGGCATGACGCCAGGATCTGACAGAGAAGGGGGAATCAACCAGGCAAAATGGAGAATATTCCAGCCCAGGGACAGCCTGTGTAGAGGCCCAGAGGTGCAGGAGAGACGTTCCCCAAGACTACCTGCTCAGCCCTTACCTGCCCCCACCCCCACTACAGGCACCTTCAAGATCCAGAAGACGAGGCTGCAGCGAGAGGGCTTTGACCCACGCCAGACCTCGGACCGGCTCTTCTTCCTGGACCTGAAGCAGGGCCACTACCTGCCCTTGAACGAGGCGGTCTACACTCGCATCTGCTCGGGCACTTTCTCCCTCTGAAGCTCCTCCCCTGCTGGCCAGAAACTCCAGGCCTGGTGGGAGAGGCCGGCTTGAGCCAGACAGCCCAGCCCAGCCCAGGGGTGGCGGCCTCCTGCGCAGCCACCTGGCTGAGCTGTACCCGGCGGGCCCGTCCTGGACTGAGAAACTGGAACCTGGGGTGAAGCCATGCCTCTCCGCTGCATTGGCACTCCTGCGTCTGTCCCCTCTTCCTGCCTTTCGGCCTCTGGCTCCTTCCATCCCTGTCCCTGTCTGGCCTTAACTCTTCCCTCTTTTTCTTTTTTTTTTTGAGACAGTCTCGCTCTGTCGCCTGGCTGAAGTGCAATGGTGGGATCTTGGCTCACTGCGACCTCCGCCGCAGCCTCCAGAGTAGCTGGGATGACACCCGCCACCACGACCAGCTAATTTTTGTAGTGCGCCGCCGCGCCCGGCTTTCCTCTTTTTCCTCTCCTCTCTCCCTCCTCTTCTCTCCTGCTGAGTGGAACGTGTGTGCGGGGAGCTGCGTCTCGCGCAGGGCCCATCTGCTCTCGGGGCTCGAACCGCGGGGCCCTGGACTCGGACTGGGGCCTCCCACCTCCCTCCCGGCTGTGCCTTACGGAGCCCCGCCCAGGCCTCCCGCAGCGGCTGGCTTCCAGATGCCACAGCCCCGTGTGAGTTCCAAGCAGGCCTCCGCCCTCCCTGCTGAACGGAGGAGCTGGGGCCCCAGGGGCCAGCTGGACACGTCGCCCAGGCCAGGCCAGGCCAATTGCCTTTTGCACTTCCCCGTTCCTGGCGCCTTTCCCCAGCCCCACCTTCCCCTCCCGATGCCCTGAAAGCTTCCGGAATTGACTGTGACTGCTTGAATGTCGCCACTGCCAGCCCCTGCCTCGATGTCCCCATTTAGCCATCTCCATGGGCTCCTGCTGGAGGGCCCTGAACCCTGCACTGCGTGGCTGCCCAGATGGCTGCTTCCTGTTCCGGGAGCAGGCCTCTTGGGTGTCCTCATCTGCTGTGGCTACTGGAGGGTCCAACGGGAGAGGCAGCAGTGGGATCAGGGAGGTCTCCTGTCTGGGGTTGACCTCTCAAGCCTCAGGGGTTCTAGCCTGCTGAATATACCCCACCTGGGGTATGATGCTGTCCCCACTGATGGCTCTGACGCTGTGTTGGTGGTGATGTCCCAGACAAGCCCACCAGGTCAGCCCAAAGGTCCCTGTGGGCCCGCCAGTGGCTCATCACGGACACCCATGCCAGTCTTTCTGGGGCCGGCCACCCAGGCCGCCCGTGCGTCTGTCTCCCCTCCAGCAGCACCTCCTGGCCCCTGGAATGGTGGGGCCGTGGTGAATGACCCCATGGCGTCTCCTGGGAACTCCCCTGGGCACTGTGGTTTTATTTTCTAATTGGTTTAAGAAATAAACCTGAAGACTGCCTGCTGCCTGCTAGGAGCCCATTCATTCATTGTCCCCACGTGGCACAGAACCTTTGCAGAGTTTCAGAAGGCAGGACTCGGCCGGCCCTGGGCACAGTGGCTCATGTCTGGCATCCCAGCACTTTGGGAGGCCGAGGTGGGAGATTCATTTGAGCCCAGGAGTTTGAGACTAGCCTGGCCAACATGGTGAAACCCCATCTCTACTAAAAATACAAAAAAAAAAAAAAAAAAAAAAATTAGCTGGGTGTGGCACACCTGTAATCCCAGCTACTCGGGAGACTGAGGCAGGAGAACCGCTGGAACCCAGGAGGCAGAGGTTGCAGTGCACTCTGGTGTGGGTGACACAGTGAAACTCTGGTCCAAAATAAATAAGTAAATAAATGCAAAAAGTAGCCAGGCGTGGTGGTGCACACCTGTCATTTCAGCTACCTGGAAGGCTGAGGCAGGAGAACTGCTTGAGCCCAGGAGGTGGGTGTTGCCGTGAGCTATCCTGACACAGCACTGCATTCTAGGTGACAGAGCAGGACTGTCTCAAAAAAATAATAAAAAAAGGGCCGGGCGCATTGGCTCATGTCTATAATCCCAGCACTGTGAGAGTCCGAGGTCGGTGGATCACGAGGTCAGGAGTTCAAGACCAGTCTAGCCAAGATGGTGAAACCCTGTTTCTACTAAAAAAAAAAAAAAAAAAAAAAAAAATAGAAAAATTAGCTGGGCATTGAACCTGTAATCTCAGCTCCTCCAGGAGGCTGAGGCAGAGAACTGCTTAAAAACCTGGAAGGTGGAGGTTGCAGTTAGCTGAGATCGCACCACTGCACTCCAGCCTGGGCAACAGAGTGAGACTCTGTCAAAAAAAAAAAAAAGGCGGCAGGACCCACACAGTCTGGGGCTGGCCCATCTGCAAGGCCGAAGGGGCCTTGGTGCAGGGGCACCCGGGTTGGCCCTCTCCCTGGCCTTCCGAGGGGGAGGCGCCTCCCTGCAGCCTCTGGGCCTCACAGCCACAAGTTGGCCTCTGTGGTTGCACGGAAGGGATGGACGATTTGCCCGGGGGTTCCTGCAGGTGTCGCAGGGTGGCCCAGATCAGAGGGTGTGTCCTGGCACCTGCGGCTGCCCCGGGAGTGTCCTCTTCTGTGTACAGGCTGGCTGGTGTGAGAGCTCTGGGTGAAAATTGCTAGGACTGCTGGGGTGGCCAACTGAGCTGGGATTCGAACCCAGGACTCCAAGCTCAGGAGTCTATAGTTTTCCTCCCAACCCCTGGGGAATATGTCCCAAGACCCCAAATGGATGCCTACAACTGACTGTAATACTGAGCCCTATACGTTTCTTTCTTTTTCTTTTTCCCTCCCTCCCTTTCCTCTCTCCCTCTCTTTCCTTTTTTTATTCTTTCGTTTTTTTTTTTTTTTGGTTTGTTTGTTTTGAGACAGAGTCGCTCTGTCACCCAGACTGGAGTGCAATGACACATTTGGCTCACTGCAACCTCCGCCTCCTGGGTTCAAGCGATTCTCCTGCCTTAGCCTCCCGAATAGCTGGGATTACAGGCACGCAGCACCAGGCACAGTTAATTTTTGTATTTTTAGTCGAGAGAGGTTTCACCATGTTGGCCCAGGCTGGTCTCAAACTCCTGATCTCGTGATCTGCCTGCCTCAGCCTCCTAAAGTGCTGGGATTACAGACGTGAGACACCGTATGCAGCTCGTTTTCTTCTTTCCCTTCGTCCCTCCCTCCCTCCCTTCCTTTCTTTCCTTCATCCTTTCCTCGCTCTTCCTTTTTAATTTTATCTTTTGACACAGGGTCTTATGCTGTTGCCCAGACTGGAGTACAGTGGCATGATCATAACTCACTGCAGCCTTGACCTGCCCGGCTCAAGAATCCTCCGTCAGCCTCCGGCATGCCTGAGACTATATAGGCGTGCGCCGTCATGCCCGGCTAATTTTTTGATTTGTTTGTAGAGATGAGGTCTCACTATATTGCCCAGGCTGGTCTCCAACTCCTGGGCTCAAGCAGTCCTCCCACCCCCAGCATCTCAAAGTGCCAGGATTACAGGTGTAAGTCACCATGCCCAGCTTATACAGGTTTTTTGAGCCTATAACCAGGAGGTTACCATGTGACAAATGAGTGGGCGCTGGGGGAGTGGCGTCTCCAGCATGGATCCGCTGGACAAAGGTGTGATTCATGACCCTGGGCGGGACAGAGAGGGATGGAGCAAGACAGTCCGAGATTTCATCGTGCTCCACAGAACAGCACGCAGTTTAAAACTGATGAATTGCTTATTTCTGGAATTTTCCATTTACTATGCCTGAACTGTGGCAACTTCAGAAAGACAAAGTTTGAATAAGAGGAGACTACTGTGTTCTCAACTGACTCTCACCTCTGCTGTCCCCTCCCCTGTCATAACGCTGACCTCCTGTTGTCTCTCCCTCAGGGGAAGGAAGTGACAGAAGCATTTGCTGGGAAAGCGGACTGAGGGGGTGACTCTTGTGTGCAGATAAGCAAGTACATTTTTTTGGGGGGAGGGACGGAGTCTTGCTCTGTCACCCAGGCTGGAGTGCAGTGAGTGGCACATCTAACTCACTGCAACCTCCACCTCCCGGGTTCAAGCGATTCTCCTGCCTCAGCCTCCCAAGTAGCTGGGATCAGAGGTACGTGCAACCACACCCAGATAATTTTTGTGTTTTTAGTAGGGATAGGGTTTCACTATATTGGCCAGGCTGGTCTCAAACTCCTGACCTGAGATGATCCGCCTGGCTTGGCCTCTATCAAAGTGTTGGGATTACAGGCGTGAGGCAGCGAGCCTGGACTAGTCCTTTCTTTTTGAATAGTCCTGGCACCCGTGGCAAAGATCAGTTGATCATATACTCGTGGGTTTATTTGTGTATCTGTTCCAATCATTTATTTACATGTATATCCTTATGCCAATACCACGCTGTTTTGATTAATATACATTTTTATTAAGTTTGAAATGAGAAAGTATTAGTCCTCCTATTTTATTCAAGAGTGTTTGGGTATTTGGGGGCCATTTACAATTTATAATGAATTTGAGGATCAATTTGTCAATTTCTACAAAAATGTTGTAAATCTCAAAGGGATTACATTGCATCTGTAGACCAATTTGTGGAGTACTGCCCTCCTAACAACATTATACTTTCCAATCCATGAACTAGGATGTCTGGCCGCTTATTTAGATCACGTTTTAACTTTTTTTCAGCAAAGTTTTAGTTTAGTTTAGCTTGTTTTGAGAAAGGTTCTCACTCTATCACCCAGGCTGGAGTGGAGTGGCAGGAACACAGCTCACTGCAGCCTTAGCCTCCAGGGCTGAAGTGATCCTCTCACCACAGCCTCCCAAGTAGCTGGGACCACAGGCAGCTGCCACCAGGTCCAACCGTGGCTTCCCAAAGTGCTGGGATTACAGGTATGAGCTACCAAGCCTAGCTGCAGCTTTCAGTGTACAAAGTCTTGTACTTCTTTGATTGAATTTATTCCCGGCCAGGCATGGTGGTTCACGCCTGTAATCCCAGCACTTTGGGAGGCCGAGGCGGGTGGAGCACCGGAGGTCCAGAGTTCGAGACCAGCCTGACCAACATGGCAAAACCCCGTCTCTATTAAAAATACAAAATTAGCCAGGTGTAGTAGCACATGCCTGTAATTCCATCTACTCCGGAGGCTGAGGCAGGTGAATCGACTGAACCTGGGAGATGGAGGTTGCTGTGAGACAAGATCCTGCCATTGCACTCCAACCTGGGCAACAAGAGCAAAACTCTCTCTAAAAAAAATTTATTTCTAATTTTAGTCTTTGTGATGCTATGGTAAATGGAATAGTTTTCTTAATTTGCTACTGATTTTAAAATGCACTACTTGTGTGAGTCTCGTTGCCTTACATACTTCACTGAATTGACCCACCCTCTGAAGTGGCCCAGCCTCCCCAGGCCCGCGAGGCCGCCTCCGCCTTGCAGACCTCCGCCCAGGCAAGAACTCGACTGGAGGCCTTTCTGGGCAATCAGAGGGACACGACAGCACACTAGGCGCGTTTGCTGAAAAATTTCAACAATCATGGCCAGACGCAATGGCTCTCACCTGAATACTACCACTTTGGGAGGCCAAGGCAGGATGATCGCTTGAGCCCAGAAGTTCAAGACCAGCCTACACCAAACGGCAAGAGCCTGTCCCTATGAGAAAAGTAAAAAAATAAATCCCACAAGCACATTTTCACCTCTAGGTTTTTCTGTTTTGTTTTTGAGATGGACTCTCGCTTTGTTGCTCAGGCTGGAGTGCAGTGGGACCATCTCGGTTCACTGCAGCCTCCGCCTGCCGGGTTCAAGCGACTCTCCTGCCTCAGCCTCCCGAGCAGCTGAGATTACAGGCGCGCGCCACGACGCCCGGCTAATTTTTGTATTTTTAGTAGAGACAGGGTTTCACCATGTTGGCCAGGCGGGTCTCGAACTCCCAACCTCAGGTGATCCACCCACTTCAACCTCTCAAAGGGCTAGGATTGCAGGCGTGAGCCACTGCGCTCGACCTCATACCCTAGTTTGTGCCAGGCATAGTTCAGGAGGCTTATGAGGCATCAAGTGAACAAAACAATATCCCTACTCTTATGGGGCTTATATTTTAATGAACGAGGGTGGGCAACAAATAGCAACAAAATAAATTTGTTTAAAGGTGCAGGAATTTAAAAGCCCGCCAAAATATGCCCTCCTGCAGGAAATCCCTGCCACCTGGATAGGACGTCCTCTTCTTGGGCTCCCCTCTCGGGCCCTCCCTGATACCGCAACGTTAAGCATTCGGGCACTGACTCACCGAACTCGGGACAACAGGGTTCAGGTACACCAGGCAAAGATTCAATGGGTAGGGCCAGACCGACTACCCGACCCTGGCGGGGCTTCACTTGCCTCACTGCGCATGTGCCAGAGACGGTCGCCCAAAGTACTTGAACGAGAGGCGTCGTGCCGGCCCCTGCGCAGGCGCACCAGCGGCCTTCGGGAGCGCTTCCGCCTCCCCACCGCCGCCGTCGCCATGGCCGCGCCGGCCCCTGGCCTCATCTCGGTCTTCTCGAGCCCCCAGGAGCTGGGTGCGTCGCTAGCGCAGCTGGTGGCCCAGCGCGCAGCATGCTGCCTGGAGGGGGCCCGCGCCCGTTTCGCGCTCGGCCTGTCGGGCGGGAGCCTCGTCTCGATGCTAGCCCGCGAGCTGCCCGCCGCCGTCGCCCCTGCCGGGCCCGTCAGCCTAGCTCGCTGGACGTTGGGCTTCTGCGACGAGCGCCTCGTGCCCTTCGATCACGCCGAGAGCACGTACGGTCTCTACCGGGTGAGAGCTACGGGGGCCGCCGGGGGTCACGCCGAGAGGGCCGCAGCCGCCGCTTACACACCGGCTACGGAGGCCGCCGGGGGCCATGGCGAGAGGGCCGCGCCCGCTGCCGGCACCCCGTCCGCTACGGGGACCACTGGGTGTCAAGGAAAGGGGGCCATGCCCGCTGCCCTCACCTCGGCTACGGGGGCCGCTGGGGGTCATGCCAGGAGGGCCGCGCCCACTGCTTCGACCTCAGATACGAGGGTCGAGCCAAGAGGGTTGCGCCCACTGCCTGCACCTTGGCTCTGGGGCTCACTGGGGTCACACCGAGAGAGCGTTGCCCACTGCCTGCTCCTCGGCTACGGGGGACACTGAGGGTCGTGACGAAAGGGCTCGCCCGCCGCCCGAACCCCGCCTACAGCGTGGGTCCAGCAGGATCTCACTGCTCTCAGCCTTTATCTAGGCAGGGCTGGAAATGGTCCGCTTGCAGTTCCTCCTCCCCCTTCATCCGGCGATCAGGCAGAGGAACGGCACCGGCAAGGTCCTGGCAGGGAATCCGAGTGACCCATGTCACTACGAGGCCCCTAACTCAGCCCCGTAGCGGACGGGGGGGCACGGGGATTTAGGTGTGGAGCTCGGATCGCGGGGTCCTCATGTGTCACCCCGGCGAGTTCTCGGGGATCCCCGGGCAGCTTTGCCACTCTGATGGCCCTGCTTCCAGGCTCTTTGTCTTTGGCCTTGAGCCTCAGGATTCAATAGAATCAGAGGAACGCGCTCTTTTTACAGACAGGGAAACTGAGGCTTAGAGGAGCCTTGGCCTGGCTCAGGGAAGAGTGGGCCGAGCGGGCTCCAAGGCCGGAGCCTCAAGTCACCTGAGCTTGACAGCGTGGAGGGCCACCCCATGCTGGGTGTGTCGTCTTCCTTTTGCATAGACGCTTGAGCTGATGATGGTCTTGTGGGTTTTTTAATAGTAAGAGGGAAGGTTTTCTGAAGGCTTAATGTGCATCAATTCATGAATCCATACCACAGCTTGTGAGATGTTACACCCGTTTCATAGATGGGGAACCTGAGGCCAGCAGAGGAGAGCTTACCTGCCCAAGGCATCTAGTGACCAGAGGGGCAGCCAGGGTGTGCCCCTGCCTCATCTGACTTCATAGTTGGGTACACATTTAGCTTCCACCTTCCTGTGTGTCTTCTTAAAGAGCATCATTTAAAAGCGGGTTTTTGGCCAGGCGTGGTGAGACATGCCTGTAATCTCAGCACTTTGGGAGGCTGAGGAAGATCACCTGAGGTCAGGTGTTGGAGAGCAGCCCGCCCAAATGGCGAGACCCCATCTCTACTAAAAATACAAAAATTAGCCAGGCATGGTGGTGCGGGCCTGTAATCCCAGCCACTGGGGAGGCTGAGGCAGGAGAATTGCTTGAACACAGGAGGCGGAGGTTGCAGTGAACCGAGATGGTGCCACTGCCCTCCAGCCTGGGCGACAGTTGAGACTGTCTTTTTTTTTTTTTTTTTTTTTTTTTGAGACGGAGTTTTGCTCTTGTTACCCAGGCTGGCGTGCAATGGCGCGATCTCGGCTCACCGCAACCTCCGCCTCCTGGGTTCAGGCAATTCTCCTGCCTCAGCCTCCTGAGTAGCTGGGATTACAGGCACGCGCCACCATGCCCAGCTAATTTTTTGTATTTTTTAGTAGAGACGGGGTTTCACCGAGACTGTCTTAAAAAAGAAAAAAGTGAAATGCTACAGAGTGCTAGGGAAGAGGGAGTGTGCATTCATTGTCAAGGGCTGTGGGATGGGGGCATCCTGAGAAAGCGCCATTGGAGCTGAGAGACGGAGCTGTGCAGTAGCTGACCATGGTCAAGCTGTGACAACCAAGGCCAAGGCCGTGTGACGGAACAAATCTGGAGCCAGGACTGGCCTCTTCTGCCAGTTCTCTGTGAGGGGAATTGTACTGGTTCCCTAGGGCTGTGTAACAAATGACCACAAACCGAGTGGCTTAAAACCACAGGAATTGATTCTCTCACCGTTCTGGAGGCCAGGTATCTGAAATCAAGGTGTTGATGGACCCATGGCCCCTCTGAAGTCTCCTTGGGAGGAGCCTTCATTTTTTCCTCCATCTCCTGGGGGCTCCGGGCATTCCTTGGGTTGGGGTCACTTCACTTTGATTCCTGCCTCTGCCTACACATGGCCTTCTCTGATTCTGTATGTCTTCTTGTCTTAAAAGGACACAGTCATTGGATTTAGGGCCCACGCTAATCCCACTCTGATTGTTCTTAAGTAATTACATCTGCAAAGACCCTAATCCCCTCCCCTCCCCTCCCTGCGCTGCCCTCCCCTCCCCTCCCCTGCCCTGCACTGCGCTGCCCTGCCCTTTTTTTGAGATAGGATCTTGCTTTGTTGCCCAGGCTGGAGTGCAGAAGCATGAATCATGGCTTACTGCAGGCTTCAACTCCCAGGCTGGAGTGTAATAGCACGATCTCGGCTCACAGCAACCTCTGCTTCCTGGGTTCAAGTGATTCTCCTGCCTCAGCCTCCTGAGTAGCTGGGATTACAGGCACACACCACCATGCTTGGCTAATTTTGTATTTTTGTTAGAGACAGGGTTTCTCCATATGGGTCTGGCTGGTCTTGAACTCTTGACCTCAGGTGATTCGCCTGCCTTGGCCTCCCAAAGTGCTGTGATTACAGGTGTGAGCCACCGCGCCCAGCCGCTAATTATTTTTAGTAAATGTGAAGTCTCACTATGCTGCCTGGGCTGGTCTCGAACCCCTGAGCTCAAGCAGTTGTCCCACCTTGGCCTCCCAAAGTGCTGGGATTACAGCGTGAGCCACCTTGCCTTTTCATTTTCTGGTGTTTATAAGCCTCAGCTTTATGGTGTTTTGTGATAGCAGCCTGCATAGACTAACAAAGGGACCCTGGACAGAGCAGAGTGGTCTTTCCAACCATGGATGTGATTGTGTCCCTTCCCAGCTCACACACCCTCCTTGGCTCCCCAGTGCCCTCAATGTAGAGCCCACACTCCTCAGGTCAGCATTCAGGGCGGTCAGCCCCTGCTTTTACTTCGTGGCTCACCGTACCATTGCCTCAGCTCACTGAGCTAGACTTTGCACAAAGACGAGGCACTGAGATGTGGAAGCGGTCTCAGAGCAGATCGGGGGCTCAGGGTGCATCTCAGCGGGAAAGGGCTGCAGCCTTTCCCTTGCAGGAGGTCTGACTCCAAGTGCTTTTGAGTTAAATCTGCTGCCAGCTCCTCCACCATTCACAGGCCAGGGTGCCTGCTGTGCGTTGGGTACAAGTGCTGGGCCTGGCCAAGCCTGGGGCCCTACTCCCTATAGTGGGGCAGGTGCAGGCGGGGGTGGCTGCTTGGAGGAGGTGGCCTGAGGGATGTATAGGAGTTTCCTAGGCAGTGTCAGGAGGGACGGTTGGGGTGGAGAAGGGCACAGGGCCTCACAGAGGATAGTGAGGGACTGAGTTTTATCCCAAGGGCCGTGGAACTCTGAGGGTTTGAAGTAGGACAATGGGCTGGATAGACAGGTGCAGGCCGTGGCCAGGAAATCCTCCAAACACAACGGACTTGAAAGACCCCTGTTGGAACGCTGGCCCCAGCTGGAACCACCATGATCCCAGTTTACCCAGGAAGCCCACCCTCCTGTCCAGTCCCTCAAGAACAGCAGGGCTCCCTCTTGCTCTCGAACCTCCGCCCTGAGAGGCGACGTCACCCAGAGCTCAGGGTCCTGGCTTCCAGCATTCCCAAGGTGACTGTGCCACTCACCACCCAAGGGACCTTGCACAAATGCACCAGCATCCCCATCCCTCCCCATCTGTAAATGGGTGTTATCATGGTACCATCACCACCTCTGCGGAGGATCCAGGTGGTCACGTTACTGTTGGTGACACTGTCCCTCCGTTGGCTGTAGACGCATCTTCTCTCCAGATTGCCAATCCCAGAGAGCCAGGTGATCACCATTAACCCCGAGCTGCCTGTGGAGGAGGCTGCTGAGGATTACGCCGAGAAGCTGAGTCAGGTGAGCTCTGAAGAGCGGCCCTCTGATTGTCACCAGCAGGAACTGCCCCAGGGATCGCTGGCAAACCCCTTTGAGGAATCCCCTCTTGGAGGCCACAGTCCTGCCCAGGGGAGCCTGAAGGCCACCGGACCTCTCCTGCCCAGGAAACAGGCCTGGGTCCTCACATCTTGGGGACATATGTGTTTCCTGATGTGTGGCTTTGATCACAGGCTGAGGGCTAAGGAGCACTGTTTCGTGTGTTATACCTACTTGTATTTCTTTTTCTGACAACCGTCTCTGTGTCCTTTGAGTCCCCTGTGCCCCTGCTACCTCACAACCTCTCAAGACTGTCTTCTCCCCATGCCCAGGCATTCCAAGGGGACTCCATCCCGGTTTTCGACCTGCTAATCCTGGGGGTAGGCCCTGATGGCCACACCTGCTCGCTCTTCCCAGACCACCCCCTCCTGCAGGTGAGCACACGGACGTAGGTTCTGCCCTAGTCTTGAGCCCAGTCCCTAACATCTGGGACTTCCAGAGGGAGGGACATCTGTGAGGTGGAGCGTCTAGAGCCAGGGTTCAAGTCAGCCTCCGGCAACGTACATGCCTGCTGGGCTCAACCCTTCCAGGTCTCAGTTCAGCCCCTTAAAACAGATGCCTGAAACTACCCCACTGTGGGACTGTTAGGATGGGATGAAATGTTGGCTGGACCTGGCTGGGTGTGTGTAAGTGTTCAAGAAGCCAAAGTGACATTGTGCTTCTGTCTCCATCCCTGGCCTTCCTCCCCCAGGAGCGGGAAAAGATTGTAGCTCCCATCAGTGACTCCCCGAAGCCACCAGCACAGCGTGTGACCCTCACATTACCTGTCCTGAATGCAGCACGAACTGTCATCTTTGTGGCAACTGGAGAAGGCAAGGCAGCTGTTCTGAAGGTAACAGCTGAGGGTTCCAGTCCCAGGAAGGTCACGGGCATGTGGGCGCCAGGGACAGAAGATAGCCCCAGACATTATTGTGCCGAAGCATCAGATCTGAAGAAAACTCAAGTCATTCTTGGGTTGAAAGGGAGCTTGAAATTGCAATTAGAAGAAAAGCGGGGGGGGGGGGGGGGGGGGGGGGGAATTGCAGTTAAAGCCTAGTTAGGTATTAACAGCTGTGAAATGAAATTGATGAGATGAGGGCAAAGCTGCACTTGGAGGTCAATTAACAGCATTCGAATGCATTTTCAAAAATTATTTAAAAAAAAAAAAAAAAAAGGCTGGATGTGGTGGCTCATGCCTGTAATCCAAGCACTTTGGAGGCCAAGGCAGGCAGATCACCTGAGGTCGGGAGTTCAAGACCAGCCTGACCAACATGGTGAAACCTCATCTTAAAAAAAAAAAAAAGCCGGGCGTGGTGGCTCAAGCCTGTAATCCCAGCACTTTGGGAGGCCGAGGCGGGTGGATCACGAGGTCAAGAGATCGAGACCATCCTGGTCAGCATGGTGAAACCCCGTCTCTACTAAAAATACAAAAAAAAAAAAAAAAAAAAATTAGCTGGGCATGGTGGCGCGTGCCTGTAATCCCAGCTACTCAGGAGGCTGAGGCAGGAGAATTGCCTGAACCCAGGAGGCGGAGGTTGCGGTGAGCCGAGAACGCGCCATTGCACTCCAGCCTGGGTAACAAGAGCAAAACTCCGTCTCAAAAAAAAAAAGAAAAAAATTATTAAGTAGTAAACCATTGAAATAAATAAATCAAGTGCTTTCCTCTAGAATTAGAAAAAGGACAATAATATAAACCTACAAAATGTCAAAGACAGAACTAAGTGAAATGAAAATCAGAAATTAGCCGGGCGCGGTGGCTCAAGCCTGTAATCCCAGCACTTTGGGAGGCCGAGGCGGGTGGATCACGAGGTCGAGAGATCGAGACCATCCTGGTCAACATGGTGAAACCCCGTCTCTACTAAAAGTGCAAAAAATTAGCTGGGCGTGGTGGCGCGTGCCTGTAATCCCAGCTACTCAGGAGGCTGAGGCAGGAGAATTGCCTGACCCCAGGAGGCGGAGGTTGCGGTGAGCCGAGATCGCACCATTGCACTCTAGCCTGGGTAACAAGGGCGAAACTCCGTCTCAAAAAGAAAAAAAAAAAAAAAAATAAGATTAATGAATGGATTTTTATATATATATATATATATATATATATATATATATATATATAAAATTTATTTTTGAGATGGAGTCTCACTCTGTCACCCAGGCTGGAGTGCAGTGACATAATCTTGGCTCACTGCAACCTCCACCTCCCGGGTTCCAGTGATTCTCCCGCCCTAGCCTCCCGAGTAGCTGGGACTACAGGTACATGCCACCATGCCTGGCTAATTTTTTATATTTTTAGTAGAGATGGGGTTTCACCATGCTAGACAGGATGGTCTCGAACTCCTGACCTTGTAATCCACCTGCCCCGGCCTCCCAAAGTGCTGGGATTACAGGCATGAGCTACCCGGCCCAGAAATAAAGTTTTATTGGAACATAGCCACAACCGCTTATGTGTGTATTGTCTGCTCTGGGGCAGGAGCTGCAGAACTGAGTGGCTACAGTAGAGACTGGATGGTCTGCAGAGCAGAATCTGCTGACTCTGGTCTTTTGCTCTGGTCTTTTGCAGTATTAAACAGTTACACGCCGGGCACGGAGGCTGAGGTTGGGAGGATCACTTTAGGAGTTTGAGACTAGTCTGGGCAAACATGGTAAAACCTCGTGTTTACTAACATAGCAAGACCCCCTTTCTACAAAACATTTAAAAATTAGCCCGGCATGGTGGCACGTGTCTTTACTAACATAGCAAGACCCCGTTTCTACAAAATATTAAAAAATTAGCCCGGCATGGTGGCACGTGGTCCCAGCTACTTGGCAGACTGAGGCGGAGATCACTTCACCCTCAGAGATGGAGATGGCGCCACTGTACTCCAGCCTGGGTGACAGCTCAAGACCTTGTCTCAAAATAAAAATAAAAATAGTTCCAGTGGATAGAGAGGAAGGGACTCTGTCCCTCCTGTTTGGGGCGACGACAGCTGAGTCGAGCATTGTCACATTTTGAGGGTACAAGTGTCTTATCCTTGGCGGGGGAACCCGGAGAGTGCTGAGGGGCGGGGCCTGGGGCAGGGGCGGGGCCTCACCCTCCTGCTGTCTCCTGCAGCGCATTTTGGAGGCCAAGGAGGAAAACCCGCTGCCCGCCGCCCTGGTCCAGCCCCACACCGGGAAGCTGTGCTGGTTCTTGGACGAGGCGGCCGCCCGACTCCTGACCGTGCCCTTCGAGAAGCATTCCACTTTGTAGCTGGCCAGAGGGACGCCGCAGCTGGGACCAGGCACACGGCCCCAGGGGCTGGGCCTCTGTTGGCCACCGTGATCCAGGCTCTCGCTGGAAAAAGCCTCGTGGTGCCGCTGGAAGCCGACAGACTCTGGCCACCAGCCCTGCCCGGGGCTCAACACACCGGCCGTGGCTCTGGGCATCCAGATATTAAAAGGAGTGTTGCTGGAAGTATGCGCTGTCTTAGGGTCCTCGATGGCAGCAGACCTGGGGGCGCCCTGGCCTGGGTTCTGATCCACAGCCCCCGTGTGTGGGTTGGAGGGCGGGGCCTCTCCCCTGGGCATCGCCACCATGGAAGAATTTCCTGGGGTGACCTGAGACAACAGGCCAGGCGTGGTGGCTCACGCTTGTCATTCCAGCACTTTGGGAGGATGAGGCGGGTGGATCAGTTGAGGTCAGGAGATCGAGACCAGCCTGGCCAACATGGTGAAACCCCGTCTCTACAAAGAATACAAAAATTAGCCAGGTGTGGTGGGCATCTCTAATCCTAGCTACCTGGGAGGCACAACAATTGCTTGAACCTGGGAGGCAGAGGTTGCAGTGAGCCGAGATCGGGCCACTGTACTCCAGCCTGAGTGACAGAGCAAGACTCTATCTTAAAACAAAAAAAAAAAAGCTAGGCATTGTGGCTCACGCCTGTAGTCTCAGCACTTTGTGGGTGGATCACTGGCAGTCAGGAGTTTGAGACCAGCCTGACCAATATGATGAAACCCCGTCTCTACTAAAAATGTAACAGTTAGGTGGGCGTGGTGGCATGGGCTTGTAATCCTAGCTACTCAGGAGGCTGAGACAGGAGAATCCCTTGAACCCAGGAGGCGGAGGCTGCAGTGAGCCCAGATCGTGCCATCGCACTCCAGCCTGGGCAACAAGAGTGACACTCCGTCTCAAAAAAAAAAAAAAAAAAAGACAACAGAAATGTATTCTGTCCTATCTGTCCTCGTTGGGGAAATCAGAAGTTCAGGTCAAGGTGCTTCCCTTTGGAAGCTCTGAGGCTGATCCCGTCCCAGGCCTCTCCTGTCCTTGGCGTCCCTTGGCTCATGGCTGCGTCACTGCCGTGTCTCCTTCTTCTCCGCACCTTCACCTGGCCTTCTTGTGTGTTCTCTCCTCCTGTTTATTTGTTATTATTTTTTTGAGACAGGGTCTCACTCTGTCACCCAGGCTAGAGTGCAGTGGTGCAGTCACAGCTCACAGCAGCCTCCATCTGGGCTAAATCGATCCTCTCACCTCAACCTCCCAAGTATCTGGGGCTACAGTTGTGCATCACCACGCCTGGCTACTTTTGAACATTTTTTGTAGAGACAGTGTCTCGCTGTGTTGCCCAGGTTGGTGTCGAACCCCTGAGGTCAAGCGATTCTCCAGCCTCAGCCTCCCAGAGTGCTGAGATTATGGGCATGAGCCACCACACCCGGCCCTCTTATGAGGACACCTCTCATTGGATTTAGGATCACCCTATACCCAGGACGGTGCCATCTCAAGATACCAAAGGAATATTCCAAATAAGTTCCAAATAAATGCTTATTTGGAATAAGTATTCTGAATAAGGTCACATGCTGAGTTTCCTGGGTCTGGATGTAGACATGTCTTTTGGGGGACGTAAGTCAACCCTCTGCTGAGCTGCGACTGCACAGACAGACCCAAGCACTGCCGTCAGCTGCGCTGCAGGCCTGCTCAGAGCCTTGAAAGCACCAGAGTCTAGTCTCGATGTGCTGGGCTTGTGCACATATTCCCAGAGTGCATCTGCTCATGGCCCACCCTTCACCTTCGTCCCGGCCCCAGGGACGACAGTGTGGGAGGCTGGTGGGTGCATGGGGGCTGCCCAGTCATGTGCGAGCTTCTTGGAGGGGATCCAGAGGAGGCACCCAGCTGTGCGGGAGGTGGGAATTGAAACCTCTGAGGAGGCGACTGTTCAGGGCGAGAGTGGAGCCGAAACCACAGAAAGTGAAGTTTCCTTCAGCCTCTTGTCCCTGCGGGCCGCTCAGATGTGAGAGTGAGGAAGTGGGACAGGCCTGAGCGGAAGGAGATTGACAAACAGCACAGAGACCCCAGTGGAAACGGCTTAGCTGTGGGCCTGGGCAAGGGCAGGTGGCTGTGGCCCCCAGAGCGGTGGGCAGGGGCTGGGGCATGGGGCCGAGAAGTGAAGGGAAATTGAGCAGCCAGAGCGGGGACCCCATGTGAACAGTGCTGCCTGGGGCTGTCACCATCTCCTACCCTTTCCTGAGAGCGATAACCCTTCCTGCTCCGTTTTGCCTTGGGAGCGAAATCCACCCCTTCCCACAAGACTCCACGTGGCCCCTTTCGCCTGCCCCTCTCTCCAGCAGCATCAGCCCCTCACTCTGTGTCCTCATGACGCACCCACTTCCGGCTGTTCCTAGAGCCCGCTGCGCACATTCCACCCCAGGGCCTTTGCCTGTGCTGAGCCCGCTGCCCGGTATCTCCTTTCCTGCAGCTTTTTGCGTGGCTCGGGCCCTCACTCTCTTTTTTGGAGGAGACAGGGTCTTGCTCTGTCGTCCAGGCTGGAGTGCAGTGGCGCAATCTCAGCCCACTCCAAACTCGCCTCCCGGGTTCAGGCGATTCTCCTGCTTCAGCCTCCCAAGTAGCTGGATTACAGGCACCCACCACCATGCCCGGCTAATTTTTGTATTTTTGGTAGAAATTGAGTGTCACCATGCTGGCCAGGCTGGTCTTGAAATCCTGACCTCAAGTGATCCACATGCCTCAACCTCCCAAAGTGCTGGGATTACAGGAATGAACCACTGCCCCCGGCCCCTCACTTCCTTTAATTGAGGTCTTTGGCAACCCCATGCCCATCTTCTATCCCCTCCTGCTTCAGTG
This sequence comes from Saimiri boliviensis, assembly GCF_048565385.1. Taxonomy (NCBI): domain Eukaryota; kingdom Metazoa; phylum Chordata; class Mammalia; order Primates; family Cebidae; genus Saimiri; species Saimiri boliviensis. Next base: position 30,091,773 of record NC_133462.1, on the reverse strand, counting down.
CCCCCCAAATCTCTGCTCACCTTTGCCAGGCCCCCCCATCCTCTAAGACCTTGGCATCTGCCCCCTTGCCCTGGCACTGACCGCAGGGACAGTCTGGGAGTGTCTGTCCAGCTCTATCTCCCCGGCTTGGGGACTCCTGGGAGCTGGACCAGGGCTGTATCGTCTGTGTGGTTCAGCCTCACCCGGCACAGGGTGGGGGGGTGTGTGGCACCAGGAGAGATGCCCCATTCTTGCCCATCCCCCTGTTCCAACCCCCATACAGACGACTGCTGGCCAGTTCGGCCAGATGTCTGCCCTGCCACCCTCCTCCAAGGCGAGCTATGATTTTCTTTCTCTCATGCCCCACAACCTACCCCCGGGGCTGCCCCCGCAGCCTCCACAGAAACCACTGGCTCTGGGCAACCTTGGCCCCAGGGGAGCGGGGAGAACGCAGGTGCGGCGAGGGGCGGGGCCGGGGGCGGGGCCTCTGAACCCACCGCGTTCCGGCCTCTCCGCTGCCACCCAGGTGCTCCTGAGCCGAGGAACGCGGGCGGTGGTCGCGGGGAGGGGAAGGGGAGCCCGGGGAGACCGCAGCAGGATGGGCGGGCGGCCCTCGAGCCCTCTGGATAAGCAACAGCGGCAGCACCTAAGGGGTGAGTATCCTGAGTGGGGACAGGGTGGGAGTCTGGGTGGGAGGGAGCTCCAGCCATCAGGTCTACATGCTCCATGAAGGAGATGGTGCTGGGGGTCAGACCTAGGGCCGTCAAACACACAGGATGCCCTCTTTTTTTTTTCTTTTTCTTTTCTTTTTTTAAATTTTAGACAGTGTCTTGCTCTGTTGCCCAGCTGGAGTGCAGCGGCGTGATCTCTGCTCACTGCAACCTCCGCCGCCTGGGTTCAAGCGATTTCCCCTGCCTCAGCCTCTCGAATAGCTGGGACTACAGGCACACCACTATGCCTGGCTAATTTTTTATATTTTTAGTTGAGATGGGATTTCACCATGTTGGCCAGGATGGTCTCGGTCTCCTGACCTTGTGATCCGCTCGCCTCAGCCTCCCAAAGTGTTGGGCTTACAGGTGTGAGCCACCGCGCCCGGCCAACGATGCCCTCTTAATGTGAATTTCACTCAGCGAATCTTTTGTTATTGTTGAGACAGGATCTTGTCTGTTGCCCAAGCTGGAGTGCAGTGGTATGATCACGGCTCACTGCAACCTTGGCCTCCTGGGCCCAAGCGATTCTCCTGCCTCAACCTCCCAAGTAGTTGGGACCACAGCGTGCACCACCGTGCCCTGCTATTTTGTTATTTTTATAAGACAAGGTGTCATTATGTTGCCCAGCCTGGTTTTGAACTTGTGAGCTCAAGCAATCCTCCTGCCTCCCGAGTAGCTGGGACCACAGGTGTGCACCACCACGCCAAGCTAATGCTTTTATTTGATTTTGTAGAGGCTGGGTCTCACTATGTTCCTCAGGCTGCTCTTGAATGCCTGAGCTTGAGTGATCCTCCCACCTCAACCTCCCAAAGTGCTGGACTACAGTCAGGAGCCACTGCACCTGGTCTGAATCTTATTGTTAGTATAAGTATATCCCAAATTTTGCATAATGCATAGTTATGCTGAAAACCAATAACTCGTTTAATCTTTTTTTTTTTTTTTTTTTTTTTTTTTTTTTTTTTAAGACGGAGTCTCGCTCTGTCACCCAGGCTAGAGTGCAGTGGTGCGATCTCAGTTCACTGCAAACTCTCTGCCTCCAGGATTCAAGTGATTCTCCTGCCTCAGCTTCACAAGTAGCTGGGATTACAGGCATGCACCACCATGCCTAATTTTTCTATTTTTAGTAGAAATGGGGTTTCACCATGTTGGCCAGGCTGGTCTCGAACTCCTGACCTCAGGTGATCTGCCCACCTTGGTCTCCCGAAGTGCTTGGATTACAGGCATGTGTCACCATGCCCAGCCCATGTCTTCTATTTTATTTGGTAATTATGGTGACCTGATTCAGGATAGGGGTTCAGATGGGAAGCATGGGACCAGCTGGAGGGTGTCCCAGACCCAGCCAGATCCTGAGGGACGTCCTCCTGGGTAGGCAGGGACCAGCAGGTTCTTTGGCAGGATGCTGGGAATGGAGACTCAGTTCCCAATTTGAGACCAAGAAGGGGCATTGCCGCTCGGGTCCCTCTGTCTTCATATGCAGGGTGAGCCCCTGTGCTGGGCGCTGGGGACATTGTGGGGTTGGTACTGGCCTTATTCTGGCAGGCTCATGGTCTAAACTCCTTCCATCCTGTGGCTCTGCTATGTGAGACTTCTGTGCCCAAGGTGACCTCAAGGCATAGAATGGCTGCTGGAGCTCCAGCCATTGGGTCCACATTCTGGGCAGCAGAATGGAAGTATGTTTTATTTACAATCAAATGTATACACCTTAGGACAACGGCTCGAAGAGCTAGTCACCCATGTGACGACTTTCTAAATAGATCAGGATACAGAACACTTCCATCACCCACAGAAAGTTCCCTTATGTGCTTTGGAGCTTTAAAAGCTTTTGAAAAGCTCCTCAGGTAAAGCCTATGGAGAAACTTTTGGGTGTGATGCATCGGCTCATTATCTTGATTGTGGTGAGGGTTTCACAGATGTGTGATTGTGTCAAATCTCAACCAACCATAAGCTTTACGCGATACATGATCTATAAGTGAAAGTGTGGCTCACACCTGTATTCCCAGTGCTTTGGGAGTCCGAGGTGGGAGAATCACTTGAGGCCAGGAGTTTGAGACCAGCCTGAGCAACATGGTGAAACCTCATCTCTACTAAAAATAGAAAAATTCGCCAAGCATGGTGGCGGGCACCTGGAGTTCTGGAGTCCCAGCTACTTGGGAGGCGGAGATGGGAGAATCACCTGAGCCCGGGAAGTGGAGGCTGCAGTGAGCTGTGATTGCACCACTGCACTCCAGCCTGGGCCACAGAGCAAAACCCTGTGTCAAAAAGAAAGAAGAAGGGGGAGGGGAGAGTTTCCTCCCAGCCACATTAATGGGGACAGGCACAGGGGGTGAAGGGTGCATGGAATTTGGTGACAACTTGTTGGGCAGCTCCAGATAACTATAGGAGCCCCAGGTGGCTTCCCTGTCTGTTTCACCTTCCCCAAGCAGGTCTCTTGGGCAGATTCAATTTGCTGGGCTCACGGTCCTGTTGTCCCTGCAGATCAGATGGACACCCTGCTGAGGAACTTCCTGCCCTGCTACCGCAGGCAGCTGGCGGCATCAGTCCTTCGGCAGATCTCCCGAGAGCTGGGCCCCCAGGAGCCGGCTGGAAGTCAGTTGCTACGAAGCAAAGTGAGTTTTGTGGGGGCGAAGGACCTTTGGTGGGGTGGGGGTGGTCCTGGAGGAGCCCTTCCTAAGCCAAGCTTCCAACCTCAGACCTTTGCCATTGCCACAGGGTGACTTTAAATATTCACTGTTTGAATAAACATTCACTGAGCGGCCAGGTGAGGTGGCTCACGTCTGTAATCCCAGGACTTTGGGAGGCCGAGGCAGGCCGATCACCAGATGTCAGGCATTCAAGACCAGCCTGACCAACATGGTGAAACCTCGCCTCTGCTAAAAATACAAAAGGAAAAAAACAATTAGTCAGGCGTGGTGGTGCGCGCCTGTAATCCCAGCTAATTGGGAGTCTGAGGCAGAAGAATCGTTTGAACCTGGGAGGTGGAGGTTGCAGTGAGCCGAGATGGCGCCACTGCACTCCAGCCTGGGCAACAGAGCCAAACTCCATCTTAAAAACGAACAAAAAACCAAAAAAACCCCACCAACAAATAAAACCATTCATTGCACATGTAATTCACGCCACATCATGGGCTCGGCATGAGGACACACAGCCTTTGTCCAGTGACAAGGACAGATCCTGCTCTAACCTCTGGTGTTCACATCCAAACAAGCCAGCATATCCTGACGTGAAATGGAATAACTTTTTTTTTTTTGACAGAGTCTCATTCTTTTGTCAGGCTGGAGTGCAGTGGCTTGATCCCAGCTGACCGCAACCTCTGCCTCCTGGGTTCAAGCGATTCTCCTGCCTCAGCTTCCCGAGTAGCTGAGGCTACAGGTGTGCACCACCACGTCCCGCTAATTTTTGTATTTTTTAGTAGAGATGGGGTTTCACCATGTTGGCCAGGATGTTCTCAATCTCTTGACATCGTGATCCACCCACCTCAGCCTCCCAAAGTGCTGGGATTACAGGCGTGAGCCACTGCGCCTGGCAACTTTTTTTTTTTTTCTGAAATGGAATTTCCCTCTGTTGTCCAGGATGGAGTGCAGTGGGGTGATCTTGGCTCACTGCAATGTCTACTTCCTGGGTTCAAGCCATTCTTGTGCCTCAGCCTCCAAGTAGCCGAGACCACAGGCGCCCACCACCATGCCTGACTAATTTTTGTATTTTTAATAGAGACGGGGTTTCACCATGTTGGCCAGGCTGGTCTCAAACTCCTGGCCTCAAGCCATCCCCCAACCTCGGCCTCCCAAATTGCTGGGATGACAGGCATGAGCCTGCGTCTGGCCTCCAGAGGTCTCTGGAACCATGAAGTCGTGTGCCCCATACAGCTCACTCTTCACCCACTTAGGAGATGGGTCTTTGATGAGGAAACTGAGGCACGGAGAGGCAAAATGCCCTGCCCGAGGTCACACTGCAGGGGTGTGTTTTGAATCTGGGATCCATGCTTATTGCTAATGAAGGGGGCTCCTGGAGCTGTGGACACAGAGCCTTTTCTGCCTGGGACTCTCCCTGACCAGCCTGAGGCATCACAGGACCTGAGCATCACCCCAGGATACAGCAGGAGCTGTCTGGGTGGTTGGGACACAGGGACATCAGCCCACAGCCCGTGACACCTGCTGATCCCTCTGCTTGCAGAAGCTGCCCCGAGTCCGTGAGCACCAAGGACCCCTGACCCAGTTTCGGGGCCACCCACCCCGGTGGCAGCCGATCTTCTGTGTTCTGCGTGGGGACGGCCGCCTGGAGTGGTTCAGCCACAAGGAGGTAAGTGAGTGTCACGTGGCCTTTCTGCTTCTGGGTCCCTCCTTCCCACGCCCCCCAGCCTCAGTTTATGGAGTCCATCTCTCAGCATAGCCCGACCTCTATCAATCACCCACTATGAATCTTGGGCCTCTATATGCTTGGTCTGTTGTAGATTACCTCATCTCATTCCCTGCTGTGCTGGATGGGTAAACTGAGGCCCAAGTCAGTATCAGAGCTGTGGTTTAAACCTCTTGAGGCCTTTGCGAGTCAGACCTCTGACCCCTCTGCTTTCTGGCTGGGGAGCTTGGGGCGATCACTACCTTTCTGAAACTCAGTTTCCATCTCTGTGAAATGGGATGATAGTGTCTCACCCATGTAGGGCTTTGAGGGTTCATCAAGAGGGTCCTCAGGCAGCACACGGGACCAGCCTGGCACACGGGGAGCCAGGGAGTGCTGGGAGTTCAGGGACTGAGGGAGGAAGGGAGGGAAAGGGAAAAGGAGGGAGAGAGAGAGAGAGAGAGGGCAGGAACAGGAAGAAGGAAGGGAAGGAGGGAGGAAGAGAGGAAGTTATGGGCACGGAGGGAGGATGGATGGAGGGAGGGGAAAGAGAGGGAGGGCGGGACCTGGTGGCTCACACCTGTAATCCCAGCCCTTTGGGTGGCGGAGGCAGGTGGATCCCTTCAGTCCAGGAGTTCAAGACCAGTGTGGCCAAGATGGTGAAACCCCGTCTGTACTAAAAATACAAAAACTAGGACCGGGTGCGGTGCCTCATGCCTGTAATCCCAGCACTTTGTGAGGCCGAGGCGGGTGGTTCACTTGAGGTCGGGAGTTCAACCAGCCTGGCCAACATGGAGAAACCCCATCTCTACTAAAAACACAAAAATTAGCCGGGTATGGTGGTGCATGCCTGTAGTCCTAGCTACCTGGGAGACCGAGGCGGAAGAATCACTTGAACCCAGGAGGCAGAGGTTGCAGTGAGCTGAGATTGAGCCCTTGCACTCCAGCCTGGGCAACAGAGCGAGACTCCGTCTTAAAATAAATGAATAAAATAAAATACAAAAAATAACCAGGTATGGTGGCACACACCTGTAGTCCCAGCAACTCAAGAGGCTGAGGCAGGAGAATGGCTTGAACCAGGGAGATGGAGGTTTCAGTGAGCTGAGATCGTGCTGCCACACTCCAGCCTGGGCAACAGAGCCAGGCTCTGTCTCAAAACAAAAACACAAGACAGAGAGAGGAAGGGAAGAAGGTGGGGAGGTGGAGGGCTGTGGGAGGGGCAGAGGATTTTCCAGCTCATCTGAAATCTTCCCTTGATAGTACAGTGGGACACAGAAGCCACACTTCAGACCTGTCCCAAGTTGGTTCTCTGGGTGCCTTTTGTAGGAATATGAAAACGGGAACCGGCCCCTTGGCTCCACAGCCCTGACGGGATACACACTCCTGACTTCCCAGCGTGAATATCTCTACCTTTTGGATGCTCTCTGCCCGGCCTCCTTGGGTAAGGGTCCCGGGGTTCCCAGGAGCAGGTTTCTCCACCCCCAGCATTGTTGATATGTGGGGTCAGATCATTCTCTGCGATGGGGGGCGTCCCGTGCACGGCAGGGCGTTAAGCATCATTCCCGGCTTCCACCACTTGGGAGGCCAAGGGGGGCGGATCACTTGAGGTCAGGAGTTCGAACCAACCTGGCCGACATGGTGAAACCCCGTCTCCACTAAAAATACAAAACTTAGCTGGGTGTAGTGGCATGTGCCTGTAATCACACCACTTTGGGAGGCTGAGGTGAGTGGATAACTTAAGGTGAGGAGTTCGAGACCAGCCTGGCCAACATTGAAACCCCTTCTCTACTAAAAATTCAAAAATCAGCTGGGTGTAGTGGCATGCCCCTTGTAGGGCAGGAAGATCACAGCTCAGAGACATGAAAACGTGTGCCCTAGTCATAGAGCTAGAAAGTAGTTTGGACAGGCTGGGGACAGGCTCACACCTGTAATCCCTGCACTTTGGGAAGCCAAGGTGGGCAGATCAAGAGGCCAGGCGAGGCCGGGCACGGTGGCTCAAGCCTGTAATCCCAGCACTTTGGGAGGCCGAGGCGGGTGGATCACGAGGTCAAGAGATCAAGACCATCCTGGTCAACATGGTGAAACCCCGTCTCTACTAAAAATACAAAAAATTAGCTGGGCATGGTGGGGCGTGCCTGTAATCCCAGCTACTCAGGAGGCTGAGGCAGGAGAATTGCCTGAACCCAGGAGGCGGAGGTTGCGGTGAGCCGAGATCACGCCATTGTACTCCGGCCTGGGTAACAGGAGCGAAACTCCGTCTCAAAAAAATTAAATTAAATTAAATTAAAAAAATAAAAATAAAAGAGGCCAGGAGATCAAGACTATCCTGGCTAACATGGTGAAACCCTGTCTCCACTAAAAAAAATACAAAAATTAGCTGGGCCTGGTGGCAGGTACCTGTAATTCTAGCTACTCAGGAGGCTGAGGCAGGAGAATAGCTTGAACCCAGGGGTCGGAGGTTACAGTGAGCTGAGATTGTGCCACTGCACTCCAGCCTGGTGACAGTGAGCCTCCATCTTAAAAAAAAAAAAGAAAAGAAAAGAAAAGAAAGAAAATAAAAGTGGTTTGGGGTTTGGTCAGGTTGGAACCCTGGCCTGGCTAACTCCAAAGCTCCACGTCAAGCTGGTCTCATATAACATCCCAGCTTGGATGGATTGGTGGTGGTGGCCGGGAGGACTGTATTGAGGAAGCTGAGGCTGGAAAACAATGATGGGATGGATTGGTGATGTCTGCCTTGGGCATGCAATAGAAGAAGGTGACTTTACCTCCCCACAAACCGTGCCCTGCCCAGTGCTGCTGGAATAAGGAAGGTGGCATGTATCATGGTGTGGCTCAGATTTATCGAGCAACTGCCCATTTCAGGGACTGCTTTATGCATTTCAGGGGTATTTTCTCCTAGTAAATGAGCGTTTAGAAGGTGCGACCTCCTCTGTTTGTTTTCAGGAGACCGTACTCAGGAAGAGCCTGACTCTCTCTTGGAAGTGCCTGTGAGGTTCCCCCTATTCCTCCAGCACCCCTTCCGCCGGCACCTCTGCTTCTCTGCAGCCACCAGGGAGGCACAGCATGCCTGGAGGCTGGCACTGCAGGGTGGCATCCGGCTTCGGGGCACAGGTGGGTCTCAGGAAGGGTCCGGTAGTTGTGAGGCTAATGGTCTGGGGTCACACGGCTCAGCCTCTGTTGGCTTGGGACCTCTCCAGGCCTCACTTTCCTTACTCAGAAAGTGGGTTGTTAGACTGGGTGTGGTGGCTCACGCCTGTAATCCCAGCACTTTGGGAGGCAGAGATGGGCAGATCACCTGAGGTCAAGGGTTCGAGACCAGCCTGGCCAACATGGTGAAAGCCCATCTCTACTAAAAATACAAAAATTAGCTGGGCTTGGTGATGGGCGCCTGTAATCCCAGCTACTCGGGAAGCTGAGGCAGGAGAATCGCTTGAACCCAGGAGGCAGAGGTTGCAGTGAGATCACCCCATTGCACTCCAGCCTGGGTAACAAGAGCTAAACTCCATGTCAAAAAAACAAAACAAAACAAAACAAAACAGAAAGAAAATGGGTTTTTGGGGGAGCGGGAAGGGACATCAGGCTGTTGTGAGTGACTAGGGCTGTGATAAAGACACACAGGATTCTCTGGAAGCTCAGCCTGGGGCATGGGAATTGGAGCAGGCTTCCCAGATGAGGGGAAGGCGGGGCCTAAAAAAGATGAGGGGCCAGCCAGGTGAAAAACGGGAATAGGTCAGGCACAGTGGCTCACGCCTGTAATCCCAACTTGATGCCAAGAGTTCAAGACCAGCCTGGGCAACATGGTGAAACTCCATCTGTACAAAAAATACAAAAGTTAGCTGGGCATGGTGGCATGTGCTTGGGGTCTCAGCTACTCAGGAGGCTGAGGTGGGAGGATCGTTTGAGCCCAGGACTTGGAGGCTGCAGCAAGCTATGATCATGTCACCATACTTCAGCCTGAGCAATGGAGAGACCCCTATCTAGGAAAAAAAGAGAGAGAGAAAGAAGGGAAAAAAGAAAGAAAGAGAAAAAGGAAGGAGGGAAGGAAGGAAGGAAAAAGCAAGAAAAAAAGAGGCCGGATGTGATGGCTCATGCCTGTAATCTCAGCACTTTGGGAAGACAAGGCAGGTGGATCACGAGGTCAGGAGTTCAAGGCTAACCTGGGAAAACATGGTGAAACCCAGTCTCTACTAAAAATACAAAAAATTAGTTGGGCATGGTGGGAGATGCCTGTAATCCTAGCTACTCAGGAGGCTGAGGCAGGGGAATCACTTGAACCCAGGAGGCGGAGGTTGCAGTGAGCGGAGATCAGGCCATTGCACTCCAGCCGAGGCCACAGTGCGAGATTCCGTCTCAAAAGAAGGAAGGAAGGATAAGGAAGGAAAAGAGAGAGAGAGGGAAGGAGGAAGGGAGGGAAAGAGAGAAAGCAAAAAAGTAGAGGACCAGCAGGACTAACACGCACAGTTGGGCAGGTTGTTAACTGCACAAACGACGCAACTAGAGGAGCAGCTAGTGTCTGCGGTATGTATGGCCTGAACTGCTGGTCTCCGGGCTGTGGCTGCCAGTAGAGGGTTCCTTCTAAGTTGAATAAGGATGCCTTAAGGGCTAGTGGTGATCCTGAGGGAATGTGTTCTCTGTGGCGGGCACTGCCTGTGCAAAGTTCCAGAGATGAGTGAGACTTGGGTGTTGGGGACCTGACCAGGAGGAGGGCTTCCTCCCCGGGCCATGGGGAGCCAGGCAGGCACTGAGCTCTGAGCAGGCACTGAGGCCCAGCTCCTCTCAGTCCTGCAGCGAAGCCAGGCCCCTGCTGCCCGGGCCTTCCTGGACGCCGTCCGACTCTACCGGCAGCACCAAGGCCACTTTGGCGACGACGACGTGACCCTAGGTTCAGACGCCGAGGTCAGTGCCCCGCGAGGCCGCCACCGGGACCCCCAGGACCCCTTCCGGCCGGCTGCGGCGCCCACGGCCCCCTCTCCCGCAGGTGCTGACCGCGGTGCTGATGCGGGAGCAGCTTCCAGCGCTGCGAGCTCAGACCCTTCCGGGCCTGCAGGGGGCCGGCCGCGCCCGCGCCTGGGCCTGGACTGAGGTTTGCAGGGATCCGGACCCGGGAACAGGGGGCGGGATCCGGGCGCTCGGGTTGCCCTCCCATGACTGTGGCCTAAACTCTCTGCCGGTCTCTCTGACCCCCATCCCCGCCCCGCATCTCGTCTCTCCTGCCCTCCTGTCCCGCGTGGGGTCCCCTCGACCGGTCTGGGCAGCTTCTGGAGGCCGTTCACGCAGCTGTCCTGGCCGGGGCCTCCGCCGGGCTCCGCGCCTTCCAGCCCGAAAAAGACGAGCTGCTTGCGACGCTGGAGAAGACGATCCGCCCGGACGTGGACCAGCTGCTGCGGCTGCGGGCGCGCGTGGCTGGGCGGATGCGGAGTGAGACTCGGGGGCGGGGCCTGGGCTGGGAGGGGCGAGGCCATGCTGGGGACAGATGGGCGTGACTTAAGCGAGGAATGGGCAGGGCCTTGTGTGAATAAGGGGCGTGGTCGGGGAGGGGCGGGGTCAAGCTTAGATCGTCGAAGGTAACAGGTGTGGGAGAGGGGCGGGGCCTAAGCTAGAAGTGGTGGGCGTGGCTTTGTGGGCGTGGCACCAGGGCGGGGCCTAGAGTCTGCCCCAAAGATACAGGGTCTTGAGGGGGCTGTGCTGGATGCAGCAAGGGCGGAGCCTCATTGGGGGGATAGGCGTGGCCTTGAGGCTGAGGCTGGAGGGGTTCAGCCCCGGAGCTGGGCCGCCGCGGGTTGGGCGGGCCTGGAAAGTGGAAGAGCCGGGGACGGGTGGGAGTAAAGGCTGATACTTGGGCAGGGGTGGGCCAAGGTGGCGTCTACAAAGACTCAGTTGGGAATCCCGACTCGGCCCGCCCCTCCGAGGCTCAGTTTTCTCATCACTACAATGAGGTAGAAGAGGGTGCTCAGCGTCCCTGTTCGGGTTCCCCTCGCCCTGCTGAACTAGGGCCCCTGCCCATCCCCATCTGCGAGGCACCTTGCGGAGGGGACTCCAGGCCAGTGTCTTCCACTCCCAGCGGATATCAAGGGACCGCTCGAGTCCTGCCTGCGCCAGCATGTGGACCCGCAGCTGCCCCGTGTCGCTCAGACCCTGCTGGACACCGTGGAAGCCTTGCTCGAGGTGGTGCGGACCCTCCTGGCTCAAGGCATGGACCGACTGTCGGGCCACCTGCGCCAGAGCCCATCGGGCACGAGGTTGCGCAGGGAGGTGAGCTCTTGTGGGTTCAGTGGGCCAGTGGGTGATGTGTTGAGTCTTTCCTGTTGAAAACCTCTGAATTTGTTTTAGGCTGCTTTTTACTTATTGTGGACCCATCACCATGCTATAGTCACTGGAGCACAGTTTTTGCTTTGTTTTGTTTGTTTTGGAGACAGTGTAGGGCACGTTGTGAGCCAGATGTAAGGCTGAGTGCCCCACAGGGTCGTGGGGTGAGGCTTATGCTGTGCTGAGGCGCAGGATCGGAGAAATAAAGAGACAGGACACAGAAGTACAAAGAAAATGCAGCTGGGCTCTGGGGGCCACGCCACCTATAAGCGGAGTCAGGCGAGGCCGGCAAGGCCGGCGAGGCGAGGCAAGGCCCCGAATGTCCAGAAGCGTGAGTATTTATTGTGTATAGGTTAGGGGGCAGGGCAGTGAGTGAAATCATCTTTAAGGATAGTGATAGGGTCGTGAGCAATGAAACATGGGGTCCACCCCCATTAGGTCACCTAGACCAGGAGGTGGACAGTGCACAGCAAGGGGCCGTGTGCAGTAAGGGGTCCACCCCTATTAGGTCACTGAGGCTTGAAGGTCGGCCGTGCACAGTGAAGAGGGTGCAGTGTGCAATACGTCTATCTATGGGCAAACTGCTTCTAAGAAGATTTATAGGAGGATGCTTTAAGTCACATAGCAGTGACAGAGCTGTCAAGGTTACCGCCACCTTCTGGCAGCTTCCAATGGATTCTATGGGAGGATGCTTTTCAAGCAGCACAGTAGCAAGAGCTGATAAAGTTCACAGTCACCAAGGTGGATTGCTGTTCTGAGGGCAGCCTTCCGCAAGAACTGGAGCCACGTCCTACAACTCCTTTATCAGGAGGAGTGGCTCTCGCCCCAAGCCTGCCATACAGCGGGTTTCTTTATGATACTGAATGCTGCCGCCTAGGCCATGGATTCTTGTCCTGGTATAACTGTTTTTCCTTAAATCATGCTCTGCACTGTGTCTGCTCTAGGCATTCCTCCAATTATAAGCTGCTTATCCCTTAATTTATGCTCTGTACTGTGTCCACTCTAGGCATTCCTCCGATTATGAACTAAGATATAATTATAGGTATATATGCAGGGAAATATTCTTTAGGCACTCATACTATCAACCATTATATGATTATATATGGAGGATTATATAAAGGGATTCTTCAAGCCCTATTTCTATAAACTAATATACAATTATATAAAGGATTATATAAATAGCTGAGTAGTAACACTATAAAGTGAGATATTCCTCAAGCCCTAACTCTTCCAGGGTTCTGCTTAGCTCTCATTCCTCGATGCCTATATGGGGGGTTACCCACAGACAGGGTCTCGTTCTGTCACCCCAGCTGGAGTGCAGTGGCACAATCTTAGCTCACTGCAGCCACAGCCTCCTAGGCTCAATCAATTCTCCTACCTTAGCCTCCCAAGTAGCTGGAAATACAGGCGCAAATCACCATGCCCAGCTAATTTTAAAATTTTTTTGTAGAGACAGGGTCTTGCTTTGTTGCCCAGGCTGGTCTCAAACTCCTGGGCTTAAGTCATCTGCCTGCCTTGCCCTCCCGAAGTGCTGAGATTACAGGTGCGAGCCACTGTAGTGGCCACGAAGCACCTGAAAACGTGAGGGGAAAGGAGTTGGATGTGAAGAGTGGCATTTTAGCAAAATCATTGTGAGATCACGCATCCAAACTCCTCCTCCCATTCCCCTGCAGGGAACAACCCATGTGCTCTTGTGAGCCAGATAATTCTGCTCAAGGCAGCTCAACTCAGTGCATCTCATATTCAAGTAACACCTAAAATCCATCCATCCATGCACACATGCATACATACGTGCATACAGAAAGCAGCACCTACTATGTGCCAGGCAACCTTCAACTCATTCTTAACCTTCTACTTCCTAATCACCTTCTCCAGGAGCTGTCCCTGGTCCCCGTCTATGTCTTGTGGTAGCCTGTGCTTCTCTTATCACAGTCTCACTTTCATACCACTGGCGGAGATTTCTATGCTCTGTCTCCCCCAATTTGTAAGCAAAGGCTGGCTTAGAGTATTCCATTTCTGCAACCTCAGGGCCCAGCGCAGAAAGGACATGAGGTGGTCATAGATCCAGGTCCAACTGAGTGTGCTCATTTCCTCTCAACTGTGCCAGCACAGTTGCTTTCAGGTTTTATCATTTTATACCCATGACACCACGCCTCACCACTACTTTTATTTTATTTTATTTTATGAGACAGAGTCTTGCTCTGTTACCCAGGCTGGAGTGCAGTGTGGTGATCTCAGCTCACTGCAACCTCTGCCTCCGGGGTTCAAGCGATTCTCTCCCTCAGCCTCCTGAGTAGCTGGGATTACAGGTGCCTGCTACTGCGCCTGGCTAATTTTTATATTTTTAGTAAAGATGGGGTTTCAATATCTTGGCCAGGCTGATCTTGAACTCCTGACCTCATGATCCACCCACCTTGGCCGGCCAAAATTCTGGGAATACAGGCATGAGCCAGTGTGCCTGGCCTTATTTTATTTTTTGATACAGAGTCTGTCTCCCAGGCTGACATGCAGTGGTGCGATCGCGGCTCACTGCAACCCCTACCTCCCGGGTTCAAGCGATTCTCATGCCTCAGCCTCCCAAGTAGCTGGGAGAACAGGTGTGCGCCACCACACCTGGCTAATTTTTGTACTTTTAGTAGAGACGGGGTTTCTCCATGTCGGCCAGGCTAGTATCAAACTCCTGACCTCAAGTGATCTGCCCGCCTCAGCCTCCCAAAGTGCTGGGATTACAGAGATGAGCCACCACGCCAGGCTCACCGCTACTTTATTATGAGTTTCTTTGGTGACAACTGAGGTGGGATGCATTTTCATTTGGGTTTCTCCTTTGCTGAATTGGCTGTGGGGTCCTTGGCCCTTTGCACTCAGCTGACAGAACCATCCCCCCACGCCCCCATAAACTGCTTCCGGGAACACAGGTTTACGCATTCGGGGAGATGCCATGGGACTTGGGGCCGATGCAGACATGCTACCGTGAGACCGAGCGGAGCCGGGGGCGCTTGGGGCAGCTGGCAGCACCGTTCGGCTTCCTGGGGATGCAGAGCCTCATGTTTGCGGCCCAGGATCTTGCACAGCAGGTGAGGGTGAGCAGGAGCCCGGGAGGAGGCCAGCCTGCGAAGAGCACCTCCACTAAGTGTGTCCTGGAGAGATCAGGATCATTGAGACAGACTCCGCGGGGCTTCCCGCCTCACGGGGACAGGAGCCCGTTTCCAGACAGCGCCACACGTGGTGGACAGAGCTGGGGCCGAATGTACAGGGAGCGCCAAGGACGTTCCTGATCCATCTCCGGGGTTGACGGGACTTGTGGGAGGGGGGGACTTCCGACATGGGGCAGCAGTGGGAGGAATGGAGCTGGCGCAAGTCCCGCGTGAACAGTGTTGAGAGCACTTGGCTGCATCTGGGGAACGTGGAGCAATTTTTTAGAAACGGGGAAGATAGGCTGGCGAGGTGGACGGGCAGATTGCTGAGTGCCTTGAGTATGGGGCTAAGGGGTGGGCTCTTTCCTGAGGGCAATGGGGGGGCCAGAGCAGGTGTGTGAGCAGGGGGAGGGCGTGGCTGCAAGTTCGGCCTGGGCCTGCCGTAGGGAGCACAGGCTGTTGGGGGCAGGCATAGGGGAGGCAGAGAGGAGGCCTGCACCAGGATTGCGGATGTCAGTGGGGAGAATTGAGAGTTGTTTTGAAGTCTGAGATGGCACCTGCCGATGGACTTGGTGACAGAAGAAGAGAGTGAGATGATTCAGTTCCACCTGGCACAGTTGTTCTTGTGCATTGCACAAGAGTGCTCAGTGGAGCAGGCTGAACTCTAGCTGGCTCTCTGCTCCCCATTCTGGGCACCCTGGCACCATCCCCCAGAGGGAGGGAGCTTTCTGCCAGCTTCTATACAGTTCCCCACAGACTGGACAATTCCCAGGTCCTGAGAGGAGGGGAATGGTGTTTCCTGGGACAAGGAGGAGGAGGCTGGGGAGAGGTGGCTGGTTGGGGCAGGCTGGATGCCAAGAAGGGGTCAGCTGGGCAGGTGGGGGCCCAGAAGGCTGGATCACAGATTGTGGGGTCATCACAGCATCTCCTCCCACAGCTCATGGCTGACGCCGTGGCCACCTTCCTGCAGCTGGCCGACCAGTGTCTGACCACGGCTCTCAACTGTGACCAGGCTGCCCAGAGGCTGGAGAGAGTCAGGGGGCGCGTGCTGAAGGTGCGGTCTGCGGGTACGGGGTGGCACCGGGTGGCAGTAGGGCCTGGGTGCTCAGATGGTCACTAGATGCGCGGTTGGGTGTGTTGTGCAGAAGTTCGAATCGGACAGCGGGCTGGTGCAGAGGCGGTTCATCCGAAGCTGGGGTCTCTGCATCTTTTTACCTTTTGTGCTGAGCCAACTCGAGCCGAGCTGCAGGAAGGTGAGTTAATGGGAAGGATGCAGGCAGGTCTGAGCATTGCCACACATCCACGTACAGCAGGCAAGAATGTTCTTTGCGCATGAGAGACTTCTGGCCAGGAGCGGTGGCTCATGCCTGTAATCCCAGCACTCTGGGAGGCCAAAGTGGGTGGATTGCTTGAGGCCAGGAGATCAATCTGAATAACATAGTGAAACCCCATCGCTATAAAAGTACAGAAGTTGGCCGGGCGCAGTGGTTCACGCCTGTAATCTCAGCACTTTGGGAGGCAGAGGCCGAGGCAGACCCTGAGGTCGAGAGTTCAAGACCAGCCTAATCAACATGGAGAAACGCCGTCTCTACTAAAAATATAAAATTAGCCAGGCATGGTGGCGCATGCCTGTAATCCCAGAAACTTAGGAGGCTGAGGCAGGAGAATCGCTTGAACCTGGGAGGCAGAGGTTGCAATGAGCTGAGATCACGCCATTGCACTCCAGCCTGGGCGACAAGATCGAAACTTTGTCTCAAAACAAAAACAAAAACAAAAACAGAAGTTAGCCAGGCATGGTGGCATGTGCCTGTGGTCTCAGCTACTTCGGAGGTCAAGAGGTGGGAGGATCAATTGAGCCCGGGAAGTCAAGGATCCAGTGAGCCAGGATTACACTACTGCACAGAGCAAGGCCCTAGCTCAAAAAAAAGAGGTTTCTGTACCCTGAGCCCTGGAGGTGGGTCAGGTGGCTTTTCTGGGCTTTCACAATGCCATCTGCTTTTCCCGTGATAGGGCTGATTACCCTGTGTCTGCCAAGGAAGAGCTGGGATGGGTGTCATACATCACATATCACCGGGTGACATGGGCACCAGAGGAGGAGGGTGGTGGATGATGGAGAGTTTGGGTAAGGGTTGGGTAAGGGGTTGCCAAGGGTCAGGAAGGATCTCCCTGTGAAATGAAGGCACGGGCCATGTTCTGGGGAGGGCATTCTACGCAGAGGGCATAGCACGTGCAAAGGCCCTGAGGCCTGATCATGCCTGGCGTGTTGAAGGAACAGTGACGAGGTGGGTGTGGCTGGGGCTCAATGAATGGGACAATGCGGAGGAGGTCGGGGGGAGTCCTAGGTGCCTGGGCACACAGGGCTCAGGGGCACCAGGCAGGTGTCTGACATGGGTACAAACGGAATCCTCTAGAGGAAGTGGATGGGGGTTGGGGGAGTCCCAGCTGAGACACTCACAATACTCCCTGTGAGGTGTGTGACTTGCTGTGTCTAATTAATCTAATGAATCCTTTCCACAATGATAGAGAATGGGGTCACTGAGTCCATTTTAAAGATAAGGAAACTGAGGCCCAGCGGGTGGTGCATGCCTGTCATCCCAGCACTTTGGAACAGTGAGACCCCATCTCTACAAAAAATGCAAGAATTAGCCGGGTGTGGGGTGCATGCCTGTAGTCCCAGCTACTTGGGAGGCTGAGGTGAGAGGATCGCTTGAGCCTGGGAGGTTGAGGCTGCAGTGAGCCATGACTGTACCACTGCACTCCAGCCTGGGTGACAGAGCGAGACCTGTTTATTTATTTTTTTATTTTTTTTTATTTTTGAGATGGAGTCTTGCTCCGTCACTGAGGCTGGAGTGCAGTGTCGCGATCTCAGCTCACTGCAACCTCCGCCTCCCAGGTTCAAGCAATTCTCTCCCTCGGCCTCCCGAGTAGCTGGGATTACAGGTGCCTGCCACCATGCCTAGCTAATTTTTTTCTATTTTTATAGAGACAGGGTTTCACCATCTTGGCCAGGCTGGTCTTGAACGCCTGACCTCCTGATCTACCTGCCTCGGTCTCCCAAAGTGTTGAGATTACAGGCATGAGCCATCGTGCCTGGCCAAGACCTGTTTATCTTATCTTATTTTATTCTATTTTTTTAATTTAAAAATATATATAAACAGCTCCTCCAAAGCAGAATATATTTATTTATTTATTTATTTATTTATTTATTTATTTTATTTATTTATTTTGAGATGGAGTCTCGCTCTGTTGCCAGGGTGGAGTGCAGTGGCGTGGTCTCAGCTCTTGACCTCATGATCCACCCACTTCGGCGTCCCAAAGTGCTGGGATTACAGGCGCGAGCCACCATGCCCGGCCCGTGTTTATTTTTACATTTAAAAAAAACTTAAAAAAATAGGCCGGGCGCGGTGGCTCACGTCTGTAATCCCAGCACTTTGGGAGGCTGAGGCGGGTGGATCACGAGGTCAAGAGATCGAGACCATCCTGGTCAACGTGGTGAAACCCCGTCTCTACTAAAAATACAAAAAATTAGCTGGGCATGGTGGCACGTGCCTGTAATCCCAGCTACTCAGGAGGCTGAGGCAGGAGAATTGCCTGAACCCAGGAGGCGGAGGTTGCGGTGAGCCGAGATCGCGCCATTGCACTCCAGCCTGGGTAACAAGAGCGAAACTCCGTCTCAAAAAAAAAACAAAAAACAAAAAACAAACAAACAAAAAAAAAATGTAAAAAAATAAAGATAAGGAAACTGAGGCCCAACACCCCCTCCCCTACAGCTAATCAAGCCCAAGGTTAGGGCAGAAACCCACGACGTAGGCCCCTAGAGCCCCTCCCCTCCCGCTGATCCCCTAACCTGCCGTGGTTCCAGGAGCTGCGTGAGTTTGAGGGGGATGTCCTTGCCGTGGGCAGCCAGGCTCTGACCACCGAGGGCATCTATGAGGACGTCATCCGTGGGTGCTTGCTGCAGAGGATTGACCGAGGTGAGTCCTGCCCTGCCATGGCTCAGGGGAGCATAGCCTGGCAGCCACTGGCTGTATGTACCAAGTCCCACCGGGGCCCCACCACTTCTCACTCTCTGTGAACACTTGCCATCCGACCTCAAGTCAGGACTTGGCCAGAGTTGGTCCAGGATGGAGGAGCTCAGAGGGGCAGGGATGGAAACTCTGAATGAAGGGCCTCTGGATTGGGGCTGTGAGGGATGTATAGGAGTTCTCAGGATGAGGAGGAGGCAGAGTTCAAAAACTATGGATACAGGTTGGGTGTGGTGGCTCACCCCTGTAATCCCAGCACTTTGGGAGGCTGAGGCGGGCAGATTACTTGAGGTCAGGAGTTCGAGACCAGCCTGACCAACATAGCGAAACCCCATCTCTACTAAAAATATAAAAACTTAGCTGGGTGTGGTGGTGCACACCTGTAGGCCCAGCTACTCAGGAGGCCGAGGCAGGAGAATTGCTTGAACCTGGGAGGCAGAGGTTGCAGTGAGCCAAAGTCATGCCACTGTACTGCAGCCTGGGTGACAGAGTGAGACTCCATCTTTATTTATTGTTTTTTTTTGAGAGAAAGACTCACTCTGTCGCCCAGGCTGGAGTGCGGTGGCACAGTCTTGGCTCACTGCAACCTTCGCCTCCTGGGTTCAAGTTATTCTCCTGCCTCAGCCTCCCAAGTAGCTGGGCCTACAGGCACATGCCACCATTCCCAGCTAATTTTTGTATTTTTAGTAGAGATGGGGTTTCACCATGTTGGGTGGGTCCATCCTGACTTGATTTGTGATGTCCCAGAGCAGTGTGTTGGGAGGTGAGACCGGTGGTGTCCAGGCTTGGTGAAGGGTGCAGGGATCGGCTAGCAATGTCTGCCATGGGTGTGGGCTTGGAGAGAGGCTTTATGTGAGCCACGTGTTCAGGATTCCTACTTGAGACATTTGTAGTCTCTCTGGGAAAATGCAGGGTACCCACTGAATTTCTGAAAGAAAGAAACAAAAGGAAAATGCAGGGAAGCCCCTTGGTGCCTGGGCTTCCCTAGGTATGTCCAAGGCTTCATCTCATTTCAGAACTGAAAAAGGCCCTTGGTGCCAGTGATGTATCCTGCACTCTGGATGGCTGCTTGGAGGTCCCATGGGAACAGGAGGAAGCAGGTGGGAACTTCACGGGCTTCTGGAACCTGCCTCAGCAATCGCTGGGGGTGGGGAGGTGGGGGCCTGCGTGGGGTGTATGGGATTGTCGTGAGTGTGGGTTCATGGATGGCACAGAATGTACCTTGCCTCCTTACCCAGCCAGGCTTGCCAAGCTCATGAACAAACACAGTGGGAAGCTGTGGAGTGTATCTGAGCCACAGAGGGACCCTCTAACGCAGGCCTCTGACGTGCATGTGAGCTCAGCCCTCAGGAGATGAAATTGTGGTGAATTTGTGTCGCAACGCTGCTTTTTTTTTTTTTTTTTTTTTTTTTTTTTTTTTAAAGGAGTCTAGCTCTGTCGCCCAGGCTGGAATGCAGTGGTATGATCTCAGCTCGCTGCAACCTCCACCTCCCAGGTTTCTCCTGCCTCAGCCTCCCAAGTGGCTGAGACTACAGGCGTGCACCACCACACCTGGCTAATTTATGTATTTTTAGTAGAGACAGGTGTTTCACCATGTTGGCCAGGCTGGTCTCAAGCTTCTGACCTCAGGTGATCTGACTGCCTCGGCCTCCCAAAGTGCTGGGATTACAGATGTGAGCCACGATGCCCAGCCTTTGTATTTCATCTCTAATGCCAGGACTTAGGGGTCATCTCCCAATGGCTACTTCCTGTTCCCAACGTGGAAAGGGAGATTGCAGTGATGGGGGCCTTAGGTTTACCACCGGCAAGAACTTGCAAGATGGGCATAATTTGAGGGATAATTTTTTAATGCAGCAGTAGCTAACTAATACACTTTCCTGCTGATCTGGGACAGAAAAACTGATCAATGTTTACACTAACTTGAATAAATAAACAGTCCTAGAAAGGCTTCTAAGGGCAGACACAGTGGCTCATGCCTGTAATCCCAGCACTCTGGGAGGCCAAGGCGGGTGAATTGCTTGAGCCTAGGAGTTTGGGACCAGCCTGGACAACATAGCAAGACCCCATCTCTACAAAAAGTTTAAAAATTAGTTGGGTGTGGTGGAATGCACCTGTAGCTACTCAGGAGGCTAAGGTGTGAGGATTACTTGAGCCCAAGAGATGGAGGCTGCATTGAGCTCGGATTGCACCACTGTGCTCCAGCCTGGGCCACATTGAGAGTTCCTGTCTCAAAAAAACAAACTAACAAATACAAACTTCTGAGTGTCAGAATATTTGAGGATTTGCAATCGGATGTGAAGGATTGCGGATGGGCCCCTGAATCTCTTTCACCAGAACCACGCCAGTTGGCATTTGGTTTCTAGTCTTTCATACTAACAGCCAATGCCACAGGGAATTATCTTGTACATACCTTTTTTGAAAGTGCAGGTTCCTGTGGGCAGATCCCACAATAGGAAACCTCCGAATTTAAAGTAGGTGTGTTTGTCATTTCAACAGAAGGCTGTCCACCAGGTAGCCTCACCTGCTGCCCCTCACCTTTGCTCAGGAGGTTTAGGAGCTGCTTTTAGCTCCTTCTCTGAGAAGCTTCTTTCCCATCCTCCTATACCCTTTTATCTTTCTTTCTTTCTTTCTTTTTTTTTTTTTTTTGAGATGGAGTCTCTGTCACCTAGGCTGGAGGGCAGTGGCAGGATCTTGCCTCACTGTAACCTCCACCTCCCAAGTTCAAGCGATTCTCCTGCCTCGGCCTCCTGAGTAGCTGGGATTACAGGCGCCCGCCACCACACCTGGCTAATTTTTGTATTTTTAATAGAGATGGGGTTTCATCCTGTTGGTCAGTAACCATGTGGGTCTCTTAACTCCTGACTTCAGGTGATCCGCCTGCCTTGGCTTCCCAAAGTGCTAGGATTACAGGCACAAGCTACTGTGCCTGGCCTACTTTTTTTTTTTTTTTTGAGACAGAGTTTCACTCTTGTCCCCCGGGGCTGGAGTGCAATGGCGTGATCTCAGCTCACTACAAGGCCCACCTCTTGGGTTCAAGTGATTCTCCTGCCTCCTGAGCAGCTGGGATTACAGTCGCCCACCACCACACCCAGCTAATTTTTGTATTTTTAATAGAGACCAGGTTTTACCATGTTAGCCAAGCTGGTCTCAAACTCCTGACCTCAGGTGAGCTGCCCGTCTCGGCTTCCTAAAGTGCTGGGATTACAGGCGTGAGCCACCATGCCCGGCCAACATTTCTATTAACTCTGATTTTTTTTTTTTTTTCCCCGAGATGGAGTCTTGCTCTGTCCCTCAGGCTGTAGGGCAGTGGCACAATCTCAGCTCACGGCATCCTCCACCACCCGGGTTTAAGTGATTCCTCTGCCTCAGCCTCCTGAGTAGCTGGGACTACAGGCAGGTGCCACCATACCCAGCTAATTTTTTTGTATTTTAGTAGAGACGAGGTTTCACCACTTTGACCAGGATGATCTCAACCTCCTGACCTCGTGATTCACCCACCTTGGCCTCCCAAAGTGCTGGGATTACAGGCGTGAGCCACTGTGCCTGGCTTATTAACTCTGATTTTTAAAGCACTTATTACACACCGGATGTCCGACATGTCTGACTTTTTGATGTCTGTTTGATATTTTTCACTATACAGACGAGGAAACTGAGGCTGAGCGAGAAGGAGCGGCCTGTCCCAGGCAGCCAGGCTCTGGTGCCCAGATCCAGCCACTCGGCCCATCGCCTTCTCGAGGAACACTCCAGAGCTGAATCTTCACCCGAATCTATCTTGTTTCTATTGGATAAATGTCTACAAGTGGAATTTTTGAGCCAAAATGGATATGCCATCTTTAGGCTTTTGTACCCACTGCCCCTCCAGAAAACTGTGCCATTTTATACTCCGAGCAGCAACATTTGTGTATTTTTTCCAAGTCTTTTCTTTTTTTTTTTTTTTGAGGTAGAGTCTTGCTCTGTTGCCTAGGCTAGAGTGCAGTGGCATGATCTTGGCTCACGTAACCTCCACCTCCCAGGTTCAAGTGATTCTCCTGCTTCAGCCTCCTGAATAACTGGGATTACAGGCGCCTGCTGCCATGCCCAGTTAATTTTTGTATTTTTAGTACAGACGAGGTTTCACCATGCTGGCCAGGCTGGTCGCAAACTCCCGTCCTGAAGTGATCTGCCCGCCTCGGCCTCCCAAAGTGCTGGGATTACAGGCAAGAGCCACGGAGCCCAGCCATTTTTTTTTCTAATAATAGAGACAGGGTCTCGCTATGTTGCCCAGGCTGGACTTGAACTCCCGAACTCAAGCCATCCTTCTGCCTCAGCCTCCCAAAGTGCTAGGATTATAGGAGTGATCCACCCTGTCCAGCCTCCAAATCTTCTCAACACAAGGACTTTTCATAAAAAGAAGAAACTATGCCAATTAGACACACACAGTAATCTCATTCTTTTATTTCAAATTTCTTTGACTAAATTGAACTTACAAATAAGTTTATTACGGCTGGGCGCAGTGGCTGATGCCTGTAATCCCAGCACTTGAGAGGCTGAGGCGGGCAGATCACTTGAGCTCGGGAGTTCAAGACCAGCCTGGCTCACATAGTGAGACCCCATCTCTACAAACAAATACAAAATTAATAGCCGGGAGTGGTGGCTGATGCCTGTAATCCCAGCACTTTGGGAGGCGGAGACAGTTGGATTGCTTGAAGACAGGAGTTTGAGACCAGCCTGGGCAACATGGCGAAACCCCATCTCTACTAAAAAAAAAAAAAAAAAAAAACAAACAAACAAAAAAAAACTGAGCTGAGATGGTCGATTTACCTATTTACCTAAGCCTGGGAAGTCAAAGCTGCAGTGAGTGGTGATTGTACCACTGCACTCCAGCCTGGGCCATGGGGGTGAGACCCTGTCTCAAAACACAAGATCCAAATATGTTGATTAGCCATTGGCATGTTTGTAGTTCTGTTTTTTTATTTTAGCGAATTGCCTGTCCATAGCTTTGTTCTACTTTTCAGGAGTGTTTATGTTTTTCTTACTGATATCTAATCACTTTTTTTTTTTTTTTAATCTCAAGGATATGAAGGCTTCGTGATACAGGTTACAGATTTTTTTTTTTTTCCCCTCGGCTTGCTGTGAGCTGTTAGGGTTTGTTTCCTAGCTGCAAATCTTAACTTGGTATCAGGTTTCCCGGCTGGGAGAGCAGCTTTTCCAGAACTCCCTCTGCTTGCCAGAAAAGTCATCTGCTAAGTAGATATTGGCAGCCTCTCCACTCTCATGAACTTTGCAGCTGCTTCCGGAGTGGGTTCCACAGGGATTCCCCTGTGTTCTTGGTTCCGCTTACAGAGGGACTGTCACACTCCATGGGGACACTTTCCTCCCATTCTATCTGGAGTTTTCAGCCTTCCCTAAGACAATGAGATATTCCTGACCTTTCCAGCTATTTCCCTCCAGCCCCACCTTCCGAAATACATTTGCGCATACATTTGCACTCAGAGTCTCCTTCAGCTGTCTTCCTTTTACCCTGGACGGGGTGGGACGGGATGTAGATGTTAATTCTGGAACAATTGCAGCCGCAAGAATTTGTCATCTTGCCCCTTTTGAGAAAAACGTTGTTTGCCCTGGTGCCTTTTTCCTAATATGAAAAGACCTTTCCTCATCAAGTCCACAGAGTGTAAATTTGTTTTTAGCTTTTTATTTATTTTTTTTTTTAAGATGGTGTCTCGCTTAGTCGCCCAGGCTGGAGTGTAGTGGTACGATCTTGACTCACTGCAATCTCCACCTCTTGGGTTTAAGAGATTCTCCTGCCTCTGCTTTCGGAGTAGCTGGGATTACAGGTGAGCGCCACCGTGCCCGGATAATTTTTTGTATTTATTTTTAATAGAGATGGGGCTTCACCATATTGGCTAGGCTGGTCTTAAACTCCTGACTTCAGGTGATCCACCTGCCTCAGCCTCCCAAAGTGCTGGGATTACAGGTGTGAGCCACTGCGCCCGGCCTGTATCATTATTTTTTCTTTTCTTTCTTTCTCTCTCTTTTTCTTTTTCTTTTTTTTTTTTTTTTTTTTTTTGTCGGAGTGTAGCTCTATTGCCAGGCTGGAGTATAGTAGTGTGACCTTGGCTCACTGCAACCTCTGCCTCCTGGGTTCAAGCGATTCTTCTGTCTCAGCCTTCCAAGTAACTGGGACTACAGGAGGGCACCACCACGCCCAGCTGACTTTTGTATTATTAGTAGAGATGTGTTTCACCATCTTGGCCAGACTGTCTCAAACTCCCAAATACAAAATCAGCTGGGCGTGGTGGCAGGCGCCCATAATCCCAGCTACTCTGGAGGCTGAGGCAAGAGAATCACTTGAACCCAAGAGGCAGAAGTCTGATATCTCAGCAGCGGGCTGAGATCTCGCCATTGCACTCCAGCCTGGGCAGCAGAGTGAGACTCCATTTCAAAAAAGAAAAAAGAAAAAAAATTAAGTTTTAGCCGGGGATGATGGCTCACTGGTAATCTCAGCACTTTGGGAGGTGGAAGCGGGAGGATTACTTGAGCCCAGGAGTTTGAGAACAGCCTGGGCAACATAGTGAGACGCCATCTCTACAAAAAATTTAAAAATTAGCTGGGCATGATGAAGTGAACTTGTAGTCCCAGCTACTTGGGAGACTGAGGCAGGAGGATCGGTTGAGCCCAAGAGATTGAGGCTGCAGTGAGCCATGATCATGCCACTGCACTCTAGCCTGAGCCACAGAGCAAGACCTTCTCTGTGAAAACAAGAAAAAAAAAAAGTTCAGATTTTTTCTTAGACGGAATTTCACTCTTGTTTCCCAGACTGGAATGCAGGTGGCAAGCTCGCTGCAACCTCCGCCTCCAGGGCTCAAGCGATTCTCCTGCCTTAGCCTCTCGAGTAGCTGGGATTACAGGCGCGCACTATCACGCTCAGCTATTTTTTGTATTTTTTAGTAGAGACGGACGGGGTTTCACCATGTTGACCAGGTTGGTCTCGAACTCCGGACCTCAGGTGATCCACCCGCCTCTGCCTCCCAAAGTGCTGGGATTACAGGCGTGAGGTCCAGAACCAGGATGCCAAACTCACGTTGCAGCAGAGGAAACTGCGGCTCAGGTCTCTAGGGTCCCAAACCAGGTCCTAAGTAGCCAAGCCCGCCTGGTGGCACAGCCCGGGTTTTGTACCTGGGGAAGTTGGGGCGCATCAGGCTGAGGTCCGGGTGATAGGAAGCGACTGGGGGAAGCGCGGGTTCCTAACCCTAAAGCTAGCCCTAACTTGCCTTCCAAGCTCTCCCTCTCCAAGCGCTCTGTACCTTTAAGGATGATGCGGGGGCGGGGCGTCCTGGGTGGGGCAGCAGGTGACGTCACTCCGGGCTTTCAGTCCCTGAGAGCATCTGGAGGCGGGGCCTGGACTTCACACCAGGCGCGCTCCTCCCCTTTAAGGCGCCCGGCCGGGCGGGGCCCCGAAGACTTTTTCCGCCGTGCGGCCAGCGTCCTCCGGCACAAAAACGACTTAAAGGAGACGCGTGGCGCGATGGCGACGACCCCACGCGCGGGACGGCGGCGCGGGAGGCCGCTCCCGGCGCTGCTGCTGCTGCTGCTGCTGGTGCCGTTGCCGCCGGGAGGCCCGCCGGGCGCCGACGCCTACTTTCCCGAGGAGCGCTGGAGCCCGGAGTCGCCCCTGCAGGCGCCGCGCGTGCTGATCGCGCTGTTGGCGCGAAACGCGGCCCACGCGCTGCACACCACGCTGGGCGCGCTCGAGCGGCTGCGGCACCCGCGGGAGCGCACGGCGCTATGGTGAGCCGAGCCCGCCGTCCCCATCGGGCGGGTCCCTGCGAGCTCCCTGCTCGCTGTCCCCTTAGGGGAGGGTCTGAGATGCTTCCTGTTCGCCACCCCCATCGGGACGGTTCTACGCATGCCCCTGGCCGCTGCCCCAGTCGGGAAGGGTCCACGTGTGCCCCTGCCCGCTGCCCCCATCGGGGCTGACCCACGCGTGCCCCCTGCCTGCTGTACTCCCATGAGGTGGGCCAGACACAGCCCTCCCCACGTTAAGACAAGCGGGACCGACTTCCTCCTGCCGCTCCTTTGGGGTGGGCTGGGGACCCTCCTGCCTGCTGGACCCTATTAGGGCAGATCTGGCCCCGCTGACAGGGGCTCGTTCCACCCCTCTCTGGGACACGTACGCCTCCAAAGAACTGAGCCCCGAGCCCCCAGTGGGGCGTTTCCAGGGGCCACAGCGAACAGCCTTCCGTGCCTGCTGCTGCTCTTAAGCTTTGAACTCAGCTAGCTCCAGGCCCCAGGCCCCCATCAGACCCCTGCCCTGGGACCAGCAGTGTGTGGGGTCCAGGACCAGACGGCCCCGGAGGAAGTGGATGCTTTCTTGGGAGGGAATGGGGCAGAGCTCTGAGGAAGCCTCCGACTGGTGACTTCTCACTCGCCGCCTCAGTTTCCTCAAATGGAAACTGGTCCGGGCGCAGTGGCTCACGCACTAATCCTAGCCATTTGGTAGGCCACGGTGGGCAGGTCACTTGAGCTCAGGATTTCGACACCAGCCTTGCCAACATGGCAGAACCCCATCTCGAGAAAAAATTAGCCGGGTGCTGTGCCTTGTGGTCCCAGCTGTTGGGGAGGCTGAGGCAGGAGAATCGCCTGAGCCCAAGAGTTCAAGGCTGCGGTGAACTATGATTGCACCACTGCACTCCAGCCTGGGCTGCAGAGTGAGACCCTGCCTCTAAAAAGAAAAAGAAAAGAAAAGAAAATTAGTGTATTAATATAATTCTCGCTTTGGGTTTGTCTCTGAAGATTAACCGTTAATGGATGTGAAGCTGGTGTGTCTGACATGGGCTTGGTGCCGAGTGATTTCATTATTATTATTAGTGTCATTGCTGGTGTTACTGTCAATTTATTGGGTAGAATTAGCTCTTGGCACTATGGTCAAACTAAACTCCCAAATGTCCCTTTTCCTTCCATCTGATTCCGAAGTCTGGATAATCCAAATACACAATTGGTACTTAACAAACGTTTGTTGAATGAATGAATGACTCTAGCCCACTGAGGTGGGTGTGGTTCAGAGGAGAGGATGAAGGAAGGCGGGGGAGGGGGTTTATGAGATATACCGTTTTTTTTTTTTTTTTTGAGATGGGGCCTTAACTCTGTTGCCCAGGCTGGAGTGCAGTAGCTCCAGCAACTGCAATGATCTCGGCTCACTGCAACCTCCACCTCCTGGGTTCAAGTGATTCTCCTGCCTCAGCCTCCTGAGTAGCTGGAATTACAGGCTCGAGCCACCATGTCCGGCTAATTTTTGTTCTTTTAGTAAAGAGACAGGGTTTCACCATTGTGGCCAGGCTCGTCTCGAATTCCTGATCTTGTGATCCACCCGCCTCGGCCTCCCAAAGTGCTGGTATTACAGGTGTGAGCCACTGCGCCCTGCTGAGGTATACTTCTGTTTTGATATAGGGTTTTACATTCATCGCCTAAGCTGGAGTGCAGTGGCGCAATCCCGGCTCACTGCAACTTTCCCCTCCTGGGCTCAAGTGATTCTCCTCTCTCAGCTTCCTGAGTAGATGGAACTACAGGCATACGCCACTGCACCCGCTAATTTTTGTATTTTTTTCTGGAGACAGGGTTTTGCCATATTGACTAGGCTGGTCTTGAACTCCCGAGCGCAAGTGATCTGCCCGCTTCAGCCTCCCAAAGTGCTGGTATTACAGGCGTGAGCCACCGCTCCAGGCCAACATTTGTGGGCGTGAGCTACTGTGCCCAGCTGGTTTATGATATATACATTTTATTTTTAAAATGATTTATTTTATCATTTTTTGAGACAGATTATATTTATAATAAATATTATTATTTTTCTTTTTTTGAGACAGAGTCGCTCTTGTTGCCCAGGCTGGAGTGCAATGGCGCCGTCTTGAACCTCCCAGGTTCAGGTGATTCTCCCACGTCAGCCTCCCAAGTAGCTGGAATTACAGGCATGCACCACCAAGCCTGGCTAGTTTTGTATTTTTAGTAGAAATGGGGTTTCTCCATGTTTGTCAGGCTGGTCTCGAACTCCCAACCTTAGGTGATCTGCCCACCTTGGCCTCCCAAAGTGCTGGGATTACAGGCGTGAACCACCACGCCTGACCTATTTATTTATTTTTTTGAGACGGAGTCTTGCTCTGTCGCCCAGGCTAGAGTGAAGTGGTGTGCTCTTGGCTTACTGCAACCTCCGCCTCCCGGGTTCAAGCGATTCTCTTGCCTCAGCCTCCCAAGTAGCTGGGATTATAGGTGCCCACCACCATGCATGGGTACTTTTTGTATTTTTAGTAGAGACAGGGTTTTGCCATGCTGGCCGGGCTGGTCTCAGACTCCTGATCTCAGGTGATCCACCTGCCTCAGCCTCCTGAAGTGCTGAGGTGACAGGCGTGAGCCACTGCGCCCTGCCTGATATATATGTTTAAAAAATTAAGTTACATATATTTATTAGTGAATGTGGTTTGCACGATCCTAGATGCTTAGTAATAAACCCGCCAATCACTAATGTATCTTTCCAAAATTAGCTTGTTTAATCCCTTCCACGTCTCAGTAAACTAGGTCCTGCTCTTACGCCCGTGTTACCCATGAGGAAACTGACATGGGAACAGGGAAGTGTCCGGTCCGCGGCTACGTAGCTGGTGGGAGGCCAGTTGGGATGTGGACCTCGACTTGCCTCACTGCTGTCTGGTCCTGCCTCAGTCTCCCCAGCTGCGCTGCCCGTTCCCTCTCCCTGCAGGGTGGCCACGGATCACAATGTGGACAACACGTCAACTGTGCTGCGGGAGTGGCTGGTGGCCGTGAAGAGTTTGTACCATTCCGTGGAGTGGCGGCCAGCGGAGGAGCCCAGGTGAGCGCCTTTCCCTGCTCCTGGTCCGACTGTGCCTCTGCTCACACACCCTCCATGGCTCCCCATTGTCCCAGGACAGAACCACAGGCCCTGGGTCCCTCCCTCTCCAGCCCAGCTAAGCAGCATTAAGGTACTCTGACCCTCCCTCAGCTTCACAAATGGGCCAGAATCCTCCCGCCAGACCTTTGCCCGAGCCGTTCCCACACCTAGAATTCCTTCACTCCCTTTTTCTTCTGGCCACGCCCACTGCTTTGTTCCCGGCCTCAGCGACTCAGTCTTGGTCCCAGCACTGGCTGTGCTGTTAGCTGCGCCTGGGGCCCTGGGCAGCATGAACTACTCCCTGCCCCTCCACCGCATAGTTCCTTTATGGGCTTTTTTTTTTTTTTTTTTTGAGACAGGGTCTCACTCTGTCACCCAGGCTGGAGTGCGGTAGAGTGAACGCAGCTTACTGTAGCCTTCACCTCCTGGGCTCAAGCCATCCTCCCGCCTCAGCCTCCTGACTAGCTGGGACCACAGGGACATGTAGCCTTGGCCAGCTAAATGTTTTTGTAGTTTTTGTAGAGATAGGATCTCACTACATTGCCCAGGCTGGTCGTGAAGCACTGGCCTCAAGTGATCCTCTCACCTCTGCCTCCCAAAGTGCTGGGATCGCAGGCGTGGGCCACTGCACTGGGCCCCACTCTGAGCGTCTTTCCTTTCCCCCAGTGTGCCTCGGGCTTTCTTCCCTCCAGCGCTTAGCACAGGCTGTGCCTCTAGCCAGGGACATTCTCCCCACTTGTCTTTTCTCCTCATTTCCTTTCCCCCTGCCTCAGATGAGCTTCCATGTCCCCTCCTCCAGGAAGCTCTCTCTGATTACCCCGAAGGCAGCTCAGGCCCTCACTGGGCTTTGATAGTATCTTGTGCCGTCCACATCACAGCTGCCTCTCCACAGATCCTACCCGGACGAGGAGGGCCCCAAACACTGGTCTGACTCACGCTACGAGCATGTCATGAAATTGCGCCAGGCAGCCCTGAAATCAGCTCGAGACATGTGGGCCGATTACATCCTGGTAAGTTTCTCAGCCTGCTGGCTATGGATCACAGGCAGGTCTGGGTGTCCCCAGGGAAGGCGGAGTAGCAGGGTACCGGGACCATCCTTAACCTCATTTTGCAGAAGGGTAAACTGAGGCTTAGGGAGGGGAGATGAGTTGCTTGAGGTGACACAGTTGGTGAGGGGAGGCGGAGCTGGGGTTCACTTGATCCTCAGCACTAGGAATGAATGGGCTTTTCTGTCCCCAGCTGTCCCCTGTGTTTGGACACTTGGGTCAAGTCCATTTTTTTAAGTTTATTTTTTTTGAGATGCAGTCTCGCTCTGGTGCCCAGGCTAGAGTGCAGTGGCACAGTCTCGGCTCACTGCAACCTCTGCCTCCCGGGTTCAAGCTATTCTGCTGCCTCAGCCTCCGGAGTAGCTGGGACCACAGGAACCCACTACCACGCCTGGCTAACTTTTTATTTTTATTTTTGTAGAGGCCAGGCATGGTGGCTTTCTATCCCAGCACTTTGGGAGGCCAAGGTAGGTGGATCCACTTGAGGTCAGAGTTTGAGACCAGCCTGGCCAACACAGTGAAACCCCGTTTCTACTAAAAATACAAACAGTAGCTGGATGTGGTGGCAGGTGCCTGTAATCCCAGCTACTTGGGAGTCTGAGGCAGGAGAATCGCTTGAATCCAGGAGGCAGAGGTTGCAGTGAGCCAGGATCATGCCATTGCACTCCAGCCTGGGTGACACACTGAGACTCTTATCTCAAAAATAAATTAATTAATTGGAATTTTTTAAAAAATAAAAAATAGGCCAGGCCCAGTGGCTCATGCCTGTAATTCTAGCACTTTGGGAGGCTGAGGCAGGTGGA
Source organism: Saimiri boliviensis (assembly GCF_048565385.1). Taxonomy (NCBI): domain Eukaryota; kingdom Metazoa; phylum Chordata; class Mammalia; order Primates; family Cebidae; genus Saimiri; species Saimiri boliviensis. The sequence goes on along the minus strand of NC_133462.1, from coordinate 30,060,565 downwards.
TTGCCTGAGTTCAGGAGTTCGAGACTAGCCTGGGCAACATGGCGAAACCCCGTCTCTACTAAAATACAAAAAATTAGCCAGGTGTGGCAGTGTATGCCTGTAATCCCAGCTACTTGAGAGGCTGAGGCGGGAGAATTGCTTGAACCCGGGAAGCAGAGGTTGCGATGAGCTGAGACCATGCCACTGCACTCCAGCTTGGGTGACAGAGTGACGCTCCATCTCTAAAAAAAGAAAGAGGAAAAGAAAAGAAAGAAAAAATAAATTTTTCTAGAGACTGGGTCTTGCTATGTTGCCCAGGCTGGTCTCCAACTCCTGGGCTCAAGTGATCTTCCTGCCTTGGCCTCTCAAAGTGCCGGGATTACAGGCATGGGCCACTGCGCCTGGCTGGTCACGTCTATTTTTATCACCATCATATGTAATGGCCAAACCTCTGGGTCACTTCCAAGAAGCAGGAGGATGGGGTCCGGGGCCGGGGGGTGGTGGCCACATTGAACTGCTGAGGCCTGAGTTACACTTCCTCTTCCTGCAGGGACATTGTCTCATGAGGAAGGGAACGGTTGGGTCTTCTTATTTGTTATGTTTTTCTTGAGGGGAGATTGTGCCACTGCACTCCAACCTGGGCGGCAGAATGAGACTCTGTCTCAAAAGAAAAGACCTATTGATTCAATGTTACTATTATTTTTTTAATTGATACAAACTTACGGAGCACAAGTGTAATTCTTTTACACGCACAGATTGTGAAGTGGTGAAGTCGCAGATTTTAGGGCATCCGTCTCCCAAATAATAGACATTGAGCTCAGTAAGCAATCTTCTTTCTTTTTTACTTTTTTTGAGATAGAGTCTTGCTCTGTCGCCAGGCTGGAGTGCAGTGGCGCAATCTTGGCTCCGTGCAACTTCCAACTCCCTGGTTCAAGCGATTCTCCTGCCTCAGCCTCCAGAGTAGCTGGGATTACAGGCACCTGCCACCATGCCCAGCTAATTTTTGTATTTTTAGTAGAGACGGAGTTTCACCACGTTGCCCAGGATGGTCTCAATCTCCTGACCTTGTGATCTACCCGCCTCGGCCTCCCAAAGTGCTGGGATTACAGGCGTGAGCCACCGCGCCCGACCTCGTTAATGCAGTTTTCTGCGATCAACCCCAAATGTTATTTCAGTCTTCATGCTTTTCTATAATCTCTTGATTTTCTTTTTTCTTTCTTTTTTTTGGAAAAAGAGCCTTATTCTGTTACCCAGGCTGGAGTGCAGTGGCACAGTCTCTGCTCACTGCGACCTCCGCCTCTTGGGTTCAAGCCATTCTCCTTCCTCAGCCTCCCGAGCAGCTGAGATTACACCCGGCTGATTTTTGCATTTTTAGTACAGCTGGGGTTTCACCATGTTGGCCAGGGTGGCCTCAAAGTCCTGACCTCAGGTAATCCGGCCACCTCTGCCTCCCAAAGTGCTGGGATTTCAGGTGTGAGCCACTGTGCCCAGCCCATCTCTTTTAAAAAAAAAAAAAAATAGAAAAGAAAGGAATGAAGTGGCGAAGTGATTATGAGGCAGTGGTGGCTGGAGGTCCGCGTACACAGGCCAGGGGAGGCGCTTGGTGTCTACTAGGAGGGAAATAGGGAGCCTTGGAGAGTGTGTGAGCGGGGGAGGTCGGTGTTCGGATTTATGATTTTCAGAAGCCGCTGTGGGCCAGGCGCGGTGGCTCACACAACTTGTGCAATCCCAGCACTTTGAGAGGCTGAGGCGAGTGGATTACTTGAGTTCAGGAATTTGAGACCAGCCTGGCCTACGTGGTGAAACCCCGTCTCTACTAAAATACAAAAATTAGCTGGGCATGGTGGCACGTGCCTGTAATCCCAGCTACTCGGGAGGCTAAGGCAGGAGAATTGCTTGAACCCGGGAAGGGGAGGTTGCAGTGAGCCGAGATGGTGCCACTGTGCTCCAGCCTGGGCAACAGAGTGAGACTCTGTCTCAAAAATAATAATTTGAAAAAGCCACTGTGGCCGCTGTGGGTAGCGAGAGGCGGGAGTGGAGGCCAGAGCAGCGTGCCAGCAATTGATGGACGAGCCTGTGTGGGGCGGGGCCGTGGAGAAAGGCAGGGGTTCAGGATGCATCGCAAGGTGACCGGGGTAGGCTCTGCTTTGGGACTGGATGTCAGGGTGCCAGGGAGAGAGGAACGGGGACAGAGCCATGTCTGGGAGGAGGGTGGAGCTCCTGAGGAGACCCTTTCACTTGGTGCCTTATCAGACCATTTTCTAGGCAAGGAAACAGTGGCTGACAGAGGGAGGGGACTTGCCTTGGTGGGGTCTCAGAACTGGCAAGGCAGAAAGGTGGATCTGGAGCCTTCCAGAGCCTTCCAGAACCTTCTGGCACAAAGTTGCCTTGTCCTGCCTCTTGGATTTTGCCTTTGTGGTTTGAGGTTGCCTGCCTTTAGCTTTTTTTCCCCTCAGCACACCGGGTGGAGCTCAGACTGCTGGTTCAAAACTCAAAGTGTCTTTTGACATATTTTTTTTTTTTTTTTTTGAGACAGAGTCTCTCTCTGTTACCCAGGCTGGAGTGCAGTGGCGCGATCTCGGCTCACTGCAACCTCCATCTGGGTTCAAGCAATTCTCCTGCCTCAGCCTCCTGAGTAGCTAGGGTTACAGGCATGTGCCACCACACCCGGCTAATTTTGTATTTTTAGTAGAGGCGAGGGTTCTCCATGTTGGTCAGGCTGCTCTCAAACTCCTGACCTCAGGTGATATGCCTGCCTCGGCTTCCCAGGTGCTGGGATTACAGGTGTGAGCCACCATGCCCGACCCTAATGTTTTAAAATGAATATTTGGAAGGCCCCTTTCTCTTTTTACAAAAGCTATGGATGTTACTTGCAGGAAAAAAAAAAAATAAGAAAAATATACGGGCCAGGTGTGGTTCATGCCTATAATCCCAGCTCTTTTGGAGGCCAAGGCTGGAGGATCATTTGAGATCAGGAATTCAAAAGCAGCCTGGGCAACATAGTGAGACCCCATCTCTACAAAAAGTAAAAAAAGAAAAAATTAGCCAGGTGTACTGGTGTGTGTCTGTAGTCCCAGCTAATTGGGAGGCTGAGGTGGGAGGATTGCTTGAGCCCAGGAATTGGAGGCTGCAGTGAACCATGATTGTGTCACTGTACTCCAGCCTGGGTGACAGAGTGAGACCTTTTCTTAAGTTTCCTGTGTGTGTGTGTGTGTGTGTGTGTACGTATATACGTGTGTGTATACGTATATACATGTGTGTATATATGTATATAGATATATATATGAAGTTTAAGAAAGAAAAACATCTACTTTTTATTTTTTGAGATGGAGTGTCACTTTGTCACCCAGGCTGGCATACAGTGGCATGATCTCAGCTCACTGCAACCTCTGCCTTCTGGATTCAAGCTGTTCTCCTGCTTCAGCCTCTGGAGTAGCTGGGATTACAAGCACCCACCACCATGCCCAGCTAATTTTTTGTATTTTTAGTGGAGATGGGGTTTTGCCATGTTGGCCAGGCTGGTCTCAAACTCCTGCCTTCAAGCGAGCCACGGTGCCCGGCCAGCATCGAAATTTTTTTTTTTTTTTTTTTTTTTTTTGAGACAGAGTTTCGCTCTTGTTACCCAGGCTGGAGTGCAATGGCGCGATCTCGGCTCACCGCAACCTCCGCCTCTTGGGTTCAGGCAATTCTCCTGCCTCAGCCTCCTGAGTGGCTGGGATTACAGGCACGCGCCACCACGCCCAGCTAATTTTTTGTATTTTTAGTAGAGACGGGGTTTCACCCTGTTGACCAGGATGGTCTCGATCTCTCGACCTCGTGATCCACCCGCCTCAGCCTCCCAAAGTGCTGGGATTACAGGCTTGAGCCACCGCGCCCGGCTCGAAATTTTAATTGTATCTCTTGGAGAGATTCACTTTCTCCTATTTCTAGTTTGTTTTAATGGAAGTCAGTTCACATAACATAAAATTCTTTTGAAGTATATAGTTCAGTGGCATTTAGTGTATTTATTTGTTTTGCGACCCCCACCTCTAATTCTAGAACACTTTCATCCCCTGAAAGAAAACCCCGACCCCATCAGCAATCACTCCACATTCTCCTCTAACTCCTGGCAGCCCCTCATCTGTTTCCTGTCTATGGATTTGCCTGTTCTGGGTATTTCAGATCAATGGAATCTCACACTATGTGGCGTTTTGTGTCTGGTTTCTCTCACTCAGCGTCGCGTTTTCAGGGTTCATTACAGCATGGAGCAGTGCTTCCTTCCCTTTCATGGCTGAATCTCATTCCATTGTCTGGTGGACCACATTGTGTTGATCCACTCATCCGTTGATGGACGCTTCAGTTGCTTCCACCTTTTTTGGCTGTTGAGATCTTTTTTTTTTTTTTTTTTGAGTTAGAGTGTCACTCTGTTGCCCAGGCTGCAATGTGGTGGCGCGATCTCGGCTCACTGCAACCTCCGCCTTCTGGGTTCAAGCGATTCTCCTGCCTTAGTCTCCAGAGTAGCTGAGATTATAGGCGTGCGTCACCATGCCCAACTAATTTTTTTTTGAGACGGAGTTTCGCTCTTGTTACCCAGGCTGGAGTGCAATGGCGCGATCTCGGCTCACCGCAACCTCCGCCTCCTGGGTTCAGGCAATTCTCCTGCCTCAGCCTCCTGAGTAGCTGGGATTACAGGCATGTGCCACCATGCCCAGCTAATTTTTTTGTATCTTTAGTAGAGACGGCGTTTCACCATGTTGACCAGGATGGTCTCGATCTCTTGACCTCGTGATCCACCCACCTCGGCCTCCCAAAGTGCTGGGATTACAGGCTTGAGCCACTGCGCCTGGCTTTTTTTGTATTTTTAGTAGAGATGGGGTTTCACCGTGTTGCCCAGGCTAGTCTTGAACTCTTGACCTCATGTGACCTGCCCATCTTGGCCTCCCAAAGTGCTGGGATTACAGGCGTGAGCCACTGCATCCTGCCTGGCTGTTGGGATTTTGACATGAACATAGGTATACAAAAACCTGTTTGAATTATCTGGGCGTGGTGGTACTCGCCTGTAATCCCAGCTACTCAGGAGGCTGAGGCAGGAGCATCACTAGAATCCAGGAGGTGTGGGTTGCAGTGAGCCAAGATCACACGGCACTGCGCTTTAGCCTGGGTGACAAAGCAAGACTCTGTCTCAGAAACAAACACCACAGACCTGTTTGCGCCCTTGCTCTCAATTCTCTTGGCTCATACCTAGGAATGGGATTCCTGGATCATGTAGTAATTCTATGTTTAGCTTTTTGAGGAACTCTGCCCCACTGATCTGGCTGTTGGTTCTGAATCAATATGAAAAGGTCACAGATTTAAACATCCAGAGGGACCGGATGGAGGATGTAACACGGCCACAGGGCTTGTCCTAAGATGCAACTGAAGGTTTCCACGTGGAAATGGTATTCCCAGGTCCCTGGGAAATGCTGGCGTTCTAGTGTTTGTTGTGGTTCATGGCAGTTGATCCAAACATTCCAAACCATGCTGCTTGGGTAACAAAGCACCTCTGTGGACCAAGAGTAAAAGAGAAAAAAATCCAGGCCAGGCGTGGTGGCTCACACCTATAATCCCAGCACATTGGTAGGCTGAGGTGAGAGGGTCACTTGAGCCCAGGAGTTAAAAACCACCCTAGGCAACGTAGAGGGACCGTATCTCTACAAAAATAATAACGAAAATAAAAAAATTATCCGGGTATGGTGACGCATGCCTGTACTCTTGTAACCGGGTGTTCCAGGTCCGCGGCCCTCCCTGCCCCGGGATGGAGACATGAAGCAAGGCAGGTCGGCATGTCACTGGGAAGTTCTTGCCTTTGAAACCATGCCCCTTGTGGACCCGGAAGGGGAATTTAACACATTGCCTCACTCTCAGCTACTTGGGAGGCTGAGATGAGAGGATCAGTTGACCCCAGAAGTTCCAGGCTGCGATGGGCTACAATGAAACCACTGCACTCCAGCCTGGGTGATGGAGGAAGACACTATCGCTTTAAAAAAAAAAAAATCAGCCAGGTGCGGTGGCTCACGCCTGTAATCCCAGCACTTTGGGAGGCCAAGGCGGGAATATCTTCTGAGGTCAAGTGTTCGAGACCAGCCTGACCAGCATGGAGAAACCTCATCTCTCTTTGCAGGGTCCAGCCCTGGAGGGTCTAGTGGGTGTTCTTTTGGGTGCGGAGGCAATAGATCGCAGGAAAGAAAGACACAAGACACAGAGATAAGAGGAGACCTCAGCTGGGCCCCGGGGACCACTGCCACCAAGGCGCGGAGTCCAGGAGTGGCCTCGAATGCCTGGACGCGCCGACACTTACTGTATACAAGGCAGGGGGGCAGGGTAAGGAGAGCGACTCATCTGACCTGATTGATAGGGTCCAGCAAATCACGTGCTTACAGTACAGGGGCCCCTCCCTTTCAGGGAGCCGCTGCAAGGAGGGGAGGCACATCCATATGTCAGCATCCTTCCAAGCACTTATCAGAAAGATCAGAGGCTTTTGGGATTCCCCTACTGTTACTTCTCACAAGTTCTGTGAACTTAAAAGGAGAGCCAGGTGGGAAAGCGGAACATGAAAGTGGACAAGGAGGGTGGCCATGGGAGCACAGCACCGGGGAGAGGCATTTAAGCCCCTGGATGTCTGCGGCCGGCCCGGCTGGTGTCACACCTTCCTCAGGAGCCGGGCAGAGCAGAGTTCTCTGGACTCCCCAGTGAAAGGGAAACTCCCCCTCACGGCCTGCTAAGCAACGGGCGCCTTCCCAGGCGCTGGCGCTACCGCAAGGCATTTACTCTCGTCTCCTGATCACTTCTTACAATTTCCCTTCAGTTCCGAATTATATTTCACCCGATTATGTCTATGCTATAAAACTAAAATGATTCTGTGCTGTAATACTAGTAAAGATTGATAAAGAATCATGATTTAATAGGATGGGTTGTAGAATTGATTATGTGATTGTTTCGAAATATATTTGGGATTATTGCTAAAACTAAGTAATCAGTTATTGATTATGCTGGGACAGAATGTGCCTTCAGTCTCTTGCCTTGGCACCTGGGTTTTCTCCCCACATCTACTGAAAATGCAAAATTAGCCAAATGTGGTGGCGCGTGCCTGCAGTCACAGCTGCTCAGGAGGCTGAGGCAGGAGAATCGCTTCAACCCAGGAGGCGGAGGTTGCAGTGAGCTGAGATCATGCCACTGCACTCCAGTATGGGTGACAGAGCAACACTCTGTCTCAGAAAAAAAAAAAAAAAAAAAGGTTTTGCTACCTTCTTGCTCATTGGTTGTTCATCCACTTCTCAGGGCTAGCTCAGTGCCTAGAATTTTCTTTGAAGGAACTCAAGACCTTTGCTTTATTGCCATGATCCAGGGTATCCTGCAGACCCCCAAGACGGGGTCCCTGCTCCGTTTCAGCCAGTGTGGGGGGTACTTCCAGAGGTCTTTGCCAGCCCCCCAGGGCTCTGGACTTTGCCCCAGCTGTTCTAAGCAGTAGCCTGACCTGGGGTCACTCCGGCCGCCCATGCTGATGCCATGTGGGGCATTTTGCAGTTCGTAGACGCAGACAACCTGATCCTTAACCCTGATACGCTGAGCCTGCTCATCGCTGAGAACAAGACGGTGGTCGCCCCCATGCTGGATTCCCGGGCTGCGTACTCCAACTTCTGGTGTGGAATGACTTCCCAGGTAGAGAGAGGGCCGGAGGACTGGGGGGACTGGGCTGAGCAGGTGGGGGCCGTGGCTGGAGTGTAACTTACCATCACACAGCCTCGTGGGGGTGTTTTACAAAAATCATGATGGAAGCTGGGTGTGGTAGCGCACACCTGTAATCCCAGCACTTTGGGAGGCCGAGGCAGGTGGATCACCTGAGCTCAGGAGTTTGAGACCACCCTGGGCAATATGGTGAAACCCTGTCTCTACTAAAATACAAAAACTTAGCCAGGCGTGGTAACTGGTGCCTGTTCTCAGCCGCTCAGGAGGCTGAAGCACGAGAATCCCTCGAACCCAGGAGGCGAAGGTTGCAGTGAGCCAAGATGGTGCCCCTGCACTCCAGCCTGGGTGACAGGTGACAGAGTCAGACTCGGTCTCAAAAAAACAAAACAAAATAAAAACTCAGGGTAATTTCAAACAGCCCCCCGAGGGCAGATGGGGGCGAAGCATAGAGGTCTTTGATTGTCCCCCACGCTCCTGTTTCGGAGGTGGAAACAGAAACACAGAAAGGAAGTGACTTGCCTAAACTCACACAGCTAGAAAGTGGTGGTGTCACGATGGGACTTCAGGTATGGCTTGATCCAGGTCTTCAGATAACTGTCTTTCTCCATCTCTTGGGTGGCTTCATTCTGAGATGGCTTGAGAGTGACCCCAGCCGCATCCAGCCGTCATCCACTGTGATTGGGCCATCTCTAGTCTCCTCTCTATGCCACCTCTGAACTCATTACTGAAGCTGGGAAAATACAGGGCTCTTTCTGTTTCTGAGGTGGAGAGGATGGAGTCCCTCTCTGTCGCCCAGGCTGGAGTGCAGCGGTGTGATCTCGGCTCACTGCAACCTCCATCTCCCGGGTTCAAGCGGTTCTCCTGCCTCCACCTCCCGAAGGGCTGGGATTACAGGCATGAGCCACCGCGCCCGGCCAAGGCTCTTTGTTCTTGGCCAGGCTTGGCCGCAGATCCCACACTGGGCTTGAGTCTGGGTTTCTGGGGCCACAGGCACACACCGTTGTGCCCGGCTCTCTACCTGGTCCTGTTCCGTGTCTCCCACTATTGCCTCCATCCTCACCTTTCGAGACCCCCATGCAGAACTCTGCCTCTCGCCCCACAGGGCTACTACAAACGCACACCCGCCTACATCCCCATCCGCAAGCGGGAGCGCCAGGGCTGCTTCGCGGTTCCCATGGTGCACTCGACCTTCCTGATCGACCTGCGGAAGGCAGCGTCCAGGAACCTGGCCTTCTACCCGCCCCACCCCGACTACACCTGGTCCTTTGACGACATCATCGTCTTCGCCTTCTCCTGCAAGCAGGCAGGTGCGTACATGAATGGTCTGCCGGCCGGGCGCGGTGGCTCACGCCTGTAATCCCAGCACTTTGGGAGGCCGAGGCGGGCAGATCACAAGGTCAGGAGTTCGAGACCTGCCTGGCCAACATGGTGAAACCCGTCTCTACTAAAAAATACAAAAATGAGCCTGGTGTGTCTGGCGCCTGTAATCCCAGCTACTTGGGAGGCTGAGGCGGGAGAATCGCTTGAACCCGAGAGGCAGAGGTTGCAGTGAGCTGAGATCGTGACATTACACTCCAGCTTGAGCAACAGTGAGAGAGTCCATCTCAAAAAAAAAAAAAAAGAATCTATTGGTTGGTCAGGTGAAGTGGCTTATGCCTGTAATCCCAGCTAAGGTGGATGGATCGTTTGAGGCCAGGAGTTTGAGACCAGCCTGGCCAACATGGTGAAACCCCATCTCTACTAAAAATACAAAAATTAGTTGGGCATGGTGGCGCACGCTTGTAATCACAGCTACTAGGGAGGCTGAGGTGGGAGGATCACTTGAATCTGGGAGGCGGAGGTTGCAGTGAGCTGAGGTCGCACCACTGCACTCCAGCCTAGGAGACACAGCGAGATTCCATCTCAAGAAAAAGAGATCTATTAATTGAATGTTACTGTTATTTTTTGCTTTATATAAGCTTATGGATCACAAGTGTATTTTTATTACACGTATAGATTGTGAAGTGGTGAAGTCAGAGATTTCATCCATCCGCCGAATAATATACACTGAACTCTTTACACAATTTTCTTTTCTTTTTTTATTATTTTGAGACAGAGTTTCGCTCTTGTCGCCCAGGCTGGAGTGCAGTGGTGCAATCTCAGCTCACCACCTCTGCCTCCCAGATTCAAGCAATTCTCCCACCTCAGCCTCCCGAGTAGCTGGGATTACAGGCAGGCGCCATCACCCCTGGCTCAATTTTGTATTTATAGTAGAGACAGAGTTTCTCCACGTTGGCCAGGATGGTCTCAAACTCCTGACCTCAAGTGATTCGCCCACCTCAGCCTCCCATAGTGTTGGGATCACAGGCGTGAGCCACGGCGCCCGGCCCATTCACCTGATTTCTACAGCTGAGCATATATTAATTGTTTAATTAGGAAGCCTGGTGTTTAAAGAGACAGACAGCCTCATGTCGACTTGTTTACTGCAAACCAGAGGTTGGCAAACTGACCCACGGGCCAGGCCTGGCCCACTGATAGCTTTCATCCCACCACAAGCTAACAACAGTTTTTATATTTTATTTTTATTTTTTCTTGTTTTAGAGACACAGTCTCACTCTGTCACTCAGCCTGGAGTGATCCACCCACCTTGGCTTCCCAAAGTGCTGGGGTTACAGGCATGAGCCACCGCGTCCGGCCGAGATGAGGTCTCGCCCTGTGTTGCTCAGGCTGGTCTCAAACACCCGACCTCAAGTGATCCTCCCGCCTTGGCCTCCTGAAGTCCTGGATGGAAGGCGTGAACCACTGGGCCCGGCCGTTTTGACATTTGTCTGTTGCTTCCCTGCCCGCTGCAGAGGTACAGATGTACGTGTGCAACAAGGAGGAATACGGCTTCCTGCCAGTGCCGCTGCGTGCCCACAGCACCCTCCAGGATGAGGCCGAGAGCTTCATGCACGTGCAGCTGGAGGTCATGGGTGAGTCTGCCCACACGCTGCCCTGGGAGGGGCTGGGTTGCCTCCCTTTCACTGATGTCTCCAATCCATCCTGTGAGCACTGATGGAGTGCCAGACAGATGCCGATCCCTGCGGGGGGTGCTGGGTGCAAGGGCACGTGAGACTGAGGTGGAGGATTGTCCCTGCTCTCAGAGTGCTGGTTTCCAGGCAGCTGTACACAGCCTGCTCGGGGTTGTCGGGTGGGCTTCCTGGAGGAGGTGGCATTAAGGAGCAGGGTGAGTAGTTAGTTCATCAGAAAGGGGATTGCAGCGGGAGGTGTGACATGAACTTGGGGGCCAGGCAAGGTCAGTGGGCCCCTGGGGTTGGTAGCCAGGGCCGGGGTAGATGGCCTCAGAGACCAGGCTGAGAAAGGGACCTTCCCCCTGAGGACGGTCAGGAGCTAGGGAGGGCGTGCGAGCTCAGAGGATGGTATGTTTTCACTAAAGAACTGCGCGTAGGCCAGGCGTCGTGACTCACACCTGTAATTCCAGCACTTTGGGAGGCCAAGGTGAGGATTGCTTGAGCCCAGGGGTTCAAGATCAGCTGGGCAACAGCAAGACCCCATCTCTATATTAAAAAAAAATTTTTTTAAAAATTAGCCAGACATGGTGGTACATGCCTATAGTCCTAACTACTGAGGAGGCTGAGGTGGGAGAATCCCTTGAGCCCAGGAGTTGGAGGTCGCAGTGAGCTGTAATTGTGTCACTGCAATGCAGCCTGAGCATTAGAGTAAGACTTTGTCTCAATCAATCAATCAGTCAATCAATCAATTTCCCAGCTCTTTGGGAGGTCGAGACAGGCGGATCCCTGGAGCCCAGTAGTTTGAGAACAGCATGAGCAATGTGGTGAAACCCTGTCTCTACCAAAAAAAAAAAATATATATATATATACATATATACACATACACAAAAATTAGCCAGGTGTGATGGTGCATGCCTCTGGTCCCAGCTACTCGGGAGGTTGAGGCGGGAAGAGGATCCCTGGAACCCAGGAGGTCGAAGCTGCAGTGAGCCGTGATCACGCCACTGCACTCCAGCCTGGGCAGCAGGGCCAGACCCTGTATCAGTCAGTCAATCAACCAATCATAAAAATCCATAAACTCTGCAGTGGTCTTGGGATGATGCTCCCATCTCAGCCATTTCTCATGTGGGCCTCTCCCTGCACTGGGCGAAGAAAGCCCTGACGACGCCACTTCTGTTCCCTCCACGGCTCGGATGGAGCCTGGGTGGGAAGGGTGAGGCCTCCGTCCAGGGGCTCAGTTTTCCCAGCCTCACCAATTTCTGAACGACTCTATCTGCGGCTACCCCTGGTGGCTCAAGATGGAATGGCACCCTGCCCTTTGTGTTTGGGGGAGACTTTTTTTTTTTTTTTGAGTTGGGGTCTTGCTCTGTCACCCAGGCTGGAGTGCAGTGGCACAATCTCGGCTCACTACACCCTTTGCCTCCCAGGTTCAAGCGATTCTCCTGCCTCTGCCTCCCGAGTAGCTGGGATTACAGGCGTGCACCACCACACCTGGCTAATACTGTATTTTTAGTAGAGATGGGGTTTTGCTATGTTGGCCAGGCTGGTCTCAAACTACTGATCTCGTGATCTGCCTGTCTCAGGCTGGAAAAGAGCTGGGATTACTGGCGCGAGCCACTGCGCCCTGCTGCTGATTTAGTTTGTTGTAGACATGAGGTCTTACTATGCTGCCCAGGCTGCCTATTGTTATTTCTGGTAAGAAAAATGATTCACGCTATTGTTAAAAGCTCAGGCATGACAGACATATGAATATTTTCCTGATTTTTGTGGGCCAGAGCAAACTACACAGAACAAGCAGACAGAAGGTCTGGAGGTTTCAGATATTTGTGCAGCTACTTCCTATGTTCCCAGTAAAATCCACATTTTTGGTCAGGCATGGTGGCTCCTGCCTGTAATCTCCACACACTGGGAGGCTGACGGGGTCGGATCACTTGAACTTGAACTCAGGAGTTCAAGACCAACCTGGGCAACCTAGCAAGACCCTGTCTCTATAAAAAATACAGCAATTAGCTGGGCATTTGTGGCTCACACCTGTAGTCCCAGCTACTCGGGAGACTGAGGCTGGAGAATTGCTTGATCCCGGAAAGTGGAAGCTACAGTGAGCTAAGATTGCGCCACTATGCTCCAGCCTGGGCAACAGAGCGAGACCGTGTCTCAAATTAAAAAATTACATTTTTCTCTGTATGTTGCAGTGGTGTGATCGTAACTCACCGCAGCCCCTGATTCCTGGGCTCAAGCCATCCTCCCACTTCAGCTTCCAGAGCAGCTACAACTCCAGATGCATGCCACCATGCCTAGATAATTTTAGAATATTTTGCAGAGATGGGATCTCGTATGCCCAACCTGTTCTTGAACTGTGGGCTCCAGCAGTCCTCCCGCCTCGGCCTCTCAAGGCTGTGAGTACAGGCACAAGCCAAGGTACCTGGCAGTGTTTCTTATTTTGGAGACGGAGTCTCTGTCACCCAAGCTGGAGTGCAGTGGCACCATCATAGCTCATCATAGCACTATCTGCAGCCTTGAACTCCTGGGTGGTCCTTCTGCCTCAGCCTCCCATGTAGCTGATCCCCACTGCCTTTTTTTTTGAGATGGAGTTTCGCTCTTGTTACCCAGGCTGGAGTGCAATGGCGCGATCTCGGCTCACCGCAACCTCTGCCTCCTGGGTTCAGGCAATTCTCCTGCCTCAGCCTCCTGAGTAGCTGGGATTACAGGCACGCGCCACCATGCCCAGCTAATTTTTGTATTTTTGGTAGAGACGGGGTTTCACCATGTTGACCAGGATGGTTTTGATCTCTTGACCTCGTGATACACCTGCCTCGGCCTCCCAAAGTGCTGGGATTATAGGCGTGAGCCACTGTGCCCGGCCTGATTTCCCCTTTTAATAAGCACACAAGCCATATGGATTAGTGTCCTAATGACCTCATTTTAACTCGATTACCTCTGTACAAAACCTTGTGTCGAAATAGGATCATATCCTGGAGTACTGGTGGTTAGGACTGGGGAGACACAGTTCAACCCATGACACACTGCGTGATCTCATGACATCTCTTCGTGAAACCTCTGAGTGCCTTACTGACCCATGTTATAGATGAGGAAAGCTGAGGCCCAGGCCGGTCGAGGTTACACAGCATGCCATCATTTCTTGGTTCATTCTACAAGCGATAATTGAGTGCCTGCTGTGTGCCAGAACCCTGGGTTGGGCACTTGAGGCCCAGTGCGAGCAGACAGACCTGGTATCCTTCCCAGTGGGCTCACTACAGACAGGCACAGGGCCAGGGGGTTAGGGCACCAAGGATGGGAGCTTTGATGGTACAAGTCCAGCTGCTGTAGGGGCCCAGAGGAGGTACCTGGCCCAGCCTAGAGAGGTGGGGGGTGGGAAGGGTCACCCCCATGCCCAGGACATCATAACTGAGAATTAAGGATACAGAGGAGGGAAGGGAAGGTTAGTTACAGCAGGAACCCAGCATGTGCAAAGGCCCTGAGGTAGGAATGGGGGTCTTTGGGCTGGCCTGGGCTTAGAGGCGGGGCTGGAGGGCAGAGTGAAGCTGGAGCCTGGGGCGTGGCCAGGACTTAGAGGCAGGGCTAGGGACACGGTGAGGCTGGGGCCTGGGGCGGAGCTATGGGCAGGGTGAAGCTGCAGTCTGGGGCGTGGCCAGGGCTGTGAGGTGGGGCTGGGGGCGTGGTGAAGCTGGGGCCTGGGGCGTGGCCAGGGCTGGTGGTGGGCCTGGGGGTCAGGTTGAAGCTGTAGCCTGGGATACGGCCAGGGCTTAGAGGCCGGGCTGGGGACAGGTTGAAGCTGGGGTCTGGGGCGTGGCCAGGGCTGAGGGACAGGGCTGAGGGGCGGGGTGAAGCTGGGCCGGGGGTGTGGCCAGGGCTGAGAGGCGGGGCTGGGGCGGAGTGAAGCGGGAGCCTGGGGCGTGGCCAGGACTGAGGGACAGGGCTGGGGGGCGGGGTGAAGCTGGGCCGGGGGTGTGGCCAGGGCTGAGAGGCGGGGCTGGGGCGGAGTGAAGCGGGAGCCTGGGGCGTGGCCAGGACTGAGGCGGGGCTTGGGGAGTGGAGTGAAACTGAAACCTGAGGCGGGGCCGGGCTGTGCGGAGTTCAAGTGACAAGGGAAGGGCGCCTAGAGAGCTGTGCTGATGTGGGCAGAGCGAGGTCAACTTTGTGGGCAAAGCCAGGCCTACTGGGAGCCATGGAGCGGGTGGGGAAAGCGTACTGGAGAGAGGCTGGAGGCCCCTGCCCCAGCGACTCCTTGACGTCTCTGCCCCACAGTGAAGCACCCGCCAGCGGAGCCCTCCCGCTTCATCTCAGCGCCCACCAAGACGCCGGACAAGATGGGCTTCGACGAGGTGGGGTGGGCCTTCCCTGGAGGCGGGGCGAAGGCTGGGGGGCGCTGGCTTGCAGGGGTTGATCCGGCTCCGGGCGCTCCCGGCTGCAGGTCTTCATGATCAACCTGAGGCGGCGGCAGGACCGGCGGGAGCGCATGCTGCGGGCACTGCAGGAGCAGGGGATCCAGTGCCGGCTGGTGGAGGCCGTGGACGGCAAGTGAGTCCGAGGTCTGGGGGTTGTGGGGTTGCGGGTCCGCACCTGGCTGTGGGTGTGGGTGTAGACCTCGCTGGTAGAGGACAGGTGATTCCAGTGGGGGCGGGCGTTGGGTACAAACAGGTGTAGACCACGTCAGTGGGCCTTATGGAGGGGAAGTGAATGGGAACTTGGGGAAGGAGTAGCTCTTCGCAGGTGTAGGCCATGGAAGGCGAGTGAGTCCTGACCCAGGGTTTGCATGCTGCCAGTGTAGACCAGGCTGGTGGGGACCGTGGAGGGGAAAGTCAGTCAGACCCCAGGGGAGGAGAGCAGGTTTGCCCACGAGTGTATACCATGTGCAGGCGAGTGGGGCCCCTTGTGTCCAGGAGGGGTGCCGACGCTCCAAGAGGGGGACCAGCTGCTCAATGCTGCGGGGGTGGGGGGGCGGCGGTGGAATGGTAGGGGGTGGCAGAATAGCAGGCAGGGCGAGCCTTCCTCGTGACCCTCTCCTCCTCTTCTCCAGAGCCATGAATACCAGCCAGGTGGAGGCACTGGGGATCCAGATGCTGCCCGGCTATCAGGACCCCTACCATGGCCGGCCCCTCACCAAAGGCGAACTGGGCTGCTTCCTGAGCCACTACAATATCTGGAAAGAGGTGTGTCCTGAGCAGTGGGTGGGGCCAGAATTATGACTCTAGGTCTCCTCGGAGATTTGGAGGAGGAAGGGGTTGAAGGAGTTAGTTGCCCAAAGCCCCAGCCAGGTGGCCAGGCATCCAACCTCAGCCCTGGGACCCATGGCCTCTTTTTAGTGAATGATTTACCAAACCAGCCGTATCAACCCCAGGTGTGTCTGCCAGTCCTTCTATTGTGCAGATGTGGGAACTGAGGTTGGGGGGAGGGGTGAGCCCTTTTGAGCAGCAGGTGGGGTCTGGGGCCTGGAATCTGTAAACGAAGCTTTTTCACTCCCAGCCTGGTTTCCATGCTTGATGTTTAGTAATAGAAGTCATGGCCACAGAGCCACGTTAAACCATCACCTGCCCAGTGCCAGGGGCACCCCACCAGCCCAAGCATCCTCAGCCACCCTCAGGGTGAGAGGCTGTGATTGGAGAAGGATGTCTGACTGGGATTTGAACTTGGGGCCATCAGGGCTGGGCACGCTGGTGCACACCTGGGATCTTGACTACTTGGGATGCTAAGGTGGGAGGACCGCTTGAGACCAGGAGTTCACGGCTGCAGTCAGCCGGGATAGTGCCACTGCACTCCAGTCTGGGCAACAGAGCAAAACCGCATCTCAGAAAAAAAGAGAAAAGCAGCCAGGTGCAGTGGCTCATGCCTGTTACCGCCTGTTACCTCAGCACTTTGGGAGGCCGAGGCGAGTGGATCACCTGAGATCAGAGTTTGAGACCAGCCTGGCCAACATGGTGAAACCTCTTATCTGCTAAAAATACAAAGACTGCCCAGGTGTGGTGGTGGGTGCCTGTAATCCCAGCTTCTTGGGAGGCTTAGGCAACAGAATCACCTGAATCCAGGAGGCAGAGGTTGCAGTGAGCAGAGATCATGCTATTGCACTCCAGCCTGGGTGACAAGAGTGAAACTCCATCTCAAAAACAAAAATTAGCCGGCCGTGGTGGCACATAACTGTAATCTCAGCTACTCAGGAGGCTGAGGCAGGAGAACTGCTTGAATTTGGAAGGCAGAGGTCACAGTGAGCCAAGATCGCACCACTGCACTCCAGCATGGGTGACAAAGTGAGACTCTTGTCTCATTAAAAAAAAAAGGGGGGGGGGACTTGTGATTATCAAATGTGAAGCCGATGGGGTTTTGCGGCTGCAAGGCCGAGGTGCATGGGGCATGGGCGTTTGAGGAGCTGAGAGGTCTTTTCCTCCTGAGGTCCATCCTGGGAGGCGGAGGGCAGAGGTTTGGATGTCCACATGCCGCTGGAGCTAGGAGAGGAGGGGAGATGCGTTGGCTTCTCTCCGGGTCTCCCAGAGCTTCTCAAAGCAGAGCTCTGGGCTTTAGGTCCAGGCTTGGCCTTGCCTTGGGCTTCCTCACTCAGGTGGTGGACCGGGGGCTGGAGAAATCGCTCGTGTTTGAGGACGACCTGCGTTTTGAGATCTTCTTCAAGAGGCGTCTGATGAACCTCATGCGGGATGTGGAGCGGGAGGACCTCGACTGGGACCTCATGTGAGTCGGGGTCTGAGGATGGAGTGAAGCTGGGGCCGGGGGCAAGGCCAGGGTTTAGGTAGGGCTGAGGGCAGGGTGGCGCTGGGGCCTGGGGAGGGGTCACGGCTTAGAGGTGGGGCTTGAGGGTGAGGTGGAGCTGGCGCCTGGGTACACGGCCAAGGCTTACAGGTGGGGCTGGGAGGCGGAGTGGAGCTGGGTCCTAGGGGCGTGGCCAGAGCACTGCAGCTGAGCCTTGAGCCTGTATGTCTGGGTGTGATCAGGGTGGGAGGCGTGGCCTGGGGCGTGGCCAGAGCACTGCAGCTGAGCCTTGAGCCTGCATGTCTGGGTGTGATCAGGGTGGGAGGCGTGGCCTGGGGCGTGGCCAACTCCTGGAAGCATAGCGGGAGGGCTCACGTGGTCCCTGGGCCTGAGAGCACTGTCAGGGCTGTAGCCGATAGGGAAGGGCCTTGGAAGGATCGCCCAGAACTCAAAAGGCCTCGCCAGAAGCCTGCAGGCTTGGTCAGGGCTTAGAGACTTGATCGAGGCCTGTGGAGCTGGGTGTGGTTAAGATTTGACCGAGCAGCCTGTGGGTGTGGCTGAAGAGCCTGGGGGCGTGGTCATGGAGGGCGTGGTCAGATCTGGAGGTGTGGCTGAAGAGCGTTGGGGCATGGCCAGGGCACCCGGTCTTAGACCAGGCTTGGGGCTTGGGATGGGAGTACCACCAACGTGTTTTCAGGACTGGAGCGGTCCTTCTCTCCTATAGGTGGGTTGGTTTGTCCCCTCCCTCCTCCTCTTTCTTTCCCTTCCATGCGCACTGCCCTAATCTGCGTTCTGGGGACACTGCCCCACGTGAATAGTAACTGCACCGCTTTATTCCTGACTGTTGCCCACATCCGGGCACCTCGCCCACCTCCACCCCCACTGCCCTCTGAACTCAGAGTCGTTTCAGCCTCAGAGGACGTCTGCGTGATCCTGCTCTCCCTAGCTCCCCATGGCTCCCTTATGCCCTTGGGAAAAACTTGCGCTCCTCCCCATGACCCCCAGACCCCTGGGTTCCTGCATTCGTTCCATCCAGTCACAGTTTCCTCTTGTTGCTCCGCAAACATTGAGTCTGCTCCCATCCCGGGGTCTGACGGGGGTAGCTAGATTCCTGGCTTTCCGGGCAAGCGCCCTTTGGAGGGCGGGAGGAGAGTGACAGATCCAATCCTGCACCCCAGCTATGTGGGCCGGAAGCGGATGCAGGTGGAGCACCCCGAGAAGGCGGTGCCCCGTGTGAGGAACCTGGTGGAGGCCGACTACTCTTACTGGACCCTGGCCTACGTGATCTCCCTGCAAGGCGCCCGCAAGCTGCTGGATGCCAAGCCGCTCTCCAAGATGCTGCCTGTGGACGAGTTCCTGCCCGTCATGTTTGACAAGCACCCAGTGTGAGAGGGGCAGGCGGCTGCTGCGCTGGGGTCCCCGGTGGGTCTGTCCTGGGGGCGGGGGTGTCAGACTCACGGGCTCTGAGGAGAGGTCTCTTCTGCCCACTTCTCCCTCTGTTTGCCCTCTCCCAGATTTGTCTCCATTTGCATACCCTGTCCACTTCATCTTTTTTTTTTTTTTTTTGCGACGGAGTTTTGCTCTGTCGCCCAGGCTGGAGTGCAGTGGCGCGATCTCGGCTCACTGCAGCCTCCGCCTCCCGGGTTCAAGCGATTCTCCTGCCTCAGCCTCCCAAATAGCTGGGACTGCAGGCACGTGCCACCAAGCCCGGCTAATTTTTTGTATTTTTAGTGGAGATGGGGTTTCACCATGTTGGCCAGGACGGTCTTGATCTCTTGACCTCATGATCCACCCGCCTCGGCCTCCCAAAGTGCTGGGATTACAGACGTGAGCCACCACGCCCAGCCCACTTATGTCTTTATCCCTGCTGACTTCTTCCTCACCGCCAATTTTTCCTCCAGCTGTCCCCTCCCCCGCTCCCCTGAAACCATTGCTGCCCCTCATTCCCCTCCTGCTCCCGCTAGGTCCGAGTACAAGGCCCACTTCTCCCTCCGCAACCTGCTCGCCTTCTCCGTGGAGCCGCTGCTGGTCTACCCCACACACTACACAGGGGATGACGGCTATGTGAGTGACACAGAGACCTCAGTCGTTTGGAACAACGAGCAAGTCAAGACCGACTGGGACCGCGCCAAGTCCCAGAAGATGCGGGAGCAGCAGGCGCTGAGCCGGGAGGCCAAGAACTCAGACGTGCTGCAGTCCCCGCTGGACAGCGCTGCCCGGGACGAACTCTGAGGGGTGGCAGCCAGAGAGCCAGAGCAGCCGTCGCTGGCCCAGCCCCCACGTGCTCACTGAGGACATCGGGGCCACCTCTGGACCCCCTGGCAGGCCACAGAGGGCTCTCCGTGCGGGGTGATGCCCAGCCAGCTCTTGCTAAGCAATCACGTGCACACAGGCAGCATTGGAGCGCCTACCGCATGCCAGACACGGGGCTTGGCACCAGGGAATTGGGATGAACCAAACCCTCTTCATCTGTTCATGTGCCCAACACTTATTAAGCACCTGCGGTATACCGGGTTCCCATGTTATGGCAGTGAATGAGGCATAATTATTCCCTCCATCAATGATCGACTCAGTAATCAAGCAGTTACTGGTCAGATTAAGAAGCAGGCACTACTGACATACTCATTTTTAAAATTCACCCAAGGATTTAGTGAGTGCCTACTGGGTGTTGGGTGACATTCGAGGCTCTGGGAGTTTGTTTGTTTGTTTTTGAGACACAGTCTTGCTCTGTGGCCAGGCTGCCATGCAGTGGCGTGATCTCGGCTCACTGCAGCCTTCACCACATGGGTTCGAGAGATTTTCCTTCTCATCCTCCCTAGTAGCTGGGATTACAGGCATGTGCCACCACACCCAGCTGATTTTTATATTTTTAGTAGAGACGGGGTTTCATCATATTGGCCAGGATGGTCTCCATCTCTTGACCTCATGATCCACCCGCTTCATCTTCCCAAAGTACTGGGATTACAGGTGTGTGCTGCTGTGCCTGACTTTTTTTTTTTTTTTTTTTTTTTAAACAAAGATAGTCTTGCTCTGTCACCCAGGGTGGAGTATAGTGGCATGATGTTCGTTCACTGCAGCCTGTGCCTGCCGGGTTCCAGCGATTCTTGCTTCTCGGCCTCCCAAGTAGCTGGGACTACAGGTGCACACCATCACATCTGGTTAATTTTCATGTTTTTAGTAGAGATGGGTTTTCACCATATTGGTCAGACTGGTCTCAAACTCCTGACCACAAGTGATCTGCCCACTTCGGCCTCCCAAAGTGCTGGGATTCCAGGCATGAGCCACTGTGCCCAGCCCAGGCTCTGGGACTCTTGAGATAAATAAGAGCCTTCCATCCGTTTATTCAGGCACATATTGAGCACCTACTGGGTGCCTGGCATTCACGTCACAGAGAGAAGTTCTGGATTCGGTACAGTGACTGAGTTCCTGCCGTGTGCAGGGAGCTGAGCTCTAGGATGGGAATGGAGGCAAACAAGGTACTTTTCACCTTTTTCCCTCACTGCTAGACGGTGTGGGAACTTTTCACTCTTTAACTGGCTTCTTGCCCACACACCTCAAGAGCACTGACTGTGTGCCAGGCAGTAGTGATACAGAAGAATGTGACAGCTGTCTGGTCTGCATTTTTCATCATCCGCTGGGCGTTGGGCTACATGCCAAGTGCTAGGGCACAGAGATGAACGAGATCGGTCCCTTCTCTATCCACAAGCATTTACTGAGCACTGTGTGCCAGGCCTCGCAGACTCCCAGTTGGGTTGAAGCGTGGTTGACTGATGTTTGATTCCTCCTGTGTCCCTGGTCACCCGAGCTGTGTGCAGATAACATCCCCCCACCACCAAGAGGGAGGGTAGCTCTTTCCCCACCAGGGCAACCACAGGTCCTGGTGACCCCATGGTCACACGTCAGCCCCCCTGGAGGGGGCGCCCGTTGGAGACAGGGGCTGGGTGTCCCTTGCCCACCCCTGGTTCCCTGTGTTCTGCCTCTCTGCCCTTGTGTCTCAGGTGTGATCCCTGCCTGCTTGATGAAGTTGCTCTGTTCAAGCCTTCGGAGGGATCGTGTGTTTGGGGGCTTTTCGGGGGCTCAGCTGCACTGGGGCACCGCCCGTGGCCTGGGCGGGACATTTCCCAACAAGGGCCAGAGGAGATGCTGTGCCTTCAGCCTGAATCGAATGTCAGAACCAGCCAGCGGTGCTTCACCTTCTGGGGGATAACTTGCTTATATTTTAAATAAATGTTCGTGGTTGGTTTTCACAGAAGTCTGTGGGGTTTTGCTCAGCGTCAGAACACTGCCCACATTCCCCACCCCTGTCTGTGCAACAAGATTTGGGAGAAAACCGGGGTAGGTGCAGTAGAGAAGCTGCCCAGTAGAGAAAATTCCCCAATATAGGTAGAGGACCCACAGCTCTTTCTTGGGTCAACTTCAGGATTCTCCCAGATGACTGAATAAAGATGGGCTGTCATGGTTTGAGTCCCCCAAAAACAGACCTCAAAGGGCCCAGTGTGGTGGCTCACGCCTGTAATCCCAGCAGTTTGGCGGGCCAAGGTTGGTGGATCACTGGAGGTCAGGAGTTCAAGACCAGCTTGGCCAACATGGTGAAACCCCATCGCTACTAAAAGTACAAAAATTAGCCTAGTGTAGTGAGAGACGCCTGTAATGCCAGCTACTCAGGAGGCTGATGCAGGAGAATTGCTTGAACCTGGGAGGTGGAGGTTGCAGTGAGCCAAGATCAAGTCACTGCCCTCTGGCCTGGGCAGCAGAGCAAGATGCCCTCAAACAAAAAAGGCGGCCAGTAGAGCTACTACGGGGTGAGGGTGTGGTGAGAGCCCTGTGTCCCCTCTCATGTCATAAAACTTCCCCAGCGTAGGTGAGGACCCCACAGCTCTGTCTTGGGTCAACTTCAGGATTCTCCCAGATGACTTGAATAAGAGGCTGTCATGGTTTGGGTGCCCCCAAACAGACCCCAAGATCAGGATTGAAGGGCACTTACGCTGTCAGATAATGACCCCAGGAACTTGCCGTGGAGTGGTAGGGACGTGTGACAAGAAGGGAAAGAGTGGTCCCACCCCAGGGACAGAAGGTTAGGGCGCTGCAGCATGCCCAGTCGCATTTGGATTTTCTTGGTCAAATGCTTACAAATTCTCAGGATTATTACACCCTTAGGGTATGTAAGAATATACCCAAGGGCTGGGCGTGGTGGCTCACGTCTGTAATCTCAGCACTTTGGGAGGTTAGGAGTTCGAGATCAGCCTCACCAATATGGTGAAACCTCTTCTCTACTAAAAATGCCATAAATTAGCCAGGGGTGGTGGTGCATGCCTGTAATTCAGGAGGCTGAGTCAGGAGAAGCGCTTGAACCCGGGAGGTGGAGGTGGCAGCGAGCTGAGATCGTCAACCCATTGCACTCCAGCCTGGGCAACAAAAGCGATGCTCCATCTCAAAAGAAAGAAAGAAAGAAAAGTAGCTGAGACTTTTATAAACGAACACAATGTGCAATCAATGTGGAAAAAATCAGAACTTAACAGCTAAGCAAATTGACAAAGCAAAAATCAAATCACACATTTTCAGACACGACTAGCATTTTTTTTTTCTTTCTTTCTTCTTCTTCTTTTTTTTTTCTGAGACAGAGTTTTGCTCTGTTGCCGAGGCTAGAGTGCAGTGGCACAATCTCAGCTTACTGCAACCTCTACCTCCCAGGTTCAAGTGATTCTTCTGCCTTAGCCTCCTAAGTAGCTGGAACGTGCCACTACGCCCAGCTAATTTTTGTATTTTTAGTAGAGACGGGGTTTCACCGTGTTGGCCAGGCTGGTCTTGAACTCCTGACCTAGTGATCCACCCACCTCGGTCTCCCAAAGTGCTGGGATTACAGGTGTAAGCCACCGCGCCCAGCACAACTAGCATTTTCAAAAACTTTCCAGCCTCCCTCATTTGCATGGTGTAAATATATATGCATTTTAAAAAAGAGAACCTTGTTATATAAACTGATGGAAGCTGCCTTTTTATTTTTCATGGAATGCATTTTTATTTTCTAAGCAAGGGATCAAACTGTATCTAGGTTTTTTTTTTTTTCTTTTTTTTTTTTTTGAGACAAAGTCTTGCTCTGTCACCCAGGCCGGAGTGTAGTGGTGCGATCTCTGCTCACTGCAACCTCCGCCTCCTGGGTTCAAGCGATTCTCCTGCCTCAGCCTCCTGAGTAATGGATTGCAGGCGCACGCCACCAGAACTGGCTAATTTTTATATTTTTAGTAGAGATGGGGTTTCCACATGTTGGCCAGGCTGGTCTTGACCTCCTCACCACAAGTGATCCACCCGCCTTGGCCTCTCAAAGCACAGGGATTATAGGCATGAGCCACTGCACTTGGCCTCCTACCGGATTTTTAACTTTCAGTTGGGTGAATTGAGACAGGTGGGATTGCTGGGTCAGGTTTCAGTAGAGGCGGCCATATTCTTTTTCTTGTTGAATCCTAATCATCATCTATTAACCAGAGTGGGTTATCCACATTTTGTTTGTTTGTTTGTTTGTTCGTTTCGAGGCAGAGTCTCGTTCTGTCGCCCGGGCTGGAGTGCAACGGTGCGGTCTCTGCTCACTGCAACCTCTGCCTCTTGGGTGCAAGTGATTCTCCTGCCTCAGCATCCGAGTAGCTGGGATGACAGGCACCCAGCACCCCGCCCAGCTAATTTTTTTTTTTTTTTTTTTTTTTTGGTAGTTTTAGTAGAGATGGTGTTTCATCTTGTTGGCCAGGCTGGTCTCAAGCTCTTGACCTTATGATCCACCCGCCTTAGCCTCCCAAAGTGTTGGGATTACAGGCGTGAGCCACCGTGCCCGGCCTATCCACGTTTATTTATTTATTTGTTTATTTATTTATTTATTTTTTGAGACAGAGTTTCGCTCGTGTTACCCAGGCTGGAGTGCAATGGCGCGATCTCGGCTCACCGCAACCTCCGCCTCCTGGGTTCAAGCAATTCTCCTGCCTCAGCCTCCCTAGTAGCTGGGACTACAGGCGTGCACCACCATGCCCAGCTAATTTTTGTATTTTTAGTAGAGACGGGGTTTCACTATGTTGACCAGGATGGTCTCGATCTCTCGACCTCGTGATCCACCCGCCTCGGCCTCCCAAAGTGCTGGGATTACAGGCTTGAGCCACCGCGCCCGGCCCGGGCATCTATGTTTTTAAAAGCTTTTCATTTTTTTAATTATTTTTATTTTTTTTATAAGAAAAATAATAAAGAGGAAGAAAGAGAAAGAGGAAGAGGGAGAGAGAATGGGGGTATTGCTTTATTGCCCGGGCTAGAATGCAATCTAAATATGGGTATGCCTATAATTGTCCTTAATAATGGAGATATAAAAGAAAATGAGGGAAGAGAATAACAAACAAGGATCCAACCAACATTTCGTTTAAACTTCTAAGTTGATATGATGTGGTACTGATCTACGTATTCCTGTATTGGGTGCGTATATATTTAGGATCTTTAGCTCTTCTTGTTGTTGCATTGATCCTTTTATCATTACATAATGTCCTTCTTTGCTTCTTTTGATCTTTGTTGCTTAATTGTAACTTCTGCTTTTTATTTATTTATTTTAGCTCTCTGTTTGGTTGGTAAATCCTTCTCCATCCCTTGTTTTGAGTCTCTGTGTATCCTTGAATGTGAGATGGGTCTGGATGCAGCATACTGATGGGTTTTAGTTTTTTATTCAAATTGCCTGTCTGTCTTTGGATTGGGGGATTTAGTCAATTTAAATTGAGAATCAATAATAATATATGTGAGTTGAATACTGCCATTTAATATTAGCTGGCTATTTTGCCCATTAATTGATATAAATTCTTCATTATATTGATGCTCTTTCTGGTATTTTTTTTAGAAAGGCTGATACTGTTTGTTCCTTTCTATGTGTAGTGGTTCTTTCAGAAGCTCTTGTAAAGCAGGCCTGGTGGTGGTGAAATCTCTGAGTGCTTGCTTATTCACAAAAAACTTTATTTTTCCTTCACTTGTGAAGCTTAGTTTGGCTGGATGTGAAATTCTGGGTTGAAAGTTCTTTTCTTTAAGGATGTTGAATATTGGTCCCCACTCTCTTCTGGCTTGTAGGGTTTCTGCTGAGAGATCTGCTGTAAGTCTGATAGGCTTCCCCTTGTGGGTAACCTGACCTTTCTCTCTGGCTGCCCTTAGTATTTTCTCCTTCATTTCAACCCTGGTGAATCTGACGATTATGTGCCTTGGAGTTGCTCTTCTTGAGGAATATCTCTGTGGTGTTCTCTGTATTACTTGGAGTTGAATATTATCCTGCCCTACTAGGTTGGGAAAATTTTCCTGAATAATGTCCTGAAGCATATTTTCCAGCTTGGATTCATTCTCTTCGTCACATACAGGTACACCTATCAAGCGTAGATTAGGTCTTTTCACATAGTCCCATATTTCTTGGAGACTTTGCTCGTTCCTTTTTATCCTTTTTTTCTCTAATCTTGTCTTCTTGTTTTATTTCACTGAGTTGGTCTTCGACCTCTGATATCCTTTCTTCTGCTTGATCAATTCGGCTGTTAAAACTTGTGCATACTTCATGAAGTTCTCGTATTGTGTTTTTCAGCTCCATCAATTCACTTATATTCCTCTCGAAATTGTGTATTCTTGTTAACATTTTGTCAAATCTTTTTCAAAGTTCTTAGTTTCTTTGGATTGGTTTAAAACAAGTTCTTTTAATTCACAGAAGTTTCTCATTATCCACATTTTGAAGCCTGCTTCTGTAATTGGAACACACTCGTTCTCCATCAAGCCTCGTGCGGTTGCTGATGAGGAACCGTGATCCCCCGCTGAGGGAGAGGCGCTCTGATCTTGGGCATTCTCAGCCTTTCTTGGCTGTTTTCTTCCCTTCGTTATAAATTTATCCATATGTGGTCTTTGTATTTACCGTCTTCGTAATTGGTTTTCTGAGTGAACGTCCGACTTATTCTCAGCGCCGAAATCTGAGCAACCCGCTGCACCGACTAAATCAGTGGCGTTAAGATTGATGGTGCTTTTCTGATTCTGCACCAAGAACCGACGCTCCGAGGCGCCGGCAAAACCGCCTCGCCGGTCACAAGAGTCGCGCTGGCGACCCGTGGGGCTCCTCCGCTGGGAATCTCCTGGTGCCTGAGCAACAAGAATTCATGTGAAGGTATGGCGTCCTCTCGTTCTTTGCGCTTTCACTGGGAGCTACAATCCCGAGCTGCTAGTGATCAGCCATCTTGGATCTCTCTCCGAGTTGAGATTTTGACTCAATTGCAGCCTGGGTGACAGAGCAAGACCCTGTCTCAAAAACAGACAGACAAACAAGAAAATCCCCCAAAACCTGACAAAAGCAGACAAGCATGGGTTCCTGGGTTGAATTAAGGGTGTGTATTCCTGGCATCTGTATCTTAACTTCCTTGAGTTAAGGGTAACAGATGGCTGGACGCAGTGGCTAACGGCTGTCATCCCAGCACTTTGGGAGGGCGAGGGGTGGATTACCTGAGGTCAGGAGTTCGAGACCAGCCTGGCCAACATGGTGAAAACCCGTCTTTAATAAAAATACAAAAATCAGCTGGGTATGGTGGTGGGCGCCTGTAATCCCAGCTACTCAGGAGGCTGAGGCAGGAGAATCGCTTGAACCTGGGAGGCGGAGGTTGCAGTGAGCCGAGATCGCACCACTACACTCCAATTTGGTGATAAAATGAGACTCTGTCTCAAAATAAATAAATAAATGATAAAATAAAACAGACGACCGGGCACAGTGGCTCGCGCCTGTAATCCCAGGACTTTGGAAGGCTGAGGCCTAAAGACAGGAGTTCAAGACCAGTCTGGGCAACATGGCGAAACCCCGTCTCTACAAAAAATACAAAAATTAATCAGGTGTGGTGGTGCACTGTCCTCAGGAGTGTGAGGTGGGAGGATTGCTTGAGCCAGGGAGATCGAGCATGCGGTGTGCAGTGAGTTTAGATTTTTTTTTTTTTCTGTTGAGAGGCTGTCTCTCTTATGCTCATAGTTGGAGCAGGATAAACAAGGCTTGGCAGAGAGGCTATCCCTTAAATAATATTGGAGTTCAGGTCTCATTTCAGGCTAAATGGTGGTTCAGATGTTGGCTCTGCCCTTATTTGTGTTATAATCTCAAGTGAGTTACTTAACCTTACTAGACTTCAATATTTGCAATTTGTATAATGAGGTTAATATAATAAAGTTGTTGCAAAGCTTAAGTGACAAAACAATATAAATAAGTAGTAATGGGACTATCTTTTGTGGTTTTTTTGTTTGTTTGTTTTTGTTTCGTTTTGTTTTGCGCCTGGAGCTGTAGCCACGGAGGAGCATGGCCACAGCCAGAATCTCAGCCTGGTCCAGCGGGCCTCATCCATGCTCGCCTCTCCTGTCTCTGACTTTCACTGACTGAACTCAATCAGAAGCCAGAGCTTGGTGATCCCTGCAGATACAGTCCATAGAGCTCAGGCTCCCAGGACAGGGTAGAGAAGAGCCAAGAATGAATCTAGGTGGTGGGAGGGCAAATGGAGAGAAACCAGCATGGAGGGGAGATGCCTCTGCTTTGTGAGCAACGTGTATATGATTAGTTTGCCTACCAGGTAATCAAGCACTGAGTCAAGACCTGTAGATGGGAGTTCTAAGTGTCATGTTTTGTATAGTTAGGTATTTGTGTGTGCAAGCTTCTTAAAATTGGTGCCACTAATTAGTAGGTCTTGGGTGGGGCAAGGGCATCTATGTTTTTTTTTCTTTTTTTTTTGAGATGGAGTTTCGCTCTTGATACCCAGGCTGGAATGCAATGGCACGATCTCGGCTCACTGCAACCTCCGCCCCCTGGGTTCAAGCAATTCTCCTGCCTCAGCCTCCCTAGTCGCTGGGACTACAGGCGTGCACCACCATGCCCAGCTAATTTTTGTATTTTTAGTAGAGACGGGGTTTCACCATGTTGACCAGGATGGTCTCGATCTCTCGACCTCGTGATCCACCCGCCTCGGCCTCTCAAAGTGCTGGGATTACAGGCTTGAGCCACCGCGCCCGGCCCGGGCATCTATGTTTTTAAAAGCTTTTCATTTTTTAATTTTTTTTTAATAAGAAAAAGAATAAAGAGGAAGAAAGAGAAAGAGGAAGAGGGAGAGAGAATGGGGGTATTGCTTTATTGCCTGGGCTAGAATGCAATCTAAATATGGGTATGCCTATAATTGTCCTTAATAATGGAGGTATAAGAGAAAATGAGGGAAGAGAATAACAAACAAGGATCCAACCAACATTTCGTTTAAACTTCTAAGTTGATATGATGTGGTACTGATCTACGTATTCCTGTATTGGGCGTGTATATATTTAGGATCTTTAGCTCTTCTTGTTGTTGCATTGATCCTTTTATCATTATATAATGTCCTTCTTTGCTTCTTTTGATCTTTGTTGCTTAATTGTAACTTCTGCTTTTTATTTATTTATTTTAGCTCTCTGGTTGGTTGGTAAATCCTTCTCCATCCCTTGTTTTGAGTCTTTGTGTATCCTTGAATGTGAGATGGGTCTGGATGCAGCACACTGATGGGTTTTAGTTTTTTATTCAAATTGCCTGTCTGTCTTTGGATTGGGGGATTTAGTCAATTTAAATTGAGAATCAATAATAATATATGTGAGTTGAATACTGCCATTTAATATTAGCTGGCTATTTTGCCCATTAGTTGATATAAATTCTTCATTATATTGATGCTCTTTCTGGTATTTTTTTTAGAAAGGCTGATACTGTTTGTTCCTTTCTGTGTGTAGTGGTTCTTTCAGAAGCTCTTGTAAAGCAGGCCTGGTGGTGATGAAATCTCTGAGTGCTTGCTTATTCACAAAAAACTTTATTTTTCCTTCACTTGTGAAGCTTAGTTTGGCTGGATGTGAAATTCTGGGTTGAAAGTTCTTTTCTTTAAGGATGTTGAATATTGGTCCCCACTCTCTTCTGGCTTGTAGGGTTTCTGCTGAGAGATCTGCTGTAAGGCTGATAGGCTTCCCTTTGTGGGTAACCTGACCTTTCTCTCTGGCTGCCCTTAGTATTTTCTCCTTCATTTCAACCCTGGTGAATCTGACGATTATGTGCCTTGGAGTTGCTCTTCTTGAGGAATATCTCTGTGGTGTTCTCTGTATTACCTGGAGTTGAATATTATCCTGCCTTACTAGGCTGGGAAAATTTTCCTGAATAATGTCCTGAAGCGTATTTTCCAGCTTGGATTCATTCTCTTTGTCACATTCAGGTACACCGATCAAGCGTAGATTAGGTCTTTTCACATAGTCCCATATTTCTTGGAGACTTTGCTCGTTCCTTTTTATCCTTTTTTCTCTAATCTTGTCTTCTTGTTTCATTTCATTGAGTTGGTCTTCGACCTCTGATATCCTTTCTTCTGCTTGATCAATTCAGCTGTTAAAACTCGTGCATACTTCACGAAGTTCTCGTATTGTGTTTTTCAGCTCCATCAATTCACTTATATTCCTCTCGAAATTGTGTATTCTTGTTAACATTTCGTCAAATCTTTTTTCAAAGTTCTTAGTTTCTTTGGATTGGTTTAAAACAAGTTCTTTTAATTCACAGAAGTTTCTCATTATCCACATTTTGAAGCCTGCTTCTGTAATTGGAACACACTCTTTCTCCATCAAGCCTCGTGCCGTTGCTGATGAGGAACCGTGATCCCCCGCTGAGGGAGAGGCGTTCTGATCTTGGGTATTCTCAGCCTTTCTTGGCTGTTTTCTTCCCTTCATTGTAGATTTATCCATCTGTGGTCTTTGTATTTATCGTCTTTGTAATTGGGTTTCTGAGTGGACGTCCGACTTATTCTCAGCGCCGAAATCTGAGCAACCTGCTGCACCGACTAAATCAGCCGCGTTAAGACTGATGGTGCTTTTCTGATTCTGCACCAAGAACCGACGCTCCGAGGCGTTGGCAAAACCTCCTCGCCGGTCACAAGAGTCGTGCTGGCGACCCGTGGGGCTCCTCCGCTGGGAATCTCCTGGTGCCTGAGCAACAAGAATTCATGTGAAGGTGTGGCGTCCTCTCGTTCTTTGCGCTTTCACTGGGAGCTACAATCTCGAGCTGCTAGTGATCAGCCATCTTGGATCTCTCTCCGAGTTGAGATTTTGACTCAATTGCAGCCTGGGTGACAGAGCAAGACCCTGTTTCAAAAACAGACAGACAAACAAGAAAATCCCCCAAAACCTGACAAAAGCAGACAAGCATGGGTTCCTGGGTTGAATTAAGGGTGTGTATTCCTGGCATGTGTATCTTAACTTCCTTGAGTTAAGGGTAACGGATGGCTGGACACAGTGGCTAACGGGTGTCATCCCAGCACTTTGGGAGGGCGAGGGGTGGATCACCTGAGGTCAGGAGTTCAAGACCAGCCTGGCCAACATGGTGAAAACCCGTCTTTAATAAAAATACAAAAATCAGCTGGGTATGGTGGTGGGCGCCTGTAATCCCAGCTACTCAGGAGGCTGAGGCAGGAGAATTGCTTGAACCTGGGAGGCGGAGGTTGCAGTGAGCCGAGATCGCACCACTACACTCCAGTTTGGTGATAAAATGAGACTCTGTCTCAAAATAAATAAATAAATAATACAAATAAAACAGACGACTGGGCACAGTGGCTTGCGCCTGTAATCCCAGGACTTTGGAAGGCTGAGGCCTAAAGACAGGAGTTCAAGACCAGTCTGGGCAACATGGCGAAACCCCGTCTCTACAAAAAATACAAAAATTAATCAGGTGTGGTGGTGCACTGTCCTCAGGAGTGTGAGGTGGGAGGATTGCTTGAGCCAGGGAGATCGAGCATGCAGTGTGCAGTGAGTTGAGATTTTTTTTTTTTTTTTTTTTTTTTTTTTTTTTCTGTTGAGAGGCTGTCTCTCTTATGCTCATAGTTGGAGCAGGATAAACAAGGCTTGGCAGAGAGGCTATCCCTTAAATAATATTGGAGTTCAGGTCTCATTTCAGGCTAAATGGTGGTTCAGATGTTGGCTCTGCCCTTATTTGTGTTATAATCTCAAGTGAGTTACTTAACCTTACTAGACTTCAATATTTGCAATTTGTATAATGAGGTTAATATAATAAAGTTGTTGCAAAGCTTAAGTGACAAAACAATATAAATAAGTAGTAATGGGACTATCTTTTGTGGTTTTTTTGTTTGTTTGTTTTTGTTTTGTTTTGTTTTGCGCCTGGAGCTGTAGCCACGGAGGAGCATGGCCACAGCCAGAATCTCAGCCTGGTCCAGCGGGCCTCATCCATGCTCGCCTCTCCTGTCTCTGACTTTCACTGACTGAACTCAATCAGAAGCCAGAGCTTGGTGATCCCTGCAGATACAGTCCATAGAGCTCAGGCTCCCAGGACAGGGTAGAGAAGAGCCAAGAATGAATCTAGGTGGTGGGAGGGCAAATGGAGAGAAACCAGCATGGAGGGGAGATGCCTCTGCTTTGTGAGCAACGTGTATATGATTAGTTTGCCTACCAGGTAATCAAGCACTGAGTCAAGACCTGTAGATGGGAGTTCTAAGTGTCATGTTTTGTATAGTTAGGTATTTGTGTGTGCAAGCTTCTTAAAATTGGTGCCACTAATTAGTAGGTCTTGGGTGGGGCAAGGGCATCTATGTTTTTAAAAGCTTTTCATTTTTTTAATTACTTTTATTTTTTTATAAGAAAATGAATAAAGAGGAAGAAAGAGAAAGAGGAAGAGGGAGAGAGAATGGGGGTATTGCTTTATTGCCCGGGCTAGAATGCAATCTAAATATGGGTATGCCTATAATTGTCCTTAATAATGGAGGTATAAGAGAAAATGAGGGAAGAGAATAACAAACAAGGAGCCAACGAACATTTCGTTTAAACTTCTAAGTTGATATGATGTGGTACTGATCTACGTATTCCTGTATTGGGTGCGTATATATTTAGGATCTTTAGCTCTTCTTGTTGTTGCATTGATCCTTTTATCATTATATAATGTCCTTCTTTGCTTCTTTTGATCTTTGTTGCTTAATTTTAACTTCTGCTTTTTATTTATTTATTTTAGCTCTCTGGTTGGTAAATCCTTCTGCATCCCTTGTTTTAGGTCTTTGTGTATCCTTGAATTTGAGATGGGTCTAAATGCAGCATACTGATGGGTTTTAGTTTTTTATTCAAATTGCCTGTCTCTTTGGATTGGGGGATTTAGTCAATTTAAATTGAGAATCAATAATAATATATGTGAGTTGAATACTGCCATTTAATATTAGCTGGCTATTTTGCCCATTAGTTGATATAAATTCTTCATTATATTGATGCTCTTTTTGGTATTTTTTAGAAAGGCTGATACTGTTTGTTCCTTTCTATGTGTAGTGGTTCTTTCAGAAGCTCTTGTAAAGCAGGCCTGGTGGTGATGAAATCTCTGAGTGCTTGCTTATTCACAAAAAACTTTATTTTTCCTTCACTTGTGAAGCTTAGTTTGGCTGGATGTGAAATTCTGGGTTGAAAGTTCTTTTCTTTAAGGATGTTGAATATTGGTCCCCACTCTCTTCTGGCTTGTAGGGTTTCTGCTGAGAGATCTGCTGTAAGGCTGATAGGCTTCCCCTTGTGGGTAACCTGACCTTTCTCTCTGGCTGCCCTTAGTATTTTCTCCTTCATTTCAACCCTGGTGAATCTGACGATTATGTGCCTTGGAGTTGCTCTTCTTGAGGAATATCTCTGTGGTGTTCTCTGTATTACCTGGAGTTGAATATTATCCTGCCTTACTAGGTTGGGAAAATTTTCCTGAATAATGTCCTGAAGCGTATTTTCCAGCTTGGATTCATTCTCTTCCTCACTTTCAGGTACACCTATCAAGCGTAGATTAGGTCTTTTCACATAGTCCCATATTTCTTGGAGACTTTGCTCGTTCCTTTTTATCCTTTTTTCTCTAATCTTGTCTTCTTGTTTTATTTCATTGAGTTGGTCTGCGACCTCTGATATCCTTTCTTCTGCTTGATCAATTCGGCTGTTAAAACTTGTGCATACTGGCCGGGTGCGGTGGCTCAAGCCTGTAATCCCAGCACTTTGGGAGGCCGAGACGGGTGGATCCCTAGGTCGAGAGATCGAGACCATCCTGGTCAACATAGTGAAACCCCGTCTCTACTAAAAATACAAAAAATTAGCTGGGCATGGTGGCTCGTGCCTGTAATCCCAGCTACTCAGGAGGCTGAGGCAGGAGAATTGCCTGAACCCAGGAGGCGGAGGTTGCAGTGAGCCGAGATCGCGCCATTGCACTCCAGCCTGGGTGACAAGAGCGAAACTCCGTCTCAAAAAAAAAAAAAAAAAACTTATGCATACTTCACATAGTTCTCATATTGTGTTTTTCAGCTCCATCAATTCACTTATATTCCTCTCTAAATTGTGTATTCTTGTTAACATTTTGTCAAATCTTTTTTCAAAGTTCTTAGTTTCTTTGGATTGGTTTAAAACAAGTTCTTTTAATTCATAGAAGTTTCTCATTATCCACGTTTTGAAGCCTGCTTCCGTAATTGGAACACACTCGTTCTCCATCAAGCCTCGTGCCTTTGCTGATGAGGAACTGTGATCCCCCGCTGAGGGAGAGGCGTTCTGATCTTGGGTATTCTCAGCCTTTTTTGGCTGTTTTCTTCCCTTCGTTATAAATTTATCCATCTGTGGTCTTTGTATTTACCGTCTTTGTAATTGGTTTTCTGAGTGGACGTCCGACTTACTCTCAGTGCCGAAATCTGAGCAACCTGCTGCGCCGACTAAATCAGCCGCGTTAAGATTGATGGTGCTTTTCTGACTCTGCACCAAGAACCGGCGCTCCGAGGCGTCGGCAAAACCGCCTCGCCGGTCACAAGAGTCGCGCTGGCGACCCGTGGGGCTCTTGCGCTGGGAATCTCCTGGTGCGTGAGTAACAAGAATTCATGTGAAGGTGTGGCGTCCTCTCGTTCTTTGCGCTTTCACTGGGAGCTACAATCCCGAGCTGCTAGTGATCAGCCATCTTGGATCTCTCTCCGAGTTGAGATTTTGACTGTATTGCAGCCTGGGTGACAGAGCAAGACCCTGTTTCAAAAACAGACAAACAAGAAAATCCCCCAAAACCTGGCAAAAGCAGACAAGCATGGGTTCCTGGGTTGAATTAAGGGTGTGTATTCCTGGCATGTGTATCTTAACTTCCTTGAGTTAAGGGTAACAGATGGCTGGACGCAGTGGCTAACGGCTGTCATCCCAGCTCTTTGGGAGGGCGAGGGGTGGATCACCTGAGGTCAGGAGTTCGAGACCAGCCTGGCCAACATGGTGAAACCCCGTCCTTAATAAAAATACAAAAATCAGCTGGGCATGGTGGTGGGTGCCTGTAATCCCAGCTACTCAGGAGGCCGAGGCAGGAGAATCGCTTGAACCTGGGAGGCGGAAGTTGCAGTGAGCCGAGATTGCACCACTGCACTCCAACCTGGGGGGCAGAGACTCTGTCTCAAAAAAAAAAAAAAAAAAAAAAAAGCAACGTTTGTACAACATCCTAGGTTCAGATCCGAGCTCCATCTCTTCCTGGCTATGTGATCTGGGCAAGATCTCGTCTCTCTGTGCCTCAGTTTTCTTCTCTGTAAAATGGGGATGACTCCAGTTGTGGATGAGCCTCATTCATGGGCAGACAGTGTGTTCTACTGAGTCTGCATCTAGTAGGTGCTAAACGTGCCTGAGTGTGTTGTTTTTGTTTTTTGCTGAGAAAGGAATGCAAAAAAGGCAACCACGTGTCCAAGGCTGTGTGTGCTTTTTCTTTTTTTAATGTCTGCTGCTAATAAAATATTTTTACAGAGCCCAAAAAGTCAGAATAGTGCAAAACATCTCAACACCATGCATTCATGACCACTTCTCGTTTGTGTTAAACATTTGTTCCAAGTCACATATTTACAAAGAAATGAAGGCATCTGTGCAGACGCCGGACCGACGGGGTGGAATCAAAACAAAACGAGAAACGAACAACGTTTTGATTTCACATCTGCAATCACATGCTAAGAGAAGCTTGTGGAGGGGAAGCCTCCCGGGACTGCTTGGCCGATCTGCAGGGTGTCTGACAGAGCACGAGACAGGGATGGACAGGGGTGAAGTCCCCCTGGCTGTGTGGTTGGGGATGAGTGGGGGACCCTCCGCCTGTGACCTGTGTCTCCAGAGAGCCACTATGGCTGGATGGGGGGAAGGGGTGGGGTGTTACTGGACACAGTCAACTTCATTTTTCTCTAAAACGATAAAAGGCAAAGAGAAAAGCAACACGTGTCAGCAAAGACAACTTTGGTCCTCAACGATTCTTAGGAAAGGATTTGGAGGAGCAGACGGGGTTGTGATCCAGGATGGAGGCCCTCCCCCCAGCTTCCCCAGGGTGGCAGGGTTCCGGGAGGCCCCAGGCTGTCCCCATCTGCAAAATCGACAGCACACGGGGGTCGGGGTGGGGGACAGAAAGGCTCTGAGATCCCAGCCGAGAGGTCCCAAGGATTTCTAGTTGGGTGTTTAGTTTTTTGCATCTCTGATGGGGGCATGGTGAGGTTTCAGGCTCTGGGGCCTGAGAGGGGAATTAGGGGCATGGACAGGCACCTCCTCATTTTATGCAAATCATTCGAGGGCAGATTGGTGAGACGGAACAGATCCTTCTTTCTCCGGGACACTCTCTTTACTTTCCCCAAGAGCCCTGCTCTGGTCTCAGCAGTTCTTTCTCTGTATTTCTCCATCTCTGTCTCTCTCCAACCTCATCAGGGATCTCACTCTCTGTTTTCTTTTCTTTCTTGCTTTTTAAAATTTATTTATTTATTTATTTATTTTGAGACGGAGTTTCACTCTTGCCACGCAGGCTGGACTGCAGTGGCTCCATCTTGGCTCATTGCAACCTCCGCCTCCTGGGTTCAAGCGATTCTCCTGCCTCAGCCTCCTGAGTAATGGATTGCAGGCGCACGCCACCAGAACTGGCTAATTTTTATATTTTTAGTAGAGATGGGGTTTCCTCATGTTGGCCAGGCTGGTCTTGACCTCCTTACCACAAGTGATCCACCCGCCTCGGCCTCTCAAAGCACAGGGATTATAGGCATGAGCCACTGCACCTGGCCTCCTACCGGATTTTTAAATTTCAGTTGGGTGAGTTGAGACAGGTGGGATTGCTGGGTCAGGTTTCAGTAGAGGCGGCCATATTCTTTTTCTTGTTGAATCCTAATCATCATCTATTAACCAGAGTGGGTTATCCACATTTTGTTTGTTTGTTTGTTTGTTCGTTTCGAGGCAGAGTCTCGTTCTGTCGCCCGGGCTGGAGTGCAACGGTGCGGTCTCTGCTCACTGCAACCTCCGCCTCTTGGGTGCAAGTGATTCTCCTGCCTCAGCATCGGAGTAGCTGGGATGACAGGCACCCAGCATCCCGCCCAGCTGATTTTTTTTTTTTTTTTTTTTTTGTAGTTTTAGTAGAGATGGTGTTTCATCTTGTTGGTCAGGCTGGTCTCAAGCTCTTGACCTCATGATCCACCCGCCTTAGCCTCCCAAAGTGTTGGGATTACAGGCGTGAGCCACCGTGCCCGGCCTATCCACGTTTATTTATTTATTTGTTTATTTATTTATTTATTTTTTGAGACAGAGTTTCGCTCGTGTTACCCAGGCTGGAGTGCAATGGTGCGATCTCGGCTCACCGCAACCTCCGCCTCCTGGGTTCCGGCAATTCTCCTGCCTCAGCCTCCCGAATAGCTGGCATTACAGGCACGCACCACCATGCCCAGCTAATTTGTTGCATTTTTAGTAGAGACGGGGTTTCACTATGTTGACCAGGATGGTCTCGATCTCTCGACCTCGTGATCCACCCGCCTCGGCCTCCCAAAGTGCTGGGATTACAGGCGTGAGCCACCATGCCTGGCCAATTTTCCCCAGCTTCTATTCAAGATGGAGTTGCTCTGGTTCAAACGCCTCTGACATATGGATTTGTCTCTTCTGGACATGTCATGTCAATGGAATCTCACACCATGTGACTTTTTGTGTCTGGGTTCTCTCACTCAGCATCATGCTTTTAGGGTTCAGCCACATTGTGGCAAGGATCAGTGCTTCCTTTGTTTTTTTTTTTTTTTTTCTTTTAGATGGAGTTTCGCTCTTGTTGACCAGGCTAAAGTGCAGTGGCGCGATCTCGCCTCATTGTAACCTCCGCTTCCCAGGTTCAAGTGAGTTTCCTGCCTCAGCCTCCCGAGTAGCTGGGATTACAGGCACGTGCCACCATGCCCAGCTAATTTTGTATTTTTAGTAGAGACAGGGTTTCATCACGTTGGCCTGGCTGGTCTCGAACTCCTGACCTCAGGTGATCTGCCCGCCTCAGCCTCCCAAAGCGCTAGGATTACAGGCGTGAGCTGCTGTGCCTGGCCTGTAACTGGTTAATACTGCAAAAGACCAGAGTCAATAGATTCTGCTCTGCAGACCATCCAGTCTCTACTGCAACCACTCAGTTCTTCAGTTCCAGCCCCAGAGCAGCTGCAGACAATACACAATAAGCAGGTGTGGCTATGTTCCAGTAAAACTTTATTTCTGCCCCGGGTAGCTCATGCCTGTAATCCCAGCACTGTGGGAAGCCAAGGCAGGTGGATCGCTTGAGGTTAGAAGTTCGAGACCATCCTGGACCACATGGGGAAACCCTGTGTCTACTAAAAATACAAAAATTAGCTGGGGTGGTGGTGCGCGCCTGTAATCCCAGCTACTCGGGAGGCTGGGGCAGAAGAATCACTTGAACCTGGGAGGCGGAGGTTGCAGTGAGCCGAGATCGCACCACTACACTCCAGTTTGGTGACAAAATGAGACTCTGTCTCAAAATAAATAAATAAATAATACAAATAAAACAGACGACCGGGCACAGTGGCTCGCGCCTGTAATCCCAGGACTTTGGAAGGCTGAGGCCTAAAGACAGGAGTTCAAGACCAGTCTGGGCAACATGGCGAAACCCCGTCTCTACAAAAAATACAAAAATTAATCAGGTGTGGTGGTGCACTGTCCTCAGGAGTGTGAGGTGGGAGGATTGCTTGAGCCAGGGAGATCGAGCATGCAGTGTGCAGTGAGTTGAGATTTTTTTTTTTTTTTTTTTTTCTGTTGAGAGGCTGTCTCTCTTATGCTCATACTTGGAGCAGGATAAACAAGGCTTGGCAGAGAGGCTATCCCTTAAATAATATTGGAGTTCAGGTCTCATTTCAGGCTAAATGGTGGTTCAGATGTTGGCTCTGCCCTTATTTGTGTTATAATCTCAAGTGAGTTACTTAAACTTACTAGACTTCAATATTTGCAATTTGTATAATGAGGTTAATATAATAAAGTTGTTGCAAAGCTTAAGTGACAAAACAATATAAATAAGTAGTAATGGGACTATCTTTTGTGGTTTTTTTGTTTGTTTGTTTTTGTTTTGTTTTGTTTTGCGCCTGGAGCTGTATTCAGGGAGGAGCATGGCCACAGCCCGAATCTCAGCCTGGTCCAGCGGGCCTCACCCATGCTTGCCTCTCCTGTCTCTGATTTTCACTGACTGAGCTCAATCAGAAGCCAGAGCTTGGTGATCCCTGCAGATACAGTCCATAGAGCTCAGGCTCCCAGGACAGGGTAGAGAAGAGCCAAGAATGAATCTAGGTGGTGGGAGGGCAAATGGAGAGAAACCAGCATGGAGGGGAGATGCCTCTGCTTTGTGAGCAACGTGTTTATGATTAGTTTGCCTACCAGGTAATCAAGCACTGAGTCAAGACCTGTAGATGGGAGTTCTAAGTGTCATGTTTTGTATAGTTAGGTATTTGTGTGTGCAAGCTTCTTAAAATTGGTGCCACTAATTAGTAGGTCTTGGGTGGGGCAAGGGCATCTATGTTTTTAAAAGCTTTTCATTTTTTTTAATTATTTTTATTTTTTTTAATAAGAAAAAGAATAAAGAGGAAGAAAGAGAAAGAGGAAGAGGGAGAGAGAATGGGAGTATTGCTTTATTGCCTGGGCTAGAATGCAGTCTAAATATGGGTATGCCTATAATTGTCCTTAATAATGGAGATATAAAAGAAAATGAGGGAAGAGAATAACAAACAAGGAGCCAACCAACATTTCGTTTAAACTTCTAAGTTGATATGATGTGGTACTGATCTACGTATTCCTGTATTGGGTGCGTATATATTTAGGATCTTTAGCTCTTCTTGTTGTTGCATTGATCCTTTTATCATTATATAATGTCCTTCTTTGCTTCTTCTTTTTTTTTTTTTTTTTGGCAAAGAAATCCTTCCCCATCAGTGACTAAATGAAAAAAACAAACAAACAAAAAAAGGAGCCAACCAGATGCTGTCTATAAGAGACTCACTTTATTTTATTTTATTTTTTTTGTGTGTCACCGAGGCATGGAGGTGGGCCGTGCAAAGTGCAGAGGGTACAGTGTGCGATACTTCTATCTATGGGAAACTACTTCTAAGAAGATTTATAGGAGGATGCTTAAATCACATAGCAGTGACAGAGCTGTCAAGGTTACCACCACCTTCTGGCAGCTTCCAATGGCTTCTATGGGAAGATGCTTTTCAAGCAGCACAGGAGCAAGAGCTGATAAAGTTCACGGTCACCAAGGTGGATTGCCGTTCTGAGGGCAGCCTTCCACAAGAACTGGAGCAAGGTCCTACAACTCCTTTATCAGGAGGAGTGGCTCTCGCCCCAAGCCTGCCATATAGCGGGTATCTTTACAATACTGAACACTGTCGCCTGGGCCATGGATTCTTGTCCTGATATAACTGTCTTCCCTTAAACCATGCTCTGCACTGTGTCTGCTCTAGGCATTCCTCTGACTATAAGCTGCTTATCCCTAATTCATGCTCTGTACTGTGTTCACTCTAGGCATTCCTCCGATTATGGACTAAGATATAATTATAGGTATATATGTAGGGAAATATTCTTTATTTTTAATTTTTTTTATTTTTTTATAAGAAAAAGAATAAAGAAGAGGAAGAAAGAGAAAGAGGAAGAGGGAGAGAGAATGGGGGTATTGCTTTATTGCCCGGACTAGAATGCAATCTAAATATGGGTATGCCTATAATTGTCCTTAATAATGGAGATATAAAAGAAAATGAGGGAAGAGAATAACAAACAAGGAGCCAACCAAAATTTCGTTTACACTTCTAAGTTGATATGATGTGGTACTGATCTACGTATTCCTGTATTAGATGCGTATATATTTAGGATCTTTAGCTCTTCTTGTTGTTGCATTGATCCTTTTATCATTATATAATGTCCTTCTTTGCTTCTTTTGATCTTTGTTGCTTAATTTTAACTTCTGCTTTTTATTTATTTATTTTAGCTCTCTGTTTGGTTGGTAAATCCTTCTCCATCCCTTGTTTTAAGTCTTTGTGTATCCTTGAATGTGAGATGGGTCTGGATGCAGCACACTGATGGGTTTTAGTTTTTTATTCAAATTGCCTGTCTGTCTTTGGATTGGGGGATTTAGTCAATTTAAATTGAGAATCAATAATAATATATGTGAGTTTAATACTGCCATTTACTATTAGCTGGCTATTTTGCCCATTAGTTGATGTAAATTCTTCATTATATTGATGCTCTTTTTGGTGTTTTTTAGAAAGGCTGATACTGTTTATTCCTTTCTATGTGTAGTGATTCTTTCAGAAGCTCTTGTAAAGCAGGCCTGGTGGTGATGAAACCTCTGAGTGCTTGCTTGTTCACAAAAAACTTTTACTTTTCCTTCACTTATGAAGCTTAGCTTGGCTGGATGTGAAATTCTGGGTTGAAAGTTCTTTTCTTTAAAGATGTTGAATATTAGTCCCCACTCTCTTCTGGCTTGTAGGGTTTCTGCTGACAGATCTGCTGCAAGTCTGATAGGCTTCCCTTTGTGGGAAACCTGACCTTTCTCTCTAGCTGCCCTTAGTATTTTCTCCTTCATTTCAACCCGGGTAAATCTGACGATTATGTGCCTTGGAGTTGCTCTTCTTGAGGAATATCTTTGTGGTGTTCTCTGTATTACCTGGAGTTGAATATTATCCTGCCTTACTAGGTTGGGAAAATTTTCCTGAATAATATCCTGAAGCGTATTTTCCAGCTTGGATTCATTCTCTTTGTCACATTCAGGTACACCTATCAAGCGTAGATTAGGTCTTTTCACATAGTCCCATATTTCTTGGAGACTTTGCTCGTTCCTTTTTATCCTTTTTTCTCTAATCTTGTCTTCTCGTTTTATTTCATTGAGTTGGTCTTCGACCTCTGATATTCTTTCTTCTGCTTGATCAATTCGGCTGTTAAAACTTGTGCATACTGGCCGGGTGCGGTGGCTCAAGCCTGTAATCCCAGCACTTTGGGAGGCCGAGGCGGGTGGATCACTAGGTCGAGAGATCAAGACCATCCTGGTCAACATAGTGAAACCCTGTCTCTACTAAAAATACAAAAAATCAGCTGGGCATGGTGGCTCGTGCCTGTAATCCCAGCTACTCAGGAGGCTGAGGCAGAATTGCCT
Source organism: Saimiri boliviensis (assembly GCF_048565385.1). Taxonomy (NCBI): domain Eukaryota; kingdom Metazoa; phylum Chordata; class Mammalia; order Primates; family Cebidae; genus Saimiri; species Saimiri boliviensis. Next base: position 30,018,772 of record NC_133462.1, on the reverse strand, counting down.
GAACCCAGGAGGCGGAGGTTGCGGTGAGCCGAGATCGCGCCATTGCACTCCAGCCTGGGTGACAAGAGGGAAACTCCGTCTCAGAAAAAAAAAAAAAAAAACTTGTGCATACTTCACATAGTTCTCATATTGTGTTTTTCAGCTCCATCAATTCACTTATATTCCTCTCTAAATTGTGTATTCTTGTTAACATTTTGTCAAATCTTTTTTCAAAGTTCTTAGTTTCTTTGGATTGGTTTAAAACAAGTTCTTTTAATTCATAGAAGTTTCTCATTATCCACGTTTTGAAGCCTGCTTCTGTAATTGGAACACACTCATTCTCCATCAAGCCTCGTGCCGTTGCTGATGAGGAACTGTGATCCCCCGCTGAGGGAGAGGCGTTCTGATCTTGGGCATTCTCAGCCTTTTTTGGCTGTTTTCTTCCCTTCGTTATAAATTTATCCATCTGTGGTCTTTGTATTTACCGTCTTTGTAATTGGTTTTCTGAGTGGACGTCCGACTTATTCTCAGCGCCGAAATCTGAGCAACCCGCTGCACCGACTAAATCAGCCGCATTAAGATTGATGGTGCTTTTCTGACTCTGCACCAAGAACCGACGCTCCGACGCGTCGGCAAAACCACCTCGCCGGTCACAAGAGTCGCGCTGGCGACCTGTGGGGCTCTTGCGCTGGGAATCTCCTGGTGCGTGAGTAACAAGAATTCATGTGAAGGTATGGCGTCCTCTCGTTCTTTGCGCTTTCACTGGGAGCTACAATCTCGAGCTGCTAGTGGTCAGCCATCTTGGATCTCTCTCCGAGTTGAGATTTTGACTCAATTGCAGCCTGGGTGACAGAGCAAGACCCTGTCTCAAAAACAGACAGACAAACAAGAAAATCCCCCAAAACCTGACAAAAGCAGACAAGCATGGGTTCCTGGGTTGAATTAAGGGTGTGTATTCCTGGCATGTGTATCTTAACTTCCTTGAGTTAAGGGTAACAGATGGCTGGACGCAGTGGCTAACGGCTGTCATCCCAGCACTTTGGGAGGGCGAGGGGTGGATCACCTGAGGTCAGGAGTTCGAGACCAGCCTGGCCAACATGGTGAAACCCCGTCTTTAATAAAAATACAAAAATCAGCTGGGCATGGTGGTGAGCGCCTGTAGTCCCAGCTACTCAGGAGGCTGAGGCAGGAGAATCACTTGAACCTGGGAGGCGGTGGTTGCAGTGAGCTGAGATTGCGCCACTGCACTCCAGCCTGGGGGGCAGAGACTCTGTCTCAAAAAAAAAAAAAAAAAAAAAAAAAAGCTACGTTTGTACAACATCCTAGGTTCAGATCCGAGCTCCATCTCTTCCTGGCTATGTGATCTGGGCAAGATCTCGTCTCTCTGTGCCTCAGTTTTCTTCTCTGTAAAGTGGGGATGACTCCAGTTGTGGATGAGCCTCATTCATGGGCAGACAGTGTGTTCTACTGAGTCTGCATCTAGTAGGTGCTAAACGTGCCTGAGTTTGTTGTTTTTGTTTTTTGCTGAGAAAGGAATGCAAAAAAGGCAACCACATGTCCAAAGCTGTGTGTGCTTTTTCTTTTTTTAATGTCTGCTGTTAATAAAATATTTTTACAGAGACCAAAAAGTCAGAATAGTGCAAAACATCTCAACACCATGCATTCATGACCACTTCTCGTTTGTGTTAAACATTTGTTCCAAGTCACATATTTACAAAGAAATGAAGGCATCTGTGCAGACGCCGGACCGACGGGGTGGAATCAAAACAAAACGAGAAACGAACAACGTTTTGATTTCACATCTGCAATCACATGCTAAGAGAAGCTGTGTGGAGGGGAAGCCTCCCGGGACTGCTTGGCCGATCTGCAGGGTGTCTGACAGAGCACGGGACAGGGATGGACAGGGGTGAAGTCCCCCTGGCTGTGTGGTTGGGGATGAGTGGGGGACCCTCCGCCTGTGACCTGTGTCTCCAGAGAGCCACTATGGCTGGATGGGGGGAAGGGGTGGGGTGTTACTGGACACAGTCAACTTCATTTTTCTCTAAAACGATAAAAGGCAAAGAGAAAAGCAACACGTGTCAGCAAAGACAACTTTGGTCCTCAACGATTCTTAGGAAAGGATTTGGAGGAGCAGACGGGGTTGTGATCCAGGATGGAGGCCCTCCCCCCAGCTTCCCCAGGGTGGCAGGGTTCCGGGAGGCCCCAGGCTGTCCCCATCTGCAAAATCGACAGCACACGGGGGTAGGGGTGGGGGACAGAAAGGCTCTGAGATCCCAGCCGAGAGGTCCCAAGGATTTCTAGTTGGGTGTTTAGTTTTTTGCATCTCTGATGGGGGCATGGTGAGGTTTCAGGCTCTGGGGCCTGAGAGGGGAATTAGGGGCATGGACAGGCACCTCCTCATTTTATGCAAATCATTCGAGGGCAGATTGGTGAGACGGAACAGATCCTTCTTTCTCCGGGACTCACTTTTTTTTTGTGTGTGTGTGTGACAGTTTCGCTCTTGTTACCCAGGCTGGAGTGCAATGGCGCGATCTCGGCTCACCGCAACCTCCGCCTCCTGGGTTCAGGCAATTCTCCTGCCTCAGCCTCCCGAGTAGCTGGGATTACAGAGACGTGCCACCATGCCCAGGTAATTTTTTGTATTTTTAGTAGAGATGGGGTTTCACTATGTTGACCGGGATGGTCTCGATCTCTCGACCTCGTGATCCACCCGCCTCGGCCTCCCAAAGTGCTGGGATTACAGGCTTGAGCCACTGCGCCCTGCCGGGACACTCTCTTTACTTCCCCCAAGAGCCTGCTCTGGTCTCAGCAGTTCTTTCTCTGTATTTCTCCATCTCTGTGTCTCTCTCCACCTCCGTGTGTCTCTCCATCTCTGTCTCTCTCCATCCTCATCAGGGATCTCACTCTCTGTTTTCTTTTCTTTCTTGCTTTTTTTTTTTTTTTTTTTGAGACGGAGTTTCACTCTTGCCACGCAGGCTGGACTGCAGTGGCTCAATCTTGGCTCATTGCAACCTCCGCCTCCTGGGTTCAAGCGATTCTCCTGCCTCAGCCTCCCGAGTAGCTGGGGTTACAGGCACACGCCACCATGCCCAGCTAATTTAATTTTATATTTTTAGTAGAGACGGGGTTTCTCCATGTTGGTCAGGCTGGTCTTGAACTCCCGACCCCAGGTGATCCGCCCACCTCAGCCCCCCGAAATGCTGGGATTACAAGTGTGAGCCACAGCGCCCGGCCTTCTGTCTCTGTTTTCTACTTCATTGCTCTTGGTCAGGGGACTTTGACTCTGAGGCATCACTCAGTGTCACCCCTTTAACCTCCACCCTGCCACAGGCCAACTTCTGTGGCCTTTCCCTGATTCATGGAAATCTGGGGCCACCTCCTTGCATGAAGCCGGGTCCAGGGTTCAGAACCCTGGAGGTGTCGTCCAAGGCCGGGCCCTGCCTCCACTTGCTGGGTGGCTTTGTCGAAAGCCCTGCTCCTCTCTGAGCTTTGTTCTGCCAAGACAGGAACTTCCTGATTTCAAAAGGTTTTCAGCCCCCTGGACTCTTTGTGTTTTCTCTGTCCGTGTCTCAGCCGTGTCCACTCTCTGTCCCATGTGTTGGCCTTGGTCTGGCTCAGACACCTCCTAAGTGCCCAGGTGTGTGTGGAAGGGGAAGGTTGGTACGGACATGGACAGACGTGCATGTGGACGTGTATTCACACGACCTCGTCCCAACACGTAATTCCACTAGGCACATCCTCCCTGGCACCCCCTTGGGCTCAGCCTGTTCTAGGTAAAGTTGGGGTTCCTGAGAGGCCTTCAAACCCCCGTCTGGGAGAAACAGCTCAACAGAGACACCCCCAGTCCCATGGCATCAGGCCGGACTGGAGGAGGGATGGAGGCTGGGAAAGTCCTGAGGAGAAAGAGGGAGATTTTCCTTCAAGAGAGGTTTTTGTAATGGGTTTTGAAGGATGAGTAGGAGTTCTCTGGGGGAAAGAAAAGAGGGAGGAAATTGCAAAAACAGTTCTAGCCTGGGAGTCAGGAAAATGCGTTCACCAACCTAAAGCATATTTCCCTTCACACATCTGGGCCATTGCTGGGGAGCCTAAACCCACACACACACACACACACACACACACACACACACACACACCCACCCACCCACCCACCCAAGATCATGACCAGAAAGACTCCTAAGGAATCCTTTGGGAAACATTTTGGCTCTCTCAAGCACCTCAATTTCCCCATTTCTTTCCAGCCATCCAAAATCTTCCAGATCACCCTCACCCCAGGTCACAGATCACTTCTTCCCCTTTGGAGTCTACTGGTTACAACCCTGAATCATCCATCCTCTCCCCACACTCAGCCACGGCATGGTCCGAAACTCACATCGGCGCCTCAGTCCATTAACAGACACTCCCTTATTCCTGGCTCCAGCTTCCCAATCCTGCATGAGGATTTGCATTTTAACCTTTGGTTCAGAACCTCTAGTTACCTGCACCTGTCTGAATTTAGGGGACACGCTGTCCCTTGAAGCAAATTAGAAAGTGATGCCCCTTCTTCCAGACAGTTGCCCTTCCTATGTCGGTAAACCATCATCATAAACATACAACACTCAATGTTTAGGATTTGCATGTGGCCTTCTTAGAGATGCCAAACAGCTGGGCACTATACAACTGGACAACTGTGCCCCACAGCCCTGGAGCTCATCTAAGGGCAGATTTTTAAATTTTTTTTTGATCGGGGAGGGGACAGATGGAGTATTGGTTGCTGGTTGCCCAGGCTAGAGCACAGTAGCGTGATCTCATTTCACTGTAACCTCCGCCTTCAGTGTTCAAGCAAGTCTCCTGCCTCAGTCTCCTGAGTAGCTGGGACACACCATCGTGACCGGCTAATTTTTGTATTTTTAGTAAAGACAGGGTTTCACCATGTTGGCCAGACTGGTCTTGAACTCCTGACCCTAAAGGATCTGCCAGCCTCGGCCTCCCAAAGAGCTGGGATTACAGGTGTCTTTTCTTTAAATACAGCCTTCGGCATCTTTCCAAGAATCAATTTCAGCATCTCCACCCCTCTTCACTGGTTTTAGTCTTCACAGAACAGCTTTTGCATGCTGGAATACAATCTCTCCCCAGCTGTCTTAGAATAAAAGTGACACTCCTCAGGACAGCGGACGAGACCCTGCCTGCTCTGATGCCTCTGCAGATCTCCTCGGCCCCCAGGCTCCCCAGGATCCTCCTTGCTGGCTCAGCTCCAGCCATGCCACCCTTCTTGTTTCAGCAGTTCTCATCTCCTGGCCTTTGCATGTGCCGTTTCCCTGCCTGGAGCTTTTCTCTCTCAAGTAAGTGGTTCCCTCTCATTCTTCACCTCGGAAAGCCTCCCCATCTGATCTTCCATCCTCCAGGAACCCAGCTACTCATCTCACCCCACTTTCATTTCTCCCTAGCACAGCAAAGTCTTGCGCTTCCCAATCCAGCAGAAAAAGGAATGCCATCCACACAGGTAGAAAAGCAGAGCAAACTTAGTTCATGCTGAACTTTCTCTAAAGGTCCCGTAAGCACGCAGTAACTCCAGCCAAGTCACCACGACTTTGCTCATTGGAGAAGGAGCTTCCAGCAGGTAAGAGGGCCACCAGAGTATATATCCTGTGGCTTGGGTGTTTGAATGAATGAATAGGATCTTAGAGACTCAGCTCTGAGTGTGTTTGTGTTTTCTCTCTCTCTCTCTCTCTCTCAGGCACACACACCCCTAGAGTTTCTGGTCTCCTGTTCTTTCCTGTCTAGAGAATTCCGGGAAAGGAAGAAGGGGTGGAGAAACCTGGGACCAGAGCTCGCAAATTCTCTCTTTTGTGGTGGGAGGTCAAGAGCCCTCATGGCATCCCCTATGGAGTCCCAGGAGAAAGGGTTGAGGGCAGGGGTTTTGCTTGGCAGCCAGAGAAGGAAACGTGAAGTAGAGGTCTTGGCCTGGAACTCCCACCCCTTGGAGGAGGCCCCCAAGGGGGAATTAGCAGCAATAGGGAGCTGTGTCAGGTCATCCCGACCTCAGCCCACCCTTCCATGGGGCACACAGGCCTAAGGGAGGGGATAGAGGGTATGGCACTGGGAACCTCAGCCGAGTCTCAAGCAGCTCTTTGAGCCTCAGTTTCGCCATCTGTCAAACGGGTGTGTTGAACTCTATGATATGAGGACTGGGTTTGTTGGGGAAGAAGAGGAGGCTGACTCCCAGAGGGAAGTAGGGGCAACGTGGGGGAAGAAGAGGAGGCTGACTCCCAGAGGGAAGTAGGGGCAACGTGGGTGCCCCAGAGCCGTCCCTCGGCCCCCAGGGTTTGGGCGCCCAAGGGCGCATGTGCTTTTAAAATCCCATCCTCCCCCCTCCCCCCATTTGTTTTTTGCACAAACAACTAAAAGGGACTACGGTATTCCCGGTCCCTCCAACCACCATCCTGGTCCCTCCAGCCCCCAGGCCACCTCCAGGGGCGCTCCGGGGAGCCCTAACCCTTGCCCAGGGCTCCCCCTTGAGTGAGCTGAGATTTTCATACTTGGCAATTGGTCTGGAGTCCCAGGTTTCTGGGACCCGTCTTATGGCTTTTCCAGGGGACAGGAGACGGTGCCTCCTGGTACCAGAGCCCCGGGATGTGGCCTCCTCCGTAGGGACGAGGCTTCCCCCATCCCAGCTCAAAATGCCCCCTAAATGCTGGGGGCGTGGCCTCAAGTTGGAGATGTGGCTTCTTCCTTCGTCGCACCCTTGGGCGTGGCTTCCCGAGAGGGCCGGGCATCCTTCATTCCTAATTCCCGCAAAGGGAGAGCTGTAACAGGGACGCAGGCGCAGCCCTCCCTCGGGGCGGAGCCCCCGAGCCCCGCCCCGAGGGCGGTCCTGCTGAGGCACAAAGCCCGCCCCTCCCCGCCCTCCGCGCAGGCGCAGTGCCGCTCGGCTGCGCGCCCGGCGCTAAGGCGCAGGCGCGGCACCGCCCTCCTCGGCGGAGCGCGTGTCGGACTTGAGCTTCACGAACTCCTTGGCCACCTCGTCGTTGCTGCGCTGCGAGAGGATGCGCAGCACCGTGAGGCCCGTGTCGTCCATGTGGATGCGGCGGCCGAGCGGCAGCCAGCAGGCGGCGGTCCCGCGCTGGGCCAGCTCCCGCAGCTGCAGCACGGCCAGCCCCACCGTGCGGTCCTCGCGCGCGAAGCAGTAGTCCTTGACGCACACCTGCAGCTCGTAGCACTCGGGGCTCGCGTCGGCGCTCAGCGTGCTGCGGGGAGCGGGGCGGAGCGTGAGACATGCCCCGCCCCCCGGGACGCCCCGCCCCACGGCCTCGCCCCCACTGCGTTTGCGGTCCACGCCCACGCCGGGGAGGGCCACACCGGGATACCCACACCTATCACCACCCCACGATACACGATACACTCGCCCCGCCCATGCCCCGTGACTTGCCCTACAACCCAGTGCTTGGCCACGCCCACAGCAGCTGACCCCGAGCTGGGCCACGCCCACACCTGTCTGTTCCCTTTGCACCCACCGACAAATGACCTCGTAGTTTTCCATCCAAGCTCCCGCCCCTCTAAATAACCCTTTCCTCAAACACCGCCCCGCAAGCCCATGCTCCCAACCTGAGATACCTGCACCTGCGCCCTCTTCCGGCGGAACTGCTGCCCGCACGGCCCCGCCCCTAATGTTCCACCCAGAAGCTCTTTAACCAGGCCCTCCTCTAGAACCCCGACGTGGCCCTTCCCCCAGCCCCCCAGCCCACCCCTCTTACTCCCAAGATGCCCTCCAGACACGAGCCTGCCCTGGTGCCTCACTATGGGTGACACTGCCTCCTGCCAGCCCCTCACCTGTGCTCCTGCCCCTAAGCAGTCCAGTGACTCACAAGAGCCCTCCTGCAGGGCCATTCCCAGATGCTCCCTCTTGTCCCCCTCCCAGGTTGCACACCTCGATCTCTGAAGTACTCCGACCCACTCTGGCTGACATCTGACCTCCCACTAGACCAGGCTTCTCCTCCCTAAGGGAGCCAATCGTCCCAAACCCTTCTGACCAAGAGCGCTGGCTGTGAAGGGCGTCACACCTTGCATAGTCTGGCCCTCCAACGGTCTGAGGGACAGTGAACTGGCCCCCTGTGTAAAAAGTTTGGGGACCCCTGCTCTAGACCCTGTCCTGATACCCAGAGCCTAGGTGCACTCCCAACTCTGAGAACCTCCATCCAATGTGACTCCACCTCCACCCCACGTGACCCCCACCCCGATGCGTGGAATCCATCCACACTCCACTCTTGTTCTCAGAGCCGACTCCCTCTGATGGGCTGCCCCAATGGTCCTGACAAGGCTCCACGTGGACTCCAGGGGTCCCCACCCCCAAGCATCCTCAGTCCTGTCCCCAGGTCCCTCAGCCCCGGACTCATAAGCTTCACCACTGCCACCCTCGACCCTTCACCAGTCTCCAGCCCCAGCAATGGCCCCGCCCACCACGCCCTTCCTGCCCACTTCCCCTCCCCTCTGCAAGCCTTCATCACGAAATTATCCCACTCCGCTCACTGCCTCTCCTGGGATCTGCCTGCCCCGAAGGTGACCTCCATCCGCGTGTCCCCTCCCTGATGTCACTCCTGCACTACTAAAATGTCTCCCTTTCCAGCACCCCCACCTAGAATGTGGCCCCTCCCATTCCCGGGCCCAGATCCCAGATCCCTCCTGCCTACCTGGCCTTGGGGTTCACCTGGGGGATGCCCCCTCCCTTCCCCCCATGCTCTTCAAAGCATCCCAAACTCACAACTGGAAGCTCTCATTGTACTTGGGAGCCCAGCTATTGTTCTTGGATTTGGTGGCAAACTTTCGTTTCTTGTCGCTGAGCTGGGGCCCAATGATGTTGACCTCGATGAACGGCCGGAAGATGCCAGAAGTCTGCCACTTGAGGTCATTGGCAGCCACCACTGTGGGGGGAAGTAGAGGGTGAGGCAGGTCAGGTTCTCCCAGTAGGAAAAAGTAGATGGTTCTCAAAATCTGTCTAAGGTCGGGCGTGGTGGCTCACGCTTGTAATCCCAGAACTTCGGGAGGCCAAAGCCGGTGGATCACTTGAGTCCAGGAGTTTGAGACCAGCCTGGGCAACATGGTAAAACCCTGTGTCTATTAAAAATACAAAAATTAGCTGGGCGGCACGTGCCTACAGTCCCAGCTACTTGTGGGGCTAAGGCAGGAGCATTGCTTGAGCCTGGGAGGCAGAGGTTTCAGTGAGCCGAGATTGTACCACTGCACTCCAGTCTGGGTGACAAAGCGAGATCCTGTCTAAAAAAAAAAAAAAAAAAAAAAAAAAAAAAAATTAAAGACCCGGCTCCGTGGCTCACGCCTGTAATCCCAGCACTTTGGGAGGCCGAAGCGGGTGGATCACGAGGTCAGGAGATCTAGACCATCCCGGTTATGAAATCCCATCTCTACTAAAAATACAAAAAAATTAGCCAGGCATGGTGGCATGTGCCTGTAGTCCCAGATACTCAGGAGGCTGAGGCAGGAGAATCCCAGGAGGCGGAGGTTGCAGTGAGCCAAGATCACGCCACTGCACTCCAGCCTGGGTGACAGATACTCTCACCTCTAAAACAAACAACAAAAACACGTCAGGGATGAAAATGCAACGGAAGATCGCAGCAAGACAGATCCCCAACACTGCGAAGCCTCCGTCTCAGCTCGAGGCTGGCTGCTCGAGTCAGTCACCCCAGAGAAAACCCAGTTCTATCACTTTATTTTTATTTGTTTACATGGAGTCTCGCTCTGTCACTCAGGCTGGAGCGCAGTGGCGGGTTCTCGGCTCACTGCCAACCTCCGCCTCCCGGGTTCAAGCGGTCTTCCCACCTCAGCTTCCTTGAACAGCTGGACCTACAGGTACACGCCACTGCACCCAGCTAATTTTAGAATTTTTTTTTGGAGTCAGAGTCTCACTCTGTCACCCAGGCTGGAGTGCAGTGGCTCGATGTTGGCTCACTGCAACCTCCACATCCCGGGTTCAAGAGATTCTCCTGCCTCAGCCTCCCGAGTAGCTGGGACTACAGGTGCACACCACCACACTTGGTTAATTTTTGTATTTTTTAGTAGAGATGGGTTTCATCGTGTTGTCCAGGCTGGTCTTGAACTCCTGACCTCTTGATCTGCCCACTTTGGCCTTCCAAAGTGCTGGGATTACAGGTGTGAGCCACCACACATGGCCCCCCTAATATTTGAATTTTTAGTAGAGACATGGTTTCACCATGTTGGTGAAACACCACCACACTTGGTTAATTTTTGTTTTTTTGTTTTTTTGTTTTTTTGTTTTTTTTTTTTTGAGACGGAGTTTTGCTCTTGTTACCCAGGCTGGAGTGCAATGGCGCGATCTCGGCTCACCGCAACCTCCGCCTCCCGGGTTCGGGCAATTCTCCTGCCTCAGCCTTCTGAGTAGCTGGGATTACAGGCACGTGCCACCATGCCCAGCTAATGTTTTGTATTTTTAGTAGAGACGAGGTTTCACCATGTTGACCAGGATGGTCTCGATCTCTTGACCTCGTGATCGACCCGCCTCGGCCTGTAATCCCAAAGTGCTGGGATTACAGGCTTGAGCCACCGCGCCCGGCCAATTTTTGTATTTTTTAGTAGAGATGGTTTCATCGTGTTGGCCAGGCTGGTCTTGAACTCCTGGCCTCTAGTGATACGCCAGGCTCAGCCTTCCACAGTGTTGGGATTACAGCTCTTGGTCACTGTGCCTGACCTAATTCTATCTTATTTAAGCCATGTTGAACACAGCCCAATCTGTGTTCTAGTCAGCAAAAGCCATGAAAAGGAAACCAAGGCTGAGAGACGGAGAAAGTAGGATTCAGTCTTAGAACACTGTTTACCCTGCTGGATCCAGCCATGCCTGAAGGTGTTCACCTCTGGACATTTTTGTTTCACGGACCATTAAACAACAACAACAACAACAACAACAACAACAACAAAGGGTGTTGCTGAAGCCAGTTTAAGGTTGGTTCCTGTTTTAGAGCCTAGGGAGTCCCTCCCACCTCAGACCACTCACCTTTCACTGTGACCTTGTGTTCTCCAGTTCCCGGATGAGTGAACAGCTCAACATGGACGGAGACTTCACCCACAGCGTCTTCTACACCCGTGCCTGGGCAGGGTAGGGGAGGATGGTTGGCATGAGCTCTGTTCTTCCCCACCCACCAGGAGGGACCTCGATGGCCTCCCACCCACCCCGTGCTGGCGGCACCAGGTCATCAGCCCTGATAGGGAGGCACTGGGGTAGGGGTGGGGGCGGCCAGGATGGGAGGCGCTCTTGGAAAGCCAAGAATCCTGGGTTCTGGCCTTTTACTGCCTTGCTGTGTGATCTTGGGGCTGTCTCTTAACCTCTCTGGGCCTAATGCAATTCTTTCCTTTTCACTTATTCCATTGATTGCCATACTGTCAAAATTCAGTCTTCCTGTTACATCTTGGCAGAGTCTGGCACCCTGGGCTCCTTTGCCAGTCTGTCCTCTTGGCTGCAACAGTGTCACTGACTCCAGATTCTCATCCTACATAGTTGCCACACCTTCCAACCCCCTTGGTCATTTTCCCCTCTGTGTGTCCTCCGACTGACCCTGCACCTCAGTCTTGACCTCTGTTCTTCTTCTTTGTCTTCACTTCCTCCCTAGCTGCCTATAGACTGGAAAATCCTACCAGCTCTACCTTCAAAATACAAAATACATCCAGAAGCAGAGCCACGTCCTTTTTTTTTTTTTTAGACGGAGTCTCGCACTGTCGCCCAGGCTGGAGTGCAGTGGCACGATCTCGGCTCACTGCAATCTCCACCTCCTGGGTTCAAGTGATTCTCCTGCCTCAGCCTCCTGAGTAGCTGAGATTACAGGCGCCTGCCACCACGCCCAGCTAACTTTTGTATTTTTAGTAGAGATGGGATTTCACCATATTGGCCAGGCTGGTCTTGATCTCCTGACCTCATGATCCACTCGCTTCGGCCTCCCAAAATGCTGGGATTACAGGCGTGAGCCACCACGGGCAGCAGAGCCATGTCTCTTACGTGTATCCTACGCATGCCCCCAGCATCCCATGCCTGGACCATTGCAGTAGCCTCCTGGCCAGACTCCCTCCTTCTACTCTTTCATCTGCTCTCAACACACCAGCCAGAAAAATCCTATTCAGTCAGCTGATGTCGGCCAGGTGCGGTGACTCACAGCTGTCACCCCAGCACTTTGGGAAGTTGAGGCAGGAGGCTCACTTGAGCCCTGAAGTTTGAGACTAGCCTGGGCAATGGGGCAAAACACCATCTGTACAAAAAAGACAAAAAGCAGTGGCCGTGGTGGTGTGTGCTTGCAGCCCCAGCTACTCTGGTGGCTGAGGTGGGAGGATTGTTTGGGCTTAGAAGGGTCCAGGCTGCAGTGAGACGAGATCACACCACTGAACTTCAATCTGGGTGACAGAACAAGCCCCTGCCTCAAAAAATAAATAAATAAATAAATAAATAAATAAAATTCAAAAGTCAGATCATGTCTCTCCTTGGCTCAAAACTCTTTCATGGACCAGACAGTGATGGCTCATGCCTGTAACCCCAGTACTTTGGGAGGCTCATGCTTGTAATCCCAGGATTTGGGGAGGCCGAGGTAGGCAGATAACTTGAGGGCGGGAGTTAAAGACCAGCCTGGCCAACATGGTGAAAGCCCATCTCTAATTTTGAAATTACAAACACAAAATTTTTGTATTTGTAAAAATACAAAAATTAGCCGGGCATGGTAGTGCACGCCTGTAATCCAGCTACTTGGGAGGCTGAGACAGGAGAACCACTTGAACCTGGGAGGTGGAGGTTGCAGTGAGCCAAGGTGCAACCACTGCACTCCAGCCTGGGTGACAGAGAGAGGGACCCTGTCTCAAAAAAGAAAGAGAGAGAGAGAAAGAAAAAGAAAAAAGAAGGAAAGAAAGAGAAAGAAAAAAGGAAAGAAAGGAAGAAAGAAGAAAAAGAAAAAGAAAGAAAAAAAGAAAGAAAGAGAAAGAAAATTAGCCAGGCGTGGCTGTGCATGCGCCTGTAGTCCTATCGACTTGGGAGGCTGAGGCAGGAGGATCGCTGCAACCCAGCAGGTTGAGGCTGCAGTGAGCTATGATCCCGCCACTGCACTTCAGCCTGGGTGACAGGGCAAGACTCTGTCTCAAAACATGAAACAAAACAAAAGAAAGCAAAAACAGAGTCTTCCCCGGCTCCCACCTCGCTCTGAAATAATCAAAGTGGGTTTTGTGATTCTGCACCACCCCTTCCAAAAGTGGCCCTTTCCAATAGGTTACTATGACCTCTCCCCACTCACCCCATCCCTGCCCTTGTTAACTCTGACCCAGCCCCACGGGTCACCTCATTGCATCCCCTGGCCCAGAATCCTCATCCCTTTGGATGTGACAGCTTGTAGGGGCATCTTTTTATTTTCCTTAGCCCTATTTCTCTTCTAATGCAGAATCTTGATTAAGTTTCTTTTCTTTTTTTTTTTTTTTGAGATGGAGTCTCCCTCTGTCGCCCAGGCTGGAGGGCAGTGGTGTGATCTCGGCTCACTGCAACCTCCAACTCCCAGGTTCAAGAAATTCTCCTGCCTCAGCCTCCCGAGTAGCTGGGACTACAGGCATGTGCCACCATGGCCGGATAATTTTTATATTTTTATTAGAGATGGGGTTTCGCCAAGTTGGCCAGGCTGGCCTCAAACTCCTGACCTCAGGTGATCTGCTCACCTCGGCCTCCCAAAGTGCTGGGATGACAGGCATGAGCCACTGTGACCGGCCAGAATCTAAAGTTTCTGTTAAGAAATGCTCCCACACTCACCTTAGACCTTGTGGCTCAGGTAAGATGGGCTCCATCCCAGCTTCAGAGATGGCTCAATGAGCCACAGCTGGCCAATCAGAGCATTCCCTGCCCATAGCCTCAATAATTGGTTCAGAGATGGTCATGTGACCCAAGCAGGGCCAATAGGAATTGCACCTGGGACTTTGGTTGTAACTCTTAGTGAAAAAGGTCACCCTCTGGTGCTAAGCTGTGAGCATTGGGCTATTTTTGCTCAATGAGACCCCAAGGAGGTCTCAGCAGAGAACAACGGCCAATGGCGTTCTTGGAGACTCTGGATTCAGCTGTTCCAGATGTCAATTCAACTCTATCTATAATCTTTCATTTTAATTTTTATTCTTTTTTTTTTTTTTTTTTTTTTTTTGAGACAGAATCTCACTCTGTCACCTAGGCTGGAGTGCAGCGGTGCGATCTCGGCTCCCTGCAACCTCTGCCTCCGGGGTTCAACCAATTTTCCTGCTTCAGCCTCCCAAGTAGCTGGGATTACAGGCATCCACCAACACGCCTGGCTAATTTTTGTATTTTTAGTAGAGATGGGGTTTGATCATGCTGGTGAGACAGGCTGGTCTCAAACTCCTGACCTCAAGTGATCCACCCACCTTGGCCTCCCAAAGTGGTGGGATTACAAGCACGAGCCACTGTGCCTGGCCTTGACTCCTGATTTTTTCCCTTCTGTAGCCAACAAGTCCCTTGTCTGCTTGAATTATGGTGTAGTGTGCTTCTGTCTGGGGCCACCACATGTGTCCTTTATGGTTCCAGTGGGGATCACTGACGGGGGAGCTTAAAGGAATCTGTCCCAGTTCTGCCTTCTGTGACTCAAAAGGGCATCCTATGGGGCCTGTGGACCTGTGACCGCCAGCACCTCCCCCAGCCCCTCCCAACCCCCCACCAGGCAGCTCCCCCTTCCTGGACCACCCCATGCACAGGGAGAAGAAGGGGAAGTCAGGTCGGTCAAAGGCTGATTGGGTTACCTCGCGCTGGACAGGAAGTGACTGATGATCGGGGAGCACAGGGGCCTGGAGACTCCCATCACCCCAGTACTGGGGTATGCGGCCCCAGTCTTTGCTGCCCACCCCAGGTCCCGTTCCTTGATGCCTCAGGCTCCCATTCCACCCCGACCTCCACCAGTCACATGCTCAGCCGCTCTGCCCTCCCCCAGGCCGATGCTTCACAGCAAGCTCAATCCGGGCCAGACTTGGGTGCCGGGGGTGCTGGGGGGAGTCGGACAGTGGTGGGTCAGGTGAGGGGTCAGACCAAGGCCAAAGCTAGTAAGAAGTGGGGAGGGGGGCAATGCTGGGTGCCCCCATCCCATGCTTTGCTGGCTCCGTGGGGAAGGGTCTTTCCTGGGCCTCTCAGTGTCTCTCCCAACCCCACTCCCCACTCCCCAAGTCCCGGGACCTCTGCAGGGGAAGGTTCCTGGGACAAGTGGTCGAATCTCTTCTGCTATCAGCATCTCATCTGTGGAATGATGGACCCCTTGTGGGGCAATTGGAGAAATCCTTTTCAGATTCCCCAGGAAGGCTAGGCATGGAGTGAGTGGCCTCATGCCTGTAATCCCAGCACTTTGGGAGGCCAAGGTGGGAGGATCATCTGAGGTCAGGAGTTAGAGAGCAGCCTGACCAACATGGTGAAAGCCCCTCTCTACTAAAAATACACAAATTAGCCAGGCATGGTGGCGCATGCCTGTAATCCTAGGAGTGAGGAGACCAGCTGTGAGGCCAGGAGTTTGAGACCAACCCGGGCAACAGAGCCCGGGAGGTGGAAGTTGCAGTGAGCTGAAATGGTGCCATTGCTCTCTGGCCTGAGTGGCAGCGCCTGCCTCAAATTAAAAACAAACTGGCCGGGCGCAGTGGTTCACACCTGTAGTCCCAGCACTTTGGGAGGCCAAGGCCAAGGTGGGTGGATCACTTGAGGCCAGGAGTTCGAGACCAGCCTGGCCAACATGGTGAAACCCCGTCTCTACTAAAAATACAAAAATTAGCCAGGCATGGTGGTGTTCGCCTATAACCAGCTACTCAGGAGGCTGAGGCAGGAGAATCGCTTGAACCCGGGAGGTGGAGGTTGCAGTGAGCTGAGATTTCAGCCTGGATGACAGAGCGAGACTGTCTCAAACAACAACAAAACCCAACACAGATTCTTCAAGAAATACCTGGCATGAGGTCTTGATCAGCCTAAGAGGCTAAGTGTTCACTGTTTTCAACAGTGGAAATATGACATCAAATATATTAATAAGAACTATAGGCCGGGCGCGGTGGCTCAAGCCTGTAATCCCAGCACTTTGGGAGGCCGAGGCGGGTGGATCACGAGGTCAAGAGATCAAGACCATCCTGGTCAACATGGTGAAACCCCGTCTCTACCAAAAATACAAAAAATTAGCTAGGCATGGTGGCGTGTGCCTGTAATCCCAGCTACTCAGGAGGCTGAGGCAGGAGAATTGCCTGAACCCAGGAGGCAGAGGTTGCGGTGAGCCAAGATCACGCCATTGCACTCCAGCCTGGGTAACAAGAGCGAAACTCCCTCTCATAAAATAAAATAAAATAAAATAAAATAAAATAAAAAAAAAGAACTATAACACCGGGCGTGGTGGTTTGCGTCTGTAATCCCAGCACTTTGGGAGGCCGAGGCGGGCGGATCACCTGAGGTTGGGAGTTCGAGACCAGCCTGACCAACATAGTGAAACCTCATCTCTACTAAAAATACAAAATTAGCCAGGTGTGGGGGCACGTGCCTGTAATCCCAGCTACTCGGGAGGCTGAGGCAGGAGAATCGCTTGAACCTGGGAGGTGGAGGCTGGTTGTGGTGAGCCGAGAGGGCATCATTGCACTCCAGCCTGGGAGAAACTCCATCTCAAAAAAAAAAAAAAAAAAAGAAAAAAAGAAAAAAAGAAAAGACCAGTAACAACAGTGAGGAATTGCTGAGATCTTATCCTGTGCCAGAAATTGCTCTAAATGTTAAGTCCTCCAATTCTTTTTTTTTTTTTTTTTTTTTTTTTCTGAGACGGAGTTTCGCTCTTGTTACCCAGGCTGGAGTGCAATGGCGCGATCTCGGCTCACCGCAACCTCCGCCTCCTGGGTTCAGGCAATTCTCCTGCCTCAGCCTCCTGAGTAGCTGGGATTATAGGCACGAGCCACCATGCCCAGCTAATTTTTTGTATTTTTAGTAGAGACGGGGTTTCACCATGTTGACCAGGATGGTCTCGATCTCTCAACCTCGTGATCCACCCGCCTCGGCCTCCCAAAGTGCTGGGATTACAGGCTTGAGCCACCGCGCCCGGCCTAAGTCCTCCAATTCTAAACATAATCTCATCAGCCTCTGCTAGTGGCTCACAGCTGTAATCCCAACACTTTTGGAGGCCAAAAAGGAGGATCACTTGAGGCCAGGAACTAGATATCAGCCTGGGCAAGAAAGTGAGACCCCCCCCCCCAACAAAAAAAAAATTAAAAAATTAGCTGGGCATGGTGGCATAGGCCTGTAGTCCCAGGTGCTCGGGAGGCTGAGGCAGGAGGATCACTTGAGCATGGGAGGTGGAGGCTGCAGTAAGCAGTGACTGCACCACTTCATTCCAGCCTAGGTGACAGAAGGAGACCCTGTTTCTAAATAATAATATTAATAACAATAATCCTATGAAATAGGGTCCTTGAGTGTCCCCATTTTACAGATGAGAAAACTGAGGCTCAGGGAGACAGATTCTTGCCCAAGGTGCCTACCCAGGGAGTCACTGAGCTGGGATCTGAGCCCACCTCTTAAACTGACAGGTGCCTGTCCCGGGGTCCCAGGATATGGCTTTAAAAAGACGTCATCTCGGGAGAAATGGATTCTGAGATTCCCACTGGAATCGCTTTTTCTTCCCCATGTGGAACCAGCAAATCGTCCTTCCCCCTCACCCGCCTGGGCCCTCCAAGCCGCTCAGGCCTGGGCAGGGGCCCTGCAGGCCCTGGAGGCAGAAGGGCGAGCCTTTTACTAGCCGGGGCCGGGAGGGGCGCAGGCACCGGGCACCAGGCGCGGGTGGCGGGCGGGCGGGCGGCGGAGGCACGTACCCTTCTCAGGATAAATGTCTTCACTAAGGGTAAACCTAGTACCTTTTCCACCATGGACTAATTGGGGGGTGGATGGGGGAGAGAGGGGGGGAGCATGGGGAGCGGGGAGAGACGAGCCAGTGAGAGGTGAGGATGGAGGAGTGTGTGTGGAGGGGGCAGGGGAGGTGCGGAGAGGGGACAGCGAGTGAGAAGGAGGAAAAACAAGAGAGAGAGAAACGTCAGCTGCAGACAGACGGACAGACAGACACACAGCCTCCTGCTCCAGGGACACCAGGGACACTAAAAGCAGCCAGATCTGGACGGGAAGCTGAGCTCAGAGACCCAGCGTCCACGGAGGGCACTGGGCTGGCTGGATCCGGGGAGAAGAGGCCCGTTCGAGGCTCCCCTCGCCCCAGGCTGGGTGCGACAGCGACTCTCCCTCCCCCTCCCGAGGTCAGCCGCCAAACTTCTTTCCCTTGTCTGTCGGGACCAATTGTGAAAAGGGGAGGGCGGTCCCCAGGAAATCCTGCTCTCCATCCAGCCCCAGCTGCCCTGTGTGTGCGCTCAGAGAGGGACAGGAGACCGAAGCAAAAGACAGAGAGAAAGAGAGAGAGAGTTTGAGAAATGGGAACTCCCTCTCCGTCCCTCCCTCCCTTGGGGCTGTCAATCATTCCTTAGCCCCATGACATCACAGAGGTCCTGCTCAGGGGACTTCAACCACTCCCTGGGACCATGATGTCAGAAGCCCCACCCCTGGACCTGCCAATCATTCCTTGACCCCTTGACGTCAGAGGTCCTGCCCATCCTGAGCTGTCAATCACTCCTGATGACCCCCAGAGAGGTCAACCACTCCTTGGACCCATGACTCTCAAGGTCCCCCAGGAGCTGACAATCATTCATTGGCCCTGGGACACCACAGATTTTCCCAGGCGACGACAATCACCTTGTGGCCCTACGACATCATAGGTTCCCCACCCTGGTCCTTGATGTCAAAGACATTCCATCCCAGAGCTGTCAATCATTGTCTGGCCCCAGGAGATTACAGATTTTCCCAGGAGTGGACAATCGCCTCCCGGCCTGTGATGTCAGAGGCCCCGCCCCCACAAACGTTGCATCACTCATTGGTCCCTGGACTTGGTGCAGAGATGTCAATTCTGCCCCATCCATGACATCACAGGAGGAGTGAGCCAATGGCTGCTGCTTAGGCTCTGGGTTGGGCCGCCTCTGCAGAGCTGGAGAGGGTGGTGGGGTCTGGGCACCCTTACCCTGGGCCGATTGCGTCTGCACGAAGGTCTTGATGAGCAGGTCGGTGGCCTGCGTGTACAGTGACAGGGCATAGCGCAAGGATTGCAGGTCCGGGCTCTTCTCCAGGAAGGTCTTCTTAAGGCCCACGCCACCCGCGTGGAAATATTGCTGTGGAGGATGGGGTGGGGAGAGGTGAGGCTGGTGGTATCCTCTATCCACTCATCTAGGGCTGGGCAGCCCTGCTGTTACCACTCCCAGTCCCTCCCTCTGCTACTTTTTCACCTCCTCCTTTGCTTTGACTAGTGAACTCCTATGCATTCCTCAGAACCCACCTCTCACATGCCCTCTTCCAGGAAGTCCTGGCTTTGCCCACCTTGGGCTCCCTCAGCCCGCGTCCTTCCCTCTACCCCAAGGCTGACCCTACAAGGCTGAGGATGGGGTTCCTTAAGCCTCCAGCATTAGCCCGCCCAGCTCTGGCACAGAAGGGGGACAGAGGGAGTATTTACAAATGATTGAATGAATATGGGTCTGAGGCGAACCTAGGTTCATGACCACAGCAGCCACACCCTCTGCACCCCCCACCTGGGATGGGCAGGGGTAGGGCCTCTCACCTTGATGGTGTCCAGGGCCAACTCAACAACGGCACACTGCTTCGGGGTCAAGCTCTTGGCTTCTTCTCGTACCATGTGGTCCTGGATGGATGGGGAGACGGCCACATGGGTAGTGTGGGCCCTGCCTTCAGAATCTGTGTCTATGGGCCTCATCTCTGTAAAACTTGGACAAGCTGGGCTGGGGCTCAATGTTTTCATCATCCCAGCACCCAGCATGTGATTGGCACACAGCAGGTGCTCAATGAATATTTGGTGAATGACGTGCCCTCTTGATCAAGCTGTACCTGAAGCTGAACTATTCACACTTTTCTCACACACCGGGGAGCAAATGTCTTGTGCTTGAGTGAGTAGAGTTCCTGTCCTTGCAGCCTGTAATGCATGTCGTCATCCTGGGACCCCCTCCCCCAGGATGGTGGCAACCTGGAAGCCACGTGAGTATGAGGGGGCAGTCCCCCACCCCATAATCTGTCCCCACTCCTCACCTTGAGTTTGGACAGCTGGCCCAGTTCCTTGGCTGCATTGAAGATCATCTGGGTTCCCTGCAGGTAACAACAGACAGCTGGGTGAGGGCAGGGGCGCTACCGCCTTGTCCCCAAACACCCAGCTGACACCCCAGCCCAGGAGACCATCTTGGTTCTTGCCCAAAGGCTTGAGGCTGGGCAATAATTGTGTCCCAGGGGCAGGGGTCTGGAACGCCCCAGGAAGAACTCAAGAGGATGTGGTAAGCTTGTCCTTGAAAATCCAAGTCCCATGGGGATAGTACCCACTCTGTCAGCCCCACCCAGGCTTGTGAAACGGGACGAACAGACAGGGACCAGGGGCAGTGGATTGGGGGAGCCTCAGACAGCGGTGTTTGTGGGTGTGGGCAGGGCTTTTCAGGGAAAGGAAGCTTGGAGAAAACAGGAGATTGGGCTGGGGTTTCAGAAAGTGGCTCTGGTGAAACGTCTCCTCCTCCTCAAGGCATCATGCCCTCTGCAGGGAAATTTCCCCTGTAATCTGGGAGGACTTTCCGTCCGATTTTTGTTTTGTTTTGTTTTTTGACACAGGGTCTCCCTCTGTTGCCCTGGCTGGAGTGCAGTGACATGATCATAGCTCACTGTGGCCTCACACTCCTGGGCTCAAGAAATCCTCCCGCCTTCCCAGTAGCTGGGACTACACGTGGGAGCCACCATGTTCAGCTAATTCTTTTTTTTTTTTTTAGATGGAGTTCCACTCTTGTTGTCCAGGCTGGAATGCAATGGCACCACCTCAGCTCACCACAACCTCTGCCTCCCGGGTTCAAGCGATTTTCCTGCCTCAGTCTCCCAAGTAGCTGGGATTACAGGTATGCCCCACCATGCCCGGCTAATTTTTGTATTTTTAGTAGAGACAGGGTTTCTCTTTTGGTCAGGCTGGTCTCGAACTCCCAACCTCAGGTGATCCGCCCACCTCAGCCTCCCAAAGTGCTGGGATTACAGGTGTGAGCCACCACGCCCAGCTGCTCAGCTAATTTTTTAATATTTTTGAAATATTTTCCGTAGAGATGGAGTCTTGCCATGTTGTCCAGGCTAGTCTTGAATTACTGGGCTCAATTGATCCTTCCACCTCAGCCTCCTGAAGTGCTGGGATTACAGGCATCAGCCACATTGCTAGCCAGTCTGACCTTTTAAAGGAAAAATCCTCCCTCTACACAACAAACACCTCCATATCCATCCTGCATCCCACCCCCAAACAGATACTAGCAAGACGGCTTTGACAATCTAAATGGGTCTGGGTTCAAATTGCAGCCCTGCTGTGTGCCCTGGGAGAGTCACTTAACCTCTCTGAGCCTCAGTTTTCCCATCTAGATGGGGAAAATTAGATTCACTTTGTGGCTTAGTCTGATCTAAACAAGTCTTTGCTCAGTGTTCACTAATTATCACTTGGTCTCAAAGTCAAAGGCAATGTTAAGGGAGACAGGGTTCCAGCCTGGAAGCCATGCACGTGTCTAGCCTCCTCTGTCACTGTTGGGTGGCCTCAAGCGTGTCCCTGAGCTGTCTGAGCCTCAATTCCCACCCTGGCTAACAGAGATACCCACAGAAACTTGGGGGACAGAGTAGGGCTGAGTATTGAGGTAATGAGTCTTGTATTACTGGGTCCTGGGATGGTCTGGGGGTCCCGGGCGAGGCTAGATGGGGAGGGGGCCCATTTGCAGTGGGGACGTTTGGAATTATCTTCATAGTTTACCTGCTGGTCATGTGGTCATTCCTACTAGTATTATTATTATCATCTTGGCTGTTACTATTATTCTTATTTCTTATCTGTGATCCTAAAGTTCTTACAAGGCACAGTTACTCAGGAGCCCAGTGGACTGGGCCTCAGTTTCCCCTGCTGCACCCACCTGTAGTCTGGAAGGGCTCAGGGGCCTTCTTGGGCACCCTCTGCCCTACCCACCAACCCCCCACCCACCACCCCCCACGAGCAAGCCAGACAGACAAAGGAAGAAGAGACCAACAGACAGGTTCACAGTACGCCCTCGGACGGCACGGACCACAGAGGTGGAAGGGGCACGGGGTGGGGTGAGGGAGTGGGGTGGGAGCCAGACAGACAGTGAGAGGCTGGTCTTACGTCTGAGTGGCTTGTCAATTTCACCCTGCCCTGTGGAGAGAATCAGGTGGAGGTCAGAGTTCTGGTGGCTGCTGGGAGGATACTCAGTGGGACTTCTCTGGCCCCTCAAACCACAGTCCCACTTCCCAGCCCAGGAGCTCCTCCCCAGGTCCTGGGTCTAATGGTGGGTCCCTCCCCAGCTAGCACCTCCTCTTGTTCCCTAGCATGGGCTTTGGGGTCAGACTCCTTGACTACGAGCACACTCTCTGGGTGCCCAGGAGGCTGGAAGCAGCCCCATCCCACAGTCAGCCTGCCCCTGCCCCAGGATGGGGTACCTGGGGAGGTGAGGAGATGAAACAGGGGTAGGGTAGGAATCTCTCCTCCCCGAGTTCCTAAGGGGCTGCCCCTATATCCCCATACCTGACTCTACAAAAGAACATACTAACATATACTGCAAGTTCACTCAATGCTGAAGAACTCATACACTAAACTACACACATGCACTCCTAAACATTTGCAGGCATGTGCACAATCACACACATAAAGCCATACACCAGGTGTCCCCAAACTATGGCCTGCGGGCCGCATGCGGCCCCCTGAGGCCATTTATCCAGCCCCCCGCCGCACTTCAGGAAGGGGCACCTCTTTCATTGGTGGTCAGTGAGAGGAGCACAGTATGTGGCGGCCCTCCAACAGTCTGAGGGACAGTGAACTGGCCCCTGTGTAAAAAGTTGGGGGACGCCTGCCATACACCCTTGACCTCACAGGAATTCACATACACATATAGGGTGCCTGGCACATTGAATGTGACCCCCAAAGGGCTGGCTGAGAGAGTAGGCAACCCTTGTGTCCCACATTCACAAAAGTAAGACTCCATTTATATGTGCACAGGCACAATAACATCTGCACAGGTGCACAGCAAGTCAGCTGCCTGCGTGTTGCTGCAGCTCCCATGTTGCTGTAGCTCCCATCTCCGTACCAATAAACATCCATTAGCACAGCAACAACAACAAAAAATCTATGTAAAAAACAACACATGTCTCAATCCAGAGTGGTGATCCAGTGTGTAGGCTTTTCAAGAAGCCACAGAGTTTCAGCTGAGCCCAGGGCTGTGGGTACTGCTGTGGGAGGACGGGAGCTGTTTGTGCACATACATTAGTTCACATTTGCACACACACTGCACATTCTGTCCCTGGAGAATCACTTCATCTCTGACTTCTGGTTTTTCAGGACTTGGTTAGGACAGCTATCCCTACCCACGACCCCCAGCTGGCCTTCCTGCTCAGGTGCACAGATTCACACACATGCACACACATGCCCAGACACCAGAGCTCAGGGCCTCACTGAGATGAGGCCCTCATTACCTTTTCTAATCCCTTGCCATGTTTTCTCAAGAGGTTCCCCTGCAGAGACAATGTCACAGGGTGATCAACCTGGCAAGTCGTGCAGGGTGGGAACCCGGGATGCTCACAGGTATATTCATGGGGACAGGGGAATCCACACTGCACAGGGGACTGGTGATTGGGTTGCATGGGGATTGTGGTGTGTGTGTGTGTGTGTGTGTGTGTGTGTGTGTGTGTACTTTAATGACTGACTCTTAAATGGTGTGAGAGTCAGAGACAGTAAACAGAGAGAGAGAGAGAGAAAGAGAGAGAAAGAGATACAGATACAGAGCTAGAGAAAGCCAGAAAGAAAGGAGAGAAGTCACTGCCAAAACATAATCCATTTACATTTACTGTACAATGAGACTCTTGGTTCTTGGGTTAATAGCAAAGCAAATGGGCTGCATATTCAGACAGATCTGAATTTGAATCCTGACTCTGGCATTTACTATATGACCTTAAACAAGTGACTTCTCTCTGAGCCTCAGCTTTCCTCATCTGCAAAATGGGGACAATAATATCCACCTCATTCAAAGGCTTGTTATGAAGGTGAGCTGAAACAGGGGCTATGAGAAGGTCTGGCATATGGGCAGTCATTAAATGCAAATTCCTTTATCCCCCTGCCCACAAGTGCATTGCCTGTGGTTGGCTATGCTGCCACCAAAGCATACCCTTTGGCTCTCTATGGTTACAGCCAAAGACCCAGGCTGCGGCTACCAAGAAGTAAGAAGAGCACTTATAAACTTTTGACGAAGTAAAATCTTGTGACAGCCTTGTCTTGCCCACAAAGGGAAAATCTGAAGTTGTTTTGTCTCTGCTCTCATACATGTCTGCATATCACTGGCCCCCCCCACCACCACCATCACCACCACCACCATCATTAGCTCTGATTTCGTGATCGCTGCCTCTGGGCCAGTCACTGAGAGTGCAGTGGCGTGATCTTGGATCACTGCAATGTCCACCTCCTGGGTTCAAGCAATACTGAGATGAGTATTTTAATGCATCATGCCATTTGGTTCTTAGAACTACCCTCAGGGAGGTGATGCAATGAGCCCCATTTTCCAGACAAGAAAACAGAGGCTGGGAGGTCAAGTGACTTCCCAAGGTCACACAGAGAGAGAGAGTGGCTGGGCTAGGAACTGACATCAAAGCCATGACACAAGTCTCCCACTTGGGCACCTGGGTGTGTGTCTGGCATTGGTGTGTGCCAGTGTGGATGGTGGGAGTTGGGTAGGCAGGGTGGTGGGGTACTGAGGGATGGTCTGGAGCATGGAATTTCAGGGGAGTCAGAAGTAGAGACCCTCATGATGAGGATCTGCATTCTGGGAAGCTGCTGACAGTTCAGAGCCCAAAGAGGAGGTCAGAGGGATCCTGGGGTTGATCCTCTTTCTAGCTTCAGGGCATCTGGTGGCATCTGGGCACAGGAGCGAGGTTGGATCCTACCCTTAGATGGCAGGTCCACTGTGAAGGAGGAGCTGGGCCGGGGGTTTGGAAGCGGGTTGTGGGGGGCTCCTCCGGACTTCAAAGGGAGAGGGTGGGTGGGCGTGATCTCCCTCCCTCCCAGCCCTGCCCCCTCCCCATGCCCTGCCCCAGACAGACACAGGCACATCTAGGCGGGAGGAAGGATGGCAGGTGAGGAGGGGGTGCTGGGTGGGTGGGGAGAGGGGTGCAGCGACGCGGTGGGCCGAGTCCCGACACAGAGCGGATGGACAGACATACGACAGACGGGCCTCTACTTACGATCATCTGTCAGCCATGATGGGGGCAGGTTGATGGGGGAGGAGGGGAATAAGGTACCATAAGTTTCCCGGGAAGGCCAGGGAGGGGTCGGAGACGGCAGCAAGGAGGGGCAAGACCCCTGCCCCAGCCCAACCCACAGAATTGGGGAGGCTGGGAAGTCCGGGCCTCCCCCACCATCCTTGCCTCTCTTTGGCCCCCGAGCACCCTCCCCAAGCCTCCAGGGTCCAACTGGGAAACACCTCCCTGTTCCGAGATGTGCCCATAGCCCACGTGCCATTGCTGTTCTCAGGTTCCTGAGGCCTCCTGGAGGGACCCACACCCAACTACATCCCTCTACAGATGTCTGGGTCCCCCTGGTCCCTGGCAGGAGGGCGGTCTATAGATCCTGGTCTCTGGATGGCCACTGACCTCTGCTTGACCTCTCTGACCCTGGATGCCCTTCATGACCTCTGGCTGACCTCCGGGAGCCCCCTGGTCTATTGATCTCTGATCTTTGGAACGAGCCCCAAAGCCCTTAGAAAAACCCACCATTGATGCCTATGTCTTTTTTTTGTTGAGACAGGGTCTCACTCTCGCCCAGGCTGGAGTGCAGTGGCGCCATCTTGGCTCACTGCAGCCTCCACCTCCTGGCTCAAACAATTCTCGTGTCCCACCTTCCCAAGAAGCTGGGATCACAGGCATGTGCCACCACAACCAGCTAATTTCTGTATTTTTAGTAGAGACAGGATTTTACCATGTTGCCCAGGCTGGTCTTGAACTCCTGACCTCAACCAATCTGCCTGCCTCGGGCCTCCCAAAGTGCTGGGATTGCAAACGTGAGCCATGGTGCCTAGCCAAGGTCTATGCCTTCCATGACTCAAGGATAACCTTGATCCCCAAGCCTACCTGTTTTCTGGATGACCTCTGACCTAAGAATGCTCTTTTGACCTACATGCGACCTCTATGACTTTAGATATCTCTTGACTCTACCTAATCTCTTTGACCCTGGAGTCACCACGATGGACTCTGAATGACCTCCTTAACTCTTTGATGAACTTTAACCCCCATGTGACCTCTCTGACCTCTGAATGGCCTCACTGATGTCTGGTGACTTCCACAACCCTTGGATGGACCTTGAGCCTGGATGACCTCTCTGAGCCTGGACGCCTTTGTTCACACCCCCCAGCCTCTCTAGGCACCACGTTTTCTGGGCTCCCCCCAGGAGGTGACCCAAGTGTCCCCATGGGCCCCCTGCAGGCCTCACCGTCTGGTCGGTGAGGGGCGGCAGGACGATGGTTTTCTCCATGGTGTTCATAACCAGCTTCCACAGCTCCTTCAGCACTCGCTTCAGCACCGTCTTCTCGCAGATTTTGGCAAAGAGGGTCAGGCTGGGGGGAGGGGAAGGTCTGAGAGGGGGCCCAGCTGGTCCCAACCCACAGAGCCCCTTCCCTTAACAGGTGGTCGAGGCATTCCACAGACATGAAAGAGGGCACACAGCCTATACAGGGACCCCTGGGTGGTCTAATGGGACTATGATATCTGATGCATGAAGAGAAGAGTGAGTGGTGGTTGGACTGGCCAGCAGGGACCAGATGGGAAGGGGCATCAGTGTCTGGGAGGAAGGCTTGGGCCTTATCATGAGGATAGGGGTAATGGGGAGCCACGGAGTGTTCAAGAGGGAGACACAGCCAGCCTTTCATGTTTGAAAGAACAGTGTGGGGGATGAACTGAAACAGGAAGGATGGAGATCAGGGACTATAGGGGATAAGGCCAAGCCCAGGAGAAAGAGGAGGGAAATGGTCAGAGGAAAGCAGACTTGAAAGGGAAAGCAGCAAAGAAGTTGTGGTTGGATGTACAGGGGTTGAAGGAGAGAGGCAGTCCACCATGATCTATCCACCAACTGATCCAGTACCCACCAATCTATCCCTCCTCTAGTAGTCTTTAATTCTCTATTTTTCTATCCATCCATCCATCCTTCTATGTATCCTTCTATCCATCTACCCACTGGTCCATTTATTTATCCATTCACTAGTTCATTTATCCATCTGTCCATCCATCTATGCATCAAAACATTTATTCATCCATCCAAATATTTATCCACCTATTCATCCATCCATCCATCCATCCATGGACCCACTCGTCCACCTACCCACCCATCTGTCCTTTCATTTATGCATCACATTTATTTATCCATCCAAATATTTATCCACCTGTATCTATGCATCATCCATCCACCTAGCCATCTGCCCACCCATCCACCCATTCATTTATTCACCCAGTCAGCCATCTGTCCATCCATTTCTGCATCAAAATATTTATTCAATGATCCAAATATCTATCGACCTATCCATCCATCCATCCATGCATCCATCCATGCATCTACGCATCAAAACATTTATTCATTCATCCAAATATTTATCCACCTATCCATCCATCCATCCATCCATCCATCCGTCCATGCATGCATCCATCCATCCAGCCATCTGTGCGTCAAAACATTTATTCATTCACCCAAATATTTATCCATCTATCCATCCATCCATCCATCCATCCATCCATCCATCCACCCACTCACCCATCCACCCATTCATTTATTCACCCAGTCAGCCATCTGTCTATCCATTTCTGCATCAAAATATTTATTTAATGATCCAAATATCTATCGAACTATCCATGCATCCATCCATGCATCCATCCATGCATCTATGCATCAAAACATTTATTCATTCATCCAAATATGTATCCACCTATCCATCCATGTATCCATCCATCCATCTTCCCATCCATGCATGCATCCATCCAGCCAGCCATCTGTGCGTCAAAACATTTATTCATTCATCCAAATATTTATCCACCTATCCATCCATCCATCCATCCATCCATGCATGCATCATCCATCCAGCCATCTATGCATTGAAACATTTATTCACTCATCCAAATATTTATCCACCTATCCATCCATCCATCCATCCATGCATCCATCCATCCAGCCATCTGTGTCAAAACATTTATTCATTCATCCAATTATTTATCCACCTGTCCATCCATCCACCCATCCATCCGTCCACTCATCCATCCATCCATTTATTCATCCATCCACCCATCTGTCCATCCATTTATTCATCCATCCACCCATCTGTCCATCCATTTATCCATCAAAACATTTATTATTCATCCAAATATTTATTCACCTATCCATCCATTTATCTATCCATCCATCCAACCATCCATCCATCCATCCATCCAGCCAGCCAGCCAGCCAGCCAGACATCCATCCAGCTACGCATAAAAACATTTATTCACCCATCCAAATATTTACTCAACTATTCACTCATCCATCTTTTTAAGACATCTATCTTCCATCTAGCCTTCTAAACATTTATCTTTTAATCCATGCATCCACCCACCTACGCATCCCTCATGTCACCACCCATTCATCCACACAAATATTTACCCAGGAAGCCTTCCGATCATTCACCCACGCAACTTTCCATCCCCTTCATGCCACCATCTATTCGCCCATCCAACTATCCAATGACCACCCAGCAAACATTCCCTGCACACTCTCTCCAGACCAGTTCCTGGGTCTCTCTGGCCCTGCCCCAGCCCCTCCCTGGCCAGCCCAGTCCACCTGGCCCGGCTCACTTGCTGTCCAACAGGTCCATGATGGGCTGTAACACATTGTCAGCGTCCTGGGCCACGCTACTGCAGGCACTGGCTGGCACATTGCCTGTGCCCTTAACCTGGCTAAGGATGTCACCCATCTGTTTGACACACTCCTCAATGTGCGGCTGGAAGCTGGGGACACAGAAGGGAAGGGCTCAGACCAGAGGAAGGGCCGGATGAAGATGCAAATGTTGATCTGTGGTTGTTAAGGTCATATCAGCATCACAGCACGTAATCAAGCAAGAATGAAGAATCATAACAGCAGAACCAGGCAAAGGGATAAGACATTTGCCTGTTGTTCATTTCATTCTCAAAATCCTACTCAGGTACTATTATTGTCATCACCCTCACTTTACAGAGGAATAAAAAATTCTATAAGGCTCAGAGAGATTAAGTGATTCCCCCAAGGCAGCCACTAGTCACAGCTAGTAAGCAGTAAAGCCAAGATTTCAACTCAGCCTTGTCTAACTCTGAGCCTGCAATCTTCATTTCTACATCTGCTGAGCCTCCAGACGCCCCAGGCCCGGAAGGCTGGGGGCTGTTCCCTCCCCACTGCTCCCAGCCCTGGAGATGTTCCCACCTGGTAGCAAACACCCGGCTGAGCTCGTCCAAGACATTATTGAGCTTCACCTGAAGCTCCTTCAAGATGTCACTGGCTTCAGCATCCAACTAAGGAGAGAGAAGGGTCATCAGGCCAGGTCCAGTAAGCATCCACGCATACTGGGCATTTTCTCTTCTGACCCAGGGAAAGGGATCCCAAGGGGCTGGAGGGGAAACTGAGGCACAGAGAGTTGCACGGCATGCGTGGATTTAAGAGCATGGTTGAGCTGGAATTTATCCCCAGGCCTGGTGGCATATGAGCTCGGGGACCTGCAGGAACGCACAGTGGTGGGGGTGCTCCCATCCCGTCTCCAGCCCTGCCTGGGCCCTGCCTCACCTCCTTCCCTCCCATGGCTTCGAACATCTTCTCCAGCTGAACTCTTAGCTGTTGCGTGTTGTTCATGAGGATGCAGGGCTGTGGAGGGGAACAGAAAGGGGAGTCAGGCCTCAGGACCTCTCCCCAGAGCCTCCCCTACCCTCCGCCAGGGACCTCGGAATGGTTTCAGGGTCTGGGTTTGGAGAAAGCTGGGGTTCCACGAGGTCACCTGCAGACGGCAAGCAGCATTTGTGCTCAGGTTTCTGGGCGTGTTGCCAGGAGGGGGCATCTCTGGGGATGGGTGGGGACAAGGCCAGCCAGCCAGACATCCATCCAGGTAATCTCCCAACCCCAGGCCTGGTAGGTCCATCAGAGGGGCTGGGAACTCGGCGGGTAGCAGAGTTTCCTGCAGGGCCCAGTGTTTTCCAGTTCACACCCCTAAGGCTTCATTTGCAACAGCCAACAGTGACACACTAAGGTGGGTGCCCTCACACCCAGATAGACACACAAGATTCCCCAAAGACACACAAATCCAGACAGGCACAGCCAGACACAGCCACAGACACACACTCACACCATGCACAGTCAACACAGCCAGAAAAACCTGGTGAGACACACCCACCAGATGTGCACAGCCAGATGCACACACACACTCACACTCACTTATACCCTCACACTATATGCAGTTAACTCAGCCAGACAAAACATGGTCGCACACACCCAGACACGCACAGTTGGACACACACATAAGCATACACACACTCACACTACAACCGGTTAACACAGCTAGGTAAAATATGAGACACACACCAAGATGTGCACAGTTGAACACACATACACATACATGCACTCATGCTTTACCCAATTAACACAAACAGATGGAACATGGCTGGACACCCACACTCAGATATGTACAAACACACACACACAGACACACATATGCTCACGTTACACCCAGTTAACACAGCCAGATGAAACATAATCAGACATGCGTACTTAGATGTGCACAGTCAGACTCACACACACACAGTATAACAGTCAACACAGACAATACACAGTGAATCACATGCACTCGGATCCCATACACTCAGGCACACGCAACTAGATACACTCTGATCACACACATTCAAACAAGCACCTGTAACCACACACACAAGCCAGTCAGATCACACACAGGTGGACACACATAGCCTCAGGTGTCAGGGCCCTGGGAAGAAGGGAGCCCTGGGGATGCTGAATGGGGCTGAGGAGGGGACAGGTCAGGGGCCCCAGCAGGTCACCACTTTCTCCTTCTCCTTGGAGCAGTAAGAGGCAAAGTCTTTGGAGATGATGTCCGCGTACTGGAGGAGCACATTACTGATGGTCTGGGGAAGACACAGAGTGTGGGTGAGAGGAGAGGCTGGGACCAAGGTAGGCTCCAGTCACCAAGTGCCATCAAGAGCCACTAGGGAGATCACTGATGAGCCCAAACCTATTGGCACCTAAGATGGACCCTTGGGCTAGGCAGATTCTCCACCCAAGGTGACCATCAAAGCCTAGAGGAGGTGCCACTCAGTGAAGACAATCATTTTATGTAGACCCAGCTTTTTTTCTTTTTTCTTTTCTTTTTTTTGAGACAGAGTCTTACTCTGTGCCCAGGCTGGAGTGCAATGGCATGATCTCAGCTCAACGTAACCTCCGCCTCCCGGGTCCAAGCGATTCTCCTGCCTCAGCCTCCTGAGTGGCTGGGACTACAGGCAAATGCCACTACGCACAGCTAATTTTTGTATTGCGGTTTCACCATGTTGGTCAGAATGGTCTTGAACTCCTGGCCTTGTGATCTGCCCGCCTCGGCCTCCAAAGTGCTGGGATTACAGATGTGAACCACCGCGCCTGGCCGACCCAGCTCTTTTTCAGAGCAACCGAGCGTCATATTAACCCAGCCTCAACTACAAGCATGACCTGATCTTCAATCAAAAGCCAGTTCCTACCTGCAATCCCCAAGGTCAACACAGCCTAATGCCAATCAATCAAACCTCAACACCAATGATCCCAACCCTCAAACTCACCCCAAGACGCACTCAAATTCTGTATCAATCACAGCACTCACTCCAACCTCGATCCCAAATTAAGACCCAACCCAGCCTCAAACTCCAACCAACCAGCGTTGCCAACTGCACCAATGACCTCAGATCCTCAGTTCACACCCTGAAGGCTTCAAAACATTTATTCAGGTGGGAGCGGTGGCTCAGACCTGTAATCCCAGCACTTTGGGAGGCCAAGGCGGGAGGATCACAAAGTCAGGAGTTCGAGACCAGCCTGGCCAACATGGCGAAACTCTGTCTCTACTAAAAATACAAAAAAATTAGCCGGGCATGGTGGTGTGCACCTATAATCCCAGCTTCTTGGGAGGCTGAGGCAGGGAGAATCACTTGAACCTGGGAGGCGGAGATTGCAGTGAGCCGAGATCACGCCACTGCACTCCAGCCCAGGCAATAGTGCAAGACTCTGTCTCAAAAAAATATTATTTATCCATCTAAATATTTACCCACCTATATCTATCCACCATCCATCCATCTACTCATCCACCCATGCATCCACCCATCCACCCATCTCAACCTGATCTCAAACCATACCTCAACTTCAACCTGAGCCTACACCTCAACTCCAAAGCCAACCTCAACTCCAATCTCAATTTAAACACCAGCCCCAACCCCGACCTCCAGCCAAACCTCAACTCCAACCTCATCTCAACCTCAACCTCAACCCAACGTCAATCCCAGCGTCAGTGACACCACCAACCCAACTGTAACCCATCTCCAACTCTGACCTCGATTCCCCAGCCCTGACCTCAGCCCCCAGCCCCAACCCTGCCCACTTTCCCACACCTTGGCAAAGCGTCTCATGTAGTGCCCCACAATCTGGGGGTCAGGGCACTCGAGTTTCTTGATGATTTCAAAGCTCTGATTGAGTTGGGAGAAGACGTCCACCACGGAACAGGAGAATAGAGCATGCTCCGAGGTCTGCTGGAACTGCAGGGGAAAGAAGGCAGGGGGAAGGAGGAGGCTGGCGCCAGAGAAGCCCCAGAGCACGACTCTCCCGCTATCCACGGGGAGAGCCAGAGACCACCTTCCCTGGGGTGAGATGGCAGAGGGCGAGGTCGACTTAAGAGTCAACCTCTAGAGGTGGACGTGGAAGCCATGGGGTGTATGGAGACATCTGGCTTGATGGAACTCACATTAAAAAAAAAATTTTTTTTTTTTTAAAGACAGGGTTTCACCATGTTGGTCGGGCTGGTTTCGAACTCCCAACCTCAGGTGATCCACCCGCCTCAGTCTCCCAAAGTGCTGGGATTCCAGGCGTGAGCCACCACACCCAGCCTGGAACTCACATTTTGTAGTTGATGAATAAACAAAAAATTTAAAAAAAACCATGAGCCAGACGAAGATGGCAGATACCAACAGAGACTGGCCTCATCCCAAGGGCAGATTTCCCCCGAAACTGGACCCCAGTGGGAAGATCAGGAACTTGGTTGTGGGTTGGCCTTCTTACCCCGTCCTTCTTGTCTCGCTCCAGGGCGCCATGCAGGAAATCCCGGGACACCTCCTCATTCTCGTCCAGCCACTGGATGACGAAGGGTTCAAACCATCTGGAATGAAGAGCCGGGGTGGGGCTCTGCCACCTCTTCGCTTCCTCCACCTCTGCGCTGCCTGGTTCTGGCCCAATGCTAGGTGGTGCTACAGTGGCTCCAATTCTTCTTGGAGCTCTCCCTGCAGCCTTGAGTGGCTGCCCCTCTGCCCACCTCCTGCAGCGAGCCTCAGTTACCTCGCTCATGAAATACATTGAGCGGCCCCTTTTACGGCAGGGCCCAGACCTGTGGGAATCCTCGTTCAGATACACTGCCCATGACAAGTGGGTTTTTTCTCCGAGCTCTTGTTTTGTTTTATTTTATTTTATTATTGAGACAAAGTCTCACTCTTTCAGACCTCAATCCAGGCTGGAGTGCAGGGGTGCAATCTCTGCTCACCTCAACCTCAGCCTCCTGGGTTCACGTGATTCTCCTGCCTCAGCCTCCCAAGTAGCTGGGATTACAGGCATGTGCCACCACGCCCAACTCATTTTTATATTTGTTTAGTAGAGTTGGGGTTTCACCATGGTGGCCTGGCTGGTCTTGAACTCCTGACCTCAGGTGATACTGCTGCTTCAGCCTCCCAAAGTGCTACGATTACAGGTGTGAGCCGCTGCACCCAGCCAAGCTCTTGTTTTCCTTTTCTTTCTGTCTTTTCTTTCTTTCTTTTCTTTTCTTTTTTTTTTTTGAGACAGGGTCTTGCTCTGTTGCCCAGGCTGGAGTGCAGTGGTGTGATCTCAGCTCACTGCAACCTCTGCCTCTCAGGTTCAAGTGATTCTCCTGCCTCAGCTTCCCACATAGCTGGGATTCCAGACACATGTCACCACACCTGGCTAGTTTTTATATTTTTAGTGGAGACAGGGTTTTATGATGTTGGCCAGGGTGGTCTCAAACTCCTGACCTCCGGTGATCCACCCACCTCAACCTCCCTAAGTGCTGGGATTACAGGTGTGAGCCACTGTACCCGGCCAATTTTTGTATTTTTGTAGAGCCTTGTTGGCTAGGCTGGTCTCAAACCCCTGACCTCAGGTGATCTCCTGCCTTGGCCTCCCAAAGTCCTGGGATTACAGGCACAAGCCACTGTGCCTGACCCATTCACTCATTTCAGACATGGGGTCTCACTACCTTGTCCAGGCAGGTCTGGAACTCCTGGGCTCAAGCAAGCTTCCTGCCTCAGCCTCCCAAATTGCCAGGACTACAGGCATGCGCCACTGTGTCTGGCCATTTGGCATCTTTAACTCTCCAATTTCTCCTCCGCAAAATAGGAGTTAAAATGATCCTACCTTAACTCATAGAATTGTCAAAGGATAAAATGAGAAAGTCACATGGTTCCTGCTGCTGTTATGACTAGGAATTTTCGGGGCTGTAGGAGTCAACTGCTCAATGGCTGAGCCTAGAGAACATTGGGTTCGAGCCCAGCCTGTGCCCCCGACGCCCAGGTAACATAAGGAGGTCAGCCCTCCCCTCTGGGTTTCCTTCTAGCTGTCAGTGCTATGGTTCTGGCTTGGGCTGGGCTTGGGGCAGGGGACTTACGCAGGGTACTCAGGCACACGGTCCTTGAAGGCAGGAAGTTCCGTCACATACTCATTGTAGAGCCATTTCACCTTGAAGTGGAGGTTCATGTAGTCGGCACTCTTGCATAGACGATGTTTGTCATGCTCTGGCCAGGGACAAAGAGGGTGGCACAGCTGGAAGGTCTGCCACCCTGGGTCTCGGCAGAGAGGCTGCCCACTCTGGCCGTCACTGATGTCCAACTCAGGCATAAGGCTATAGGGCACTCACAGCCTTGGCGGGGGACACAGAGGAGCAGCCATCTCTGTGGCCAGGCTGGGGAACACTGGGGTGGGAAACTCACCTTCCATGGCATACTTCATGTCTTGGGCAAACAGATTCCACATCACTTCAGCGCTGATTTTACCCACATTCAGCTCCTGGGGAAACCTGGCAAAGGCATGGACGTATAAAACTTTGGCAGGCAGAAGACAGATGGCATGGGTTGCTTTGTTCTTTCCTGCCCTACAGAGGAGCGTACGCTAGGGTAGAGGGATTTGGGTAAAGGTTCCCTCACAGCCACTGCTGGCTGACTCTGCACTAAGGCTTCACTTCTCCTTGAGCCTCCACCCACTCATCCATCTGTCCTTCCATTCATTCATTCATCCATTCACACAACTATCCACCCATCCATTCACCAACTCATTTATCTATTCATCCATCCATCCTTCCATCCATTCATTCACCCACTCCTGCAACTACCCATCTATCCAACCACTTACCCCTCTGTCCATTTATCCATCCATCCAACCATCCCTTCATCCATTCATTCACCAAGTCATGGAACTATCCATCCATCCATCCACTTACCCATCTGTCTATTTATCTGTCTACCCATCCATCCATCTCTCTGCTGGGAGAAGCAGCAGCGGAGGAAGGGCTTACAGTGTGCCTACATAAATTGGTTTTATGTATAAAAGAAATCAGGAACAATAAGCTGTGGAAGGCCGCAGGAGGCTTCTGAGGAGGAAGGCCTCTCCATGCCTCATGTTCTGGTGCAGGGTGACCTAGGCTCTGTTACCATAAATATTGTGCTCAAGGACGTAAAACCCCTCTGTAGCACTATGACAGAGCCAGACTTGTAGGCTCTTTGTAAGGCCCACGTTCCACCAGCTGCACATAGATAATAGGCTAAGGATAACCACATGTTCTTGTTTTGTGAAACTCCCAAACCGCCACTGTTACCAAACTTTAGAATGACACATCAGTTCCGGCTCACTGATTCAGTTTCAGCTCACTGATTCACTCCACCACCACGTCACCCTCTCCCCACCATCACTCCCCCCCTGCCCTATAGATCAAAGTGATTGTAGCCAATAAATAGTGTGAGAGATCAGAGCTCGGGACCTTCACTGCCTCCAGGAATAAGTGATGGCCCCCTGGTCCCACTTTCACTCTTAATCTGTCATTTTCTCAATCTTTTGTTGCCACTGAACTTGGGGTACCCATGGGTGATGTGGGGGCTGGTTCCCTACATTTATCCATTCATTCCTTTACTATGCAACTATGCACCCATCCATTCACCTATCCATCTATCTATTCATCCATCCATCCCTCCATCCATTCATTCGCTCGTTCATCCATCCACTCAACCACCTATCTATCTGTTCATCCATCTATCCCTCTACCCATTCATCCAACTATCCATCCATCCAGGTACCCATCTATCTTTTCATCTATCCATCCTTCCATCATC
Organism: Saimiri boliviensis; assembly: GCF_048565385.1. Taxonomy (NCBI): domain Eukaryota; kingdom Metazoa; phylum Chordata; class Mammalia; order Primates; family Cebidae; genus Saimiri; species Saimiri boliviensis. Next base: position 29,982,033 of record NC_133462.1, on the reverse strand, counting down.
CACCTACGTATCTATCCTTCCATCCATTAATGCACCCACTTATCCAACTACCCACCCACATCTATTCATCCATCCACCCATCCCTCTATCCATTTATTTACTGACTTATCCAGCTATCCATTCATCCATTTACACATCCAACTGTCCATCCGTTCATCTTTTTTTTGAGACAGGGTCTGATTGTTACGCAGTCTAGAGTACAGTGGTGTGATCTCAGCTCACTGCAACCTCCACATCCCGGGTTCAAGTGATTCTCGAGTCTCGGTCTCCCAAGCAGCTAGGAGTATGGGTGCAACCGCCAAACCCAGCTAATGTTTTGTATTTTTAGTAGAGATGGGGTTTTGCCACATTGGCCAGGCTGGTCTCGAACTCCTGAATTCAGGTGTTCCTCCTGCCTCGGCCTCCCAAAGTGCTGTGATTACAAGCGTGAGCCACCACGCCCGGCCCATCCATTCATTTATTCACACACTCAACCTTCTACAAATCTACCTGTCCATCTGTTTATTAATTCATCCATTCATCCACCCACCCTTCAATCCATCCAAATCCCTGATCTTAATTCCCCAACTAACCAAGACATGTTAATGTCCCGAAGTTAGAGCCCTCTCTAGCACTCATCTGGCAGAGAAACAGAACACAATAGCTCATTCAGCTAACACAAGTGAAAATTCGACAGATGCATAAGTCCACAAATGGAAACTGTGTACACATCCACACACAAGACTGTATATTGTACAATATTGTATGTTGAAGTATGTTCACTATTCTTTATACACATATGCATAATCAAACCTGCTGACCACAACAATATACAAAATTACTTACCTCCATACGTGTACGTACAATGCAATTTAAATGTACAGTACATAGTAGAGTAGCACATAGTAATACTTGAGCAACACTATCGCTAATTATCCTACGCACATACGAAATTGTATACAGTTATTCACGCGAATGAATGCATACGAAATACATGTCTGATCATACCGTGATTGTGAACATACACACAGTTTTGTTTATGTTTGCAAATTGTACCCATATTTGAATGTCGCACAGGCACAATCAGACCCCTCATTACCCCCAGGTACGTTTCTGTACATTTGTATCATTAGACCTGATCACCCTGACACACAAGACACAAAGTTGTATACATACACACGACGACACCCAGATAATTAACTACACAGAGACACGACTCACTGGTTGAGGCAGGGAGTGTACGAATTCTTGTCTTCCTCAATGATGGACACTATGAGGGTAATCAGCTTGGACCAGAAGTCGAGATTCTTGATGCTGGGACCCTGTTCCTCTGGGGGAACTTCCCCCTTCTTCGCCTGAAATGGGCAGTGGAGGCCTCGGTTATAGGAGGGCCAGAGGTTGGTGCCTCGGTCAGTTTATTACCCAGGGACAAGAGGTTGTTGAGGAACGGCTCCCATTACCATGTGTATGGTTCAGGTAAGAAGTCTACAGAGAAAGTAAACTCATAAGCTGCTCCAAACGCAGCTCATGTCAATGCAGCTTGACGAAGCTTAAGATTTTAGACTCCACTCTAAAACTGAATGGAAATAAATGAAACCAAATTCAGTTGAACAAACCCAGCTCCACTAAACCAAACGGAACTGAAATGAATGCAAATTAAGCCCACTTAGCTTAACGGAAGTCAGTTCTCGGTGTTGAATCAACGGAATTGAACTTGGGCCAATTATACTGAATGGAGTGAAATTCAACCTAACTGGATTGAATTAAACTCAAATGAACTCCATTGGATTGAACCTAATCAACTTGTCCAAGACGAACATTAACCCAAATCAAAACAATGGAAAAAAATTGACTTGAACTCAACTCTACACCAAGTCAACCCAATCCGATTCTACCTATCTAAACGCAGCCTAACATATCCAGTCCAATTCAACCCAACGTTTGTTAATTAATGGAAATGAGCATCATCAGCTGAAATTAGCCCAATTCAACCCAACTCAACTGACATCAATTGCTTCTAATCCAACAACCCAGTTCATCCGAACTCAAAACAATTTAACCCAGTTGAGAACAACTTGACTTGACTGTAAATGAACTAAATGGAAATGTATGAATTTGTACTCAATAACACTCAGTGCAATCAATCAACTTAGTTCTGCTCACTTTTTTTTTAAGAGACAGGGTCTCACTCCATCACTCAGCCTGGAGTGCAGTGGTATAATCATGGCTTACAACAGACTGGCACTCCTGAGCTCAAGTGATCCTCCTTCCTCAGCCTCTCAAGTAGCCAGGACTATGGGTGTGCCACCACACCTGGCTAATTTTTATATATTTTGCAGAGATGGGGTCTTGCTACATTGCCCAAACTGATCTCGAGCTCCTGGCCTCAAGGGATCCTCCTGCCTGGCTTCCCAAAGTGCTGAGATTACAGGTGTGAGTCACTGAGCCCAGCCTAGCTCACTAATTTGTCAAGAACATTTTTTTTTTTTTTTTTTTTTTGAGACAGAGTTTCACTCTCATTGCCCAGGCTGGAGTGCAGAGGTGTGATCTCAGCTCACTGAAACCTCCGCCTCCCGGGTTCATGCAATTCTCCTGCCTCAGCCTCCCGAGTAGCTGGGATTACAGGTATGCACCACCACATCCAGCTAAGAACAATTTTAACTTAAGTCAACTAAACAGAAATAAACAGAACTAAACTGATTATGGTTGAACTAAACAATTTAATTTAATCCAGTTCACCTCAACTCAATTCAAATGAGAGTGAGACTGATTCCAAGGCTAATCAACTGAATGTAAAGGAACAGAATGAAATCAAACTGAACTGAACACAGCTTGTGTGTTACATCCTATCAGAACCTGGGATAAGGGCTGCCTCCAGCTCCCACAGCCTCCAAGACCCCACCATCTCAATACTAATCATCCCCGTTTGTATATTTCCAGTTTGTACATCTTTCCCTCATAATAGGCCATAAGCTCCTTATAGGTGGTGGCGCCTGCCTGTAATCCTAGCACTTTGGGAGGCTGAGGTGGGAGGATCACTTGAGCCAGGAGTTCGAGACCAGCCTGGGCAACATACTGGGATGCCTTCTCTACAAAAGTACAAAAATTAGCCGGGCATGGTGGCATGTGCCTATAGTCCCAACTACTTGGGAGGCTGAAGTGGGAGGATCGCTTGAGCCTGGGAGGTCGAGCCTGCAGTGAGCCATGATCGCATCACCACACTCCAGCCAGGGCAACAGAGTGAGATCCCATCTCAGAATAGATAAATAAATTCAATTCAACTCAACATTGATTGAACAGTGACTGCAAGCCAGACATAAATTTTTATGCCAGGCCGGGCGCGGTGGCTCATGCCTATAATCCAAGTACTTTGGGAGGCTGAGATGGGTAGATCACCTGAGATCAGGAGTTCAAGACCAGCCTGGCCAACATGGTGAAACCCCATTTCTACTAAAAATACAAAAAATTAGCTGGGTGTGGTGGCGGGGACCTGTAATCCCAGCTACTCAGGAGGCTGAGGCAGGAGAATTACTTAAACTCGGGAGGCAAAGGTTGCAGTACGCTCAGATCGCACCACTGCACTCCAGCCTGGGCAACAAGGGTGAAACTTCCTCTCAAAAAAATTTAAAAAAAAAAAAAACAACTTTATGCCAAACTCAGCTACGCAACCAAGTGTACTATGTGCCTACTGTATTTTATCTAAAGCTTATAGCTCTTGAACTCTTCTCCCTACTCCTGAGATGTGGGTTAATGATCCCATTTTACAGAGTAAGATACTGAGGTTCAGAAGAGTTAAATCCCACAGGAAGGGGCGGAGCTGGGACTTGAGTCTCGCTGATTTCCCCGTTCCCTTCTGACCCATCTAGGGTCTCACCGGGTCTGTCTGGTACTCCCGGCTGTAGAGCTCATGACAGTTGTTGAAGATGTACTCATAGGTAGAATTAAGGCAGGCTTTCACGCAGTCCTTCACCACCTGGCTGGCTCGGGGTGGGCTCTGGAGTTCTTGTACCTGAAGGGAGGGAGAGAGGCATAGGCGGCCACAGCTGGGACAGGAGGTCCCCAGAAGTGACTGCAAGTCATTTTGGGTTTAAGGAAATGAAGTGGAACGGAGGGAGAAGGTTACTGAGAAAGGCTGCCATTCTCCAGGAGAAATGGCACTTGTCCCGAAAGCTAGGAATCCTAGAGAACCTTCCTCGGAGGGCAGATGCAACCAGATCCTCTCCTACCTTCATCCGAAAGAAGGTGATGCTGGTGAGAAGGTCCACAGTGGATTTGAGGTCCTGGAGTCTCTCCGGGCTGCTGGCTGGGAAGTTATTCTGTTGGAAACAGGAAGAGAGGTGGGGTTATGGAAGAAGGCTCGGGGAGGAGGGGAGAGTGCTTTTTAGGGGGATACAAAGTCTCCCTGGTTTCAGGTTGGGGGTTGGTTAGAGCACCTCGAAGGGACTTGGGGTCTGCTTGGATGCGCCAAGCACGTTAGGGCAGGTAGTGCCCGTGCAGGCATACACACGCCAGAGGAACACATCGTAAGTGTGGAGATGGGTCCCCTCATGCACACACCTGCTGGTTGCTTTCCCCTCCAGGCACACACACGTGCACGGGGCCAGGAAATCCTCATGCACGCACTTCCTACCCGGTACATGGAGAGGTCAATCCGCAGAGAGTTGTGCAGCTGGTCCAAGAGTTTCACGAAGCGCTCTTTCTGAGGAGGAAGGGGAGGAGGGAGGATGGATGGAGGCAGGACTTGGCTGCCATGCTGGCTGAGCGCCTACCGTACACTAAGTACACCCCATCCACCCCCCTCATAATGTCCATTTCCATTCAGTTGCAACCTCTTACATTTATTTTTTTTTAGACAGCCTCGCTCTGTCTCCCAGGCCGGAGTGCAGTGGCACAATCTCAGCTCACTGCAACCTCTGACTCCAGGCTCAAGCGATTCTCCTGCCTCAGCCTCCCAAGTAACTTGGACTACAGGCACAGGCCACCACACCTGGCTAATTTTCTTTTGGATTTTTAGGAGAGATGGGTTTCAACATGTTGGCCAGGCTGGTCTCAAACTCCTGGCCTCAAGTGATCCGCTCACCTTGGCCTCCCAAAGTGCTGGGATCACAGGCATGAGCCACCTCGACCGTCCTCCATTCTATAGCATTCTACAGAGGGATCAATGGAGGCCCAGAGACAGCAAGTGACTGGCAGAAAGTCACACAGCAATCTGGTCTAGATTGGGGACCCAGGAGTCACATCAGTTCTGACCGGTATAAAGTTGGGCTTTCCCTCATTCTCCAGTCCCAGCCCCCAGGACTGACCCCGAAGTTGGAGGCGGCGAAGCGGTCGGAGGCAGACACGTTGGTGGAGGCGGTGGTGTGCGCGTAGTAGGCATTGATGTTGGCGAGCAGGGTGCTCATGACGGCGGGCACCCCCGGGCACATATACTTGGAGGAGAGGCAGGCAAAGTGGCTGGAGACAGGGACCAGAAGGCACTGGGTCAGGGTTCCAGCCAGGATGGACCAAGTTCCCCCCAGAACGCCTCCAAGACAGCATCTGTGAGTGGCTGTCCGCCACCACCCAATCCATCCCCGCCTGATTCTATCCTTGGAGTGTCTGCGTCTCCTCTCCACTCCTTCGTTATACCCTTTTGAGTTGCTCTAACTCTGCTTCTCTTTTTTTCTTTTCTTTTTTTTTTTTTTTTTTGAGATGGAGTCTCACTCTGTCACCCAGGCTGAAGTTGAGTGGTACAATGTCAGCTCGCTGCAACCTCCGCCTCCTGGGTTCAAGTGATTCTCCTGTCTCAACCTCCTGAGTAGCTGGGATTACAGGCAGGTGCTACCACACCTGGCTAATTTTTGTATTTTTTAGTAGAGACAGGGTTTCACCATGTTGGCCAAGATGGTCTCGATCTCTTGACCTTGCGATCTGCCCGCCTCGGCCTCCCAAAGTGCTGATTACAGGCGTGAGCCACCGTTCCCAGCCTCTATCTCCGCTTCTAACTCCTCCCTCTCTTCCTTGTCACTCCAGGTGTCCATCACAGCGCTCTCCTGATCTCCAGGGGAATTACAGAACCCCCCACACACCACGCCCACTTCCTCTCTGGCCCCTCCCCCTCAGAATCACCCACAGCAGACTTGCTAATGCCCCCCCCCAACTTTTTTTTTTTTGAGATAGAATTTCCCTCTGTCACCCAGGCTGGTGTCCAATGGTGCGATCTTGGCTCACTACAACCTCTGCCTCCCGGGTTCAAGTAATTCTTCTGCCTCAGCCTTCTGAGTAGCTGGGACTAGCGGCACATGCCACCATGCCCAGCTAATTTTGTGTTTTTAGTAGAGACGGGGTTTCACCATACTGGCCAGGCTGATCTCGAACTCCTGACCTCATGATCCGCCCGCCTTGGCCTCCCAAAGTGCTGGGATTACAGGCGTGAGCCGCCACGCCCGGCCGCCAGTGCCCTCTTGGTGACCTCCCTCTCGTTTCCTGCACCTTGCCCTCGTGTCCACCCCAGTCTGCGGCCTCACGTCATGGCTTGGTAGATGGACTCGACGCCGTAGCGCATGGCAAACTCGTCCACAATCTCCTGGGCTGTCTCATCGTAGTAAACCTTCCAGGCGTCGTCGCCTTTGGCATCCGGGATCTTCACAACCCCGTTGTTCTGCACATCCGTCACGAAGTGGAAGAGGTTCTGCCACCATGGGGGAGAAGGCATCATCATGGAGAGTGCAAGGGGTCACCAGGGCTCAGAGGTCCTAGCGTCCGGGGCCCCTTACATCATACACCTGCTTGTTTACTCATTAATTCATTCATCTACTCTCATCCATCCACGCACCCACCCATCTAACTACCCCAAATTTCACCCATTCACTCTTCCAACCTTTCAGTAATTTAACCATCCATCCATCCATCCACCCATCCATCCACCCACCCACCCACCCATCCGTCCATCCGTCCATCCGTCCATCTGTCCATCCACCCACCCACCCATCCAGCCATCCATCCACCCATCCAGCCATCCATCCACCCGTCCACCCATCCGTCCGTCCGTCCGTCCATCCGTACGTCCACCTGTGCACCTACCCACCCACCCACCCATCCATCCATCCACCCATCCAGCCATCCATCCACCTATCCACCCGTCCATCTGTCCATCCGTCCATCCGTCTGTCCGTCCGTCCGTCCGTCCGTCCGTCCGTCCTCCCACCCACACACCCATCCATCCATCCACCCACCCGTCCGTCCATCTGTCCGTCCACCCGTTCACCTGTCCACCCCTCCATCCGTCCACCCGTCCATCCGTCTACCCGCCCACCCATCCATCCATCCACCCACCCGTCCATCTGTCCACCCACCCACCCATCCGTCCATTCGTCCATCCGTCCACCCATCCACCCATCCACCCATCCACCCACCCACCCATCCATCCATCCACCCATCCATCCATCCACCCACCCACCCACCCATCCATCCATCCATCCACTCATCCACCCATCCACCCATCCATCCCATACATTGATCCATAGCTTAATCCACCTGTCCAATCATTCATTCTTCCATAAACCAGCCATCCGTCTAGCCATCAACTTACCACCCATCCATCTATGCATCTACTCTTCATCTGTCCACCAACTACTCACAACCATCCGTCTATCTAAATGCTCAAAAATTATGAACCCACTTTTCAATACTTTCAATAATTCAACCACACGTCCTTCCATACATCCACCCACCCACCCATTCATCCATCCGTCTGTCCATCCATCCATCCATCTACCTATCTACCCATCCAACTATCAACAAGTTCACCTATCTACTCATCCTTCCTTCTAATAATTCAACCACACATCCACCCATCTCATCCAATACAGCTTAACGTTCTCATCCAACAACTCATCTATCCACCCATTCAATCATCTGTCCACCAATCTATCTATCCACCTATCAAGTTATCCATCTATCATCTATCCAATTACCCCAAAATTCACCCTGCACTTCCAACAGTTGAATCACATATCCATCCATCTGTCCATCTATCATCCATCTAGTCACGAATCTACCCATCAACTCATCTATCTCTCCATCCATCCTTTTATCTACCTCATCACTCATTCATTTATTCAGTCATTCACTCATTCACCAGCATTCATTCAACAAACTAGTTCCTGGGGATAGAGTTGTTTCCAGGAACCCCCAGGCAGCCAGAAGAGACATACCCAGACACAAACAGCCCAATCCTGAGTGGTTAGGGCTGGAACAGAAGGAAGAATCTGATGGTGTGTATGAGAGGCAACCTGGAGGCCAAGGAAGGCTTTCCAGAGGAGGCAACCCTAAATCTGGACCTTGATGGATATAAAGGGAATGGCATGGTGGGCAGTCTCAGAGGGCCAGGAGAGTGTGGACAGTGTGGCCAGAGAGAGGAAGGGCGGGAAGAAATGGTGAGTGGAGGTGGCATGGGAGGGGCTGAGCAATGAGGCTCACCTCGTGCAGACAGGTGTACTGGACGTGATACGGGGCCACCTTCTCCTCGCCTTTGATCTCCACACTGATGTGGAGCCGGATGGCGCCAGACACGGCAGATTTGTCAGTTCGCTTGTCTGTGGGGCAGAAAAGGATGACCAGCGTCAGAACCTCTCACTATAGCTGTGGGCAATTTTTAATAGATGCATGATTCCGTAGTCCTCCCAGACCTCCGGAAACTAAGGCCTGGGTGTCTCTCTTCCGATTGGCTCCCTAGGCTTGAGTCTCTCTGCTTAGGCTAGAATTCCTGAAGCCCTGTTTCTCCCTTCAAACAAGGATCCCAGGCCTCGCTTCTTCACTCAGATTAAGTTCCTGGGTGTGTGCCTCCCTCCTTAGACTAGCAGCCCTAGAGCCTGCTTCTTGCCCAGTCTGAGCTCCCAGGACCTGCCTCCCCCATCAAATCACACTCCCCAGAAACTACACATCTTAGACACGGTTCCTGGGTCCGTGCCTCTCTCCTTTGACTAGGACCCCCAGATCTTGTCTCCTGTCTCCCCCATCAGAATGGGATATGTAGATTTCTTCGAACCTAAGAGATTTCTGGGCTCCACTCAACCCTCTCAGGCTGGGTCTTTTCTACCCCTTCAGATTAGGTTCATACACTCTGCCTCATTAGATTGGACTCCCCAGATTCTACTCATTTTCTTTTTGTTTTTTCTCTTTCCTTTTTTTCTGAGATGGAGTCTCGTTCTGTAGCCCAGGCTGGAGTGCAGTGGTGCGATCTCAGCTCACTGTGACCTCTGCCTCCCGGGTCCCAGTTCAAGCAATTCTCCTACCTCAGCCTCCCAAGTAGCTAGGATTACAGACATGAGCCACTACGCCCAGCTAATTTTTGTATTTTTTAGTAGAGATGGGGTTTCACCATGTTGTCCAGTCTGGTCTTGGAACTTCTGACCTAGTGATCCACCCACCTTGGCCTCCCAAAGTGTTGGGATTACAGGTGTGAGCCACTACGCTGGCTTTTTTTTTTTTTTTTTTTTTTTTTTGAGATGGAGTCTAGCTCTGTCACCAGGCTGGAGTGCAGTGGTGCAATCTTGGCTCACTACGACCTCTGCCTCCCAGGTTCAAGCAATTCTCCTGCCTCAGCCTTCCAAATAGCTGGGATTACAGGCACATGCCACCACGCCGGGCTAATTTTTGTATTTTTAGTAGAGACAGGGTTTCGTCATGTTGGACAGTCTGGTCTTGAACTCCTGACCTCAAGTAATCTACCCACCTCTGCCTCCCAAAGTGTTGGGATTACAGGTGTGAGCCACTGCACCTGGCCGTATTTGTTTTTTGAGAAAAGGTCTCACTCTGTTCCCCAGGCTGGAGTGCAGCAGTGCAATCACAGCTCACTGCAGCCTTTATCTCTCAGGCTCAGGTGATCCCCACACCTTAGCTTCCAGAGTAGCTGGGACTATAGGTGTGTGTCACCCTGCCCAGCTAATTTTTCTATCTTTTATAGAGACAGGGTTTCACAATGTTCCCCAGGCTGGTCTCAAACTCCGGGACTCAAGTGATTAGCCTGCCTCAGCCTTTCAAAATGATAGGATTACAGATGTGAGCCACTGCCCAGTGCCCCCAACCTGGATTCTTTCTTTTTTCTGGAGATGGAATTTTGCTTTTGTCGTCCGGGTTGGAGTGCAGTGGTGTGGTCTTGGCTCACTGCAACCTCCGCCTTCCAGGTTCAAGCGATTCTCCTGCCTTTGCTTCCTGAGTAGCTGGGACTACAGGTGCCCACCACCATGCCCGGCTAATTTTTGTATTTTTAGTAGAGATGGGGTTTAACCATGTTGGCCAGGCTGGTCTCGAACTCCTGACTTCCGGTGATCCGCCCACCTCCGCCTATCAAAGTATTGGGATTACAGGTATGAGCCACTGCACCCAGCCCCAGCTTGGATTCTTAAAGCTCAATCTTCTTTCTTTGATTTGGTTTATAGGTCTGTGCCTCTCCCCTCAGACTAGGATTACCAGGTCTTGCTTCCTGCCTCCCCCATTAGACTGGGACACGGAGATTCTGTCCCTGCCCTCCCTTGTAAGCTGAGCTATGAAATTCCTGGGCTCTGCTGACCCTCCCTGCCTGGGTGCTTTCTGCCCCCATCAGATTGGGCTCCTAGACCCTGCCTCCCCCATCAGATCATGCTCCTTGACCAAACTTTTCTTGAGAATGCTTCTCTCCCCTCTTCATGGGGTCCACGCTCTGGCTGGATCCCTGGGACCCATCCCCACCCCTTTCAGAACCCGGCTTCTCTCACCCAGGTTGTACCACACGTCCATCTCGCCGCTGAGCGTCCGCACCTCAATGATCGTCTGCCCCAGGAAATCGTCAGATTCCCTCTTGAACCTCTGTTTCACACGGGATTTGATGTCATCATCCTCGTCCCAGACGCGCACCTTGATGCGGTCGGAGGAATTGTGACATTCACTGTGGCGGGAGGAGGAGGCAGGGGCGGGGGTCAGGCGGCCAGCGTGAGTCCTGTCTTTGGAGCCCCCTTTCGGCTGCCCCAGCAGGGAGCCCCGTACGGGCCCAGGGACCCAGCCAGGCACTTACAAGTGGAAATTCTCCTCCCACACCGGGTTGAGGTTCCCATAGATGGTTTTTGTCCGTTTCTTGGTCTTCCCGACTTGGACGGTGACATAGGGGTCACTGGATCCCGTCTTGTCCTTTGCCTGCAAGCCCTGGGCGCAGACCACTGGAAGACACAGAGGGCGTACACAGGCGTGTACTCAAGGAGCGAGGCATGCTGGGGCAGTCGCTGCCACACACTTCAGGCTGATAACTGGGACACCTGCAGCATGGCTGGAGAGCAATGGCAGGCACGCTGGACTTGCTAAAGAGGTTTTTTGTTAGTTTGTTTTTGAGATGGAGTTCGCTCTTGTCACCCAGGCTGAAGCGCAGTGGCTTGATTTTGGCTCACTGCAACCTCTGCCTCCTGGGTTCAAGCGATTCTCCTGCCTCAGTCTCCCAAGTAGCTAGGATTACAAGCGTGGGCCACCATGTCCGACTAATTTTTTTTTTTTTTTGCATTTTTAGTAGAGATAGGGTTTCAGCATGTTGGCCAGGCTGGTCTTGAACTCCTAACTTCAGGTGATCCGCCCGCCTCAGCCGCCCAAAGTGCTGGGATTACAGGCGTGAGCCACCGTGCCTGGCCTTGGTAGGGAGTTAACAAGGAGGGAGCACCCAACCCATGAAGGATGGGAAGGTGCCTCAGCCCCCCTTGCGCATGGTTGGGACCTCTTTCAGGTGTGAGCTCTCCGAGGTCGTACACCCAGAAGAACCCATTGTCCCCGCGATCTCCTGCTCGTTGGCGCCCCCTGCAGGGTGCCTTCCCTCCCTGACTCGCCACCCCAGCTTCATCCTGGGGTCGTTTCCTGGATAACCCACATACCCTGAAATCCTCATCCTCGGATCTGTTTATGGGTAAAATCCACATGAGTCTGGGTGTGGAGAAATACTAGTATCCTCGCCCCTGAGTGGGGCCACAATGAGCTGCATGAATGACCCCACGATGGGCTGAGCTGGTGGCCTACAGCATGGTCTGCCCCACGGTATCTCCTCCAGGGCACCTTCCACCCCTGTCTCAAGTCCTTGCCCCTCACCAGGGCTTTCTGGGGTCACTTTCCAGATAAACTATGCACCCACAATTCCTCTTCTTGGGGTCTCATTCTGGAGGGCACCATCCAAGATGCACCCAGACACAGCCTCATGAACAGGCATTTGGAGGTACACACGTCCCCCCATATGCGTGCACACACGGACATGGGATGGAATGGACGAGATCGAGGACTTGCTGCAAAGGAGAGGTACAGGCCTCAGTGGGTGGAGAAGGAGGGGCCCTGTGGCGGCCCCCACCCCCTCACCAGTGATGCTGATCTTGGCGGACCACTTGGATGTGCCGTCCAGCACGCTCTGCTTGACCGCCTTCATCTGCTGTGTGTGCGCCGTCTTGGTCACTGCGAAGATCTCCTGGATGAGCTCGAAGATCTCAGGTTTGTTGCGCTCCCGGATCTTCATGCGGTCCTTGAGCACCATGATGATGTTTTGCGTCCGGTCCTCCGCCCCGTGCTTGGAGCTCTTCTCCGCGGCTCCTGCGGACGCCAGAGGCCGGCGCTGACCCCAGCGCGCCTGCCCTGTGGCCCCTCACCAGGGCGAGAGCCCCGCCCCATTCATCAACCGCGGGGGCTCCGGTGTCACCCCTGAAGCCAGTTTCCTGCCTGCTGTCTGTACCACCCATCCAGACCCCTTCACCTTTCCGACTCCAGGCTCCTCTGAGTCCCCACGACCCTGAGTCCTGCCCTTCTCTACCTTCCGCCTCTCGGAGTCCCCACAGGATTTTGGAGCCCCTAAGCCCCACCCCTCGAAGTCCCCGCCCCCTCTCTGAGCCCCACGCCTCTGAGTCCCCGCCCCCTCTGAATCCCACCTCTCTGAGCCCCACCCCCTCTCTGGGCCGTACCCCTCTGAGTCCCCACCCCCTCCCTGAGCCCCACTCCTGAGTCCCCGCCCGCTCTCTGAGCCCCACTCCTGAGTCCCCGCCCCCTCCCTGAGCTCCACCCCCTGAGTCGCCGCCCCCTCTGAATCCCACCTCTCTGAGCCCCACCCTCTCTCTGGGCCCTACCCCTCTGAGTCCCCACCCCCTCCCTGAGCCCCACTCCTGAGTCCCCGCCCCCTCCCTGAGCCCCACCTCTCCGAGTCCCCGCCTCCTCTGAATCCCGCCTCTCTGAGCCCCACTCCTCTGAATCCCCTCCCCATCTCTGATCTCCACTCCTGTGAGTCCCTTCCACATCTCCGAGCCCCTACCTTCCCTGATACCCCTCCGCCTTCCAACCCCCTCCTCCACAGTCCTCTCTCAGTCTGAGCCCCTCCCTTCTCTGAGCCCCTCTTCCAGAGCTACCCCTAGCTAACCCATTTCTATCCAGGGGAGCCGCCTCTTCTCACTAAGCCTGTCCTTTGCACCACCTCGCTCGTCCCTGAGCCCTCCCCCATCCCTCTCTGACACCCTCGCAGCTTCTTTCCCCATCCCTCGCCGCCCTGGCCCTTTCCCCGGGGAGTCCTGCCCCTCCAGCCCCACCCCTCCCCTTCAGCGGGACGCTCCCTTGCCCCGCGACGCCCCGCCCCTTGCCCCGCCCCCTCCCCACCTCATGGCCCCGCCCATCTTCTCGCTCCTCCAGCCTTTCCTCCCACGCAAGCCGCGGCGCTCCCCACGCCCACCCGCAGGCCTGAGTTCGGGCCCTGCGCTCACGCTGCAGGCAGTCGGCGTTGAGCAGGTCCTGGCACTTCTCGTGGCACTTGACGCCGCACTCGGTGCAGCGCATGCCCTGCCTGGCGATGCCCCACAGCAGCCCCTCGCACTCGTAGCAGTAGGTGGGCGTGGTGGCCGTCCACACCTCGAAGTTGTGCGGCGTCGTGCATGAGATGGGATAGATTAAGGCTTGCAGGGTCTTCTTGTAAACGTGGTTTTTCTGCAGGGAGGGAGGGGTGCGCTTTGGGGCCCTAACCTGGTGCTGTCCGTCTTGCCCGCCTCGGCCCCAGCACTGAGCGCGGTAAAGTCCCAGACCCTCCCTGCCTCCACGCTGTCGCAATCCAGGCTGCCTCCTCTTCCCAGGGAGCCACAGAGGCTTGGACTCTTCCAGAATCTCCCAGCCCAGTCCATCTCTGACCCCGGGAAAAAGAGGTGCCCCACATACCAGCTCCTCGTTGTTCAACGTGCTGGAGGCCAAGGCCGAGGTGATGCCCGCTTTCCTGGACTGGACCAGGGACTAGGGAGGTCACAGAAGAGGGAGTCGGGGGGTTGACATCCATGAGATCACCACCAGGAGGGTTCACAGCCACACATGGGGCCCGAAGCCATATTTTGGAGCCGCAACCACAAATTGGAAACAGGTCACCGACAGCATCCGGGCCAGACCCAGCAAAGAATTAGGAGGTGATGGAGACTTTGAGTTAGAAGGGACCCTGGAAAGTGAGCAGCCCCACACCCCGACTCACAGCCTCCAACACAGAGGGAGAAGGCAAGGTTCCACCAGAAACCATGAATTGGGGGCCTGTTACAAGATCCCCCTAGGGGATTTTGGGGAGAAGACCCCAAGGGGCCCACGTCACCATCACTCACCATGGCCTGAAGTGTCCACGCAGCACGTGGGGGTAGAAATCAGACTACATTAGACTCAGAGAATGCCTAGCTAGCCCCCAAACCCAGGTTGACCATGGGCAGTTGTACAGGCTGCACACTGCTTATAGCAGGCCTGCTCTGCTCGGGGAGTAAAGTGGGTGGGTGCTTACCAGGTCACTCACGAGCGGGATGGGTTTCCTCTTGCGGATGTCTGGCATGCTGTCGATGATGATGAGACCGCCCCCTGGGCTGCAAGACACAGAGGGACATTGAGGGCCCAGACGTCCCTATTCCTCACACAGACATCACTTGAGGCGTGGGGAGAATGCTCAGCCTCCCCGGGTGTTAAGGGGTTGAATTGAGTCCCGCAAAAAAAAAAAGATATGTTGATTCCTTAACCCTCACTACCTCAGAAGGCGACCTTATTTGGAAATGGGTTGTCACAGATGTCATTAGTTAAGATAAGGTCATATGGGGCTAGGGTAGATGCTTCATCTAATATGACTGGTGTCTTTAGAAGAGAGAGGTGGAAAGAAGGTGTCTGCGTGGCAACAGAGGCAGAGAGTGATGATCTGCAAACAAGTATCTACTTGGTGACTAAGGATTTCAGGCAAACACCAGAAGCTAAAAGAGACAGGGGAGGAATTCTCTTCTAGATTCCAGAGGGAGCATAGCCTGACCAACCAACGCCTTCATTTCAGACTTCTGACCTCCAGAACTGTGAGGCCAAATGCTACTGTGGTTTTAAGCCACCAGTCTATGGTACTTTGTGATAGCAGTTCTAAGAAACGGAGACACCAGGCCTCAACCTCCGCATCTGAAAAATGGGGAGATGATGGAGTTGCCCACCTTGAATGAAAACGTGAATTAAGGCAAACCTAAGTTATATACTAAAATATAGATGAGATCTTTCTTTTTTTCGAGACAGAGTCTCGCTCTGTTGCCCAGGCTGGAGTGCAGTCCTGAGATCTCAGCTCACTGCAGCCTCCTGAGTTCAAGCAATTCTCGTGCCTCAGCCGCCCAAGTAGCTGGGATTACTGTCACACACCACCACACTGGGCTAATTTTTGTATTTTTAGTGGAGAAGGGGTTTCACCATGTTGGCCAGGCTGGTCTTGAACTCCTAACCTCAGGTGATCCACCCACATTGGCCTCCCAAAGTGCCGGAATTACAGGCATGAACCACGGCGCCTGGTCCACACCCGGATAATTGAAAAAAAATTTGGACTAGGTGCAATGGCTCATGCCTGTAATCCCAGCACTTTGGGAGGCAGAGGCGGGCAGATCACCTGAGGTCGGGAGTTCAAGACCAACTTGACCAACATGGGGAAACGCTGTCTCCACTAAAAATACAAAAATTAGCTGGGTGTGGTGGTGTATGCTTGCAATCCCAGCTACTTGGGAGGCTGAGGCAGAAGAATCGCGTGAACCCGGGAGGTGGAGGTTGCAGTGAGCCAAGCGCCGTTGCACTCCAGCCTGGGCAACAAGAGCAAAACTCCATCTCAAAAAAATTTTTTTTTTTTGTTACCCAAGCTGGTCTTGAACTCCTAGTCTCAAGCGAATCTCCAGCCTCACCCTCCCAAGCATGCACCACCAAACCCGGCTAATTTTTGTAGTTGTAGAAGAGACGGCATTTTGCCATGTTGGGCAAGCTGGTCTTGAACTCCTGACCTCAGGCGATCCACCTGCCTCAGCTTCCCAAAGTGCTGGGATTACAGACGTGAACCACCACACCCGGCCCCAAAAGTCTCTCATTGGCCAATGAGATAGGTGCCTGCAGCCAATGACTCCAGACAAGCCCACAGGGCCATTCCTGCTACCAAGCTTTCTGCAGGAGTCGACTGAGGCTTAGAGACGCCTAAGCCACATCTTTTCTCGGTGGCCTCCCCTAGTCTGACAGCTTTCTCCTGAGAGAAATATCCTTCATAAATCAGGTGCACAGAAATCCCCATTTCAGGCCCTGCCTCCAGGCTCTCTAGCTAGGGCACCTGCTCATTTATTTAGGAGTGCCAGCTGCTGCCTCCCTGCCTGTCTGCAAAGGGTGTACAAGGAAGGTCACTATCGTGCTGCTATTTTAAAACCTGAGCATATTTTAAAAATATCTTGTGCATCCTCTAACCTGAAAATCCCTAACATAAGAAGTTAGATGTGATCACATGCCCCACTGAAGAATAAACAACTATCTTTAATCAAGAGCCCTCACTGTAGCAATAATTAGAGAGATTTAAAAATAGATTCAAAGCAAAAAACTTTGCTCTGGGATTACAAATATATAGTGTATATTTCCCAATAATGTCTAGTTCCTAATAGTGTCTGCTTTATATTGCATTTATTTATTTGTTCATTTTGGAGACAGTGTCCCTCGCGGTTGCCCAGGCTGGCGTGCAGTGGCGCAATTTCAGATCACCGCAACCTCTGCCTCCTGGGTTCATGCAATTCTCCTGCTTCAGCAACCCAAGTAGCTGGGATTACAGGTGCCTGCCACCATGCCTGGCTAATTTTTGTATTTTTAGTAGAGACGGGGTTTTACCGCGTTGGCCAGACCGGTTTCAAACTCCTGACCTCAAATGATCCTCCTGCCTCAGCCTCCCAAGGTGCTTGGATTATGGGCATGAGCCAGGGCACCTGGCCCTGTCTTCAAAGATGACTGCCTTTTGCATCTGCATCTGGTTGTGTGCCTTAGGAAATTGACATATTGTGCCCAAGCTCAATCTGTCCCCCGTCTAAATGACCCCTCCCCATCCTCTCTGGGCTGAGGCTCAGGCACAAACCAGCCTTGAGCTCAGCTCGGGGTTCAAAACTTCCTCCCACCACTCACAGCTCATCACTTACCCGCCTTTGAACCACAGAGATTTGGACATCTCTCCTTCTCCCCGGGCCTGCAGGACAGACAGACAGATACGGGCAGTGTGGTCGTCCCTCCCCTCCCCACAGCAGGCTCCACACCCACTTCTGATCCCCTCTGGGCTGGGAGTCAGATGGCCTGGGTCCTAGTCCTGGCTGAGTGATCTTAGGAAGCTCCCTGGTTATCTCTGGCCTTAGTTTGCTCATCTGTAAGATGGGCTGGGGGAGAAAGAAGAGCCTCTCTTTCACCTACCTCAATGGATCTCAGTCTCTTCATTGGTTACCCTTAAACTCCCTACAGTCTCACAGTCTCACTTGTTCATCTGCTCTCGTGCCCCGGGCCCCTTCCAGGAGTTGTGACTTTAGCTTGTATGCGCCCTTACCTTCTGCACCCACCCAACCAGCCTCTGTTTATCATTCAGGTCTCAGCCAGACTCAGGGTCCACACCCCCTACCTTCCCTCCATCTTGTAACTAAAGAGTTAACACGGGAGTCCTTTCGGGGGAGAGGGAAGCATTCTTCTGTTCTGAAATATTGAGGGGGTGTTTGATTTTTTTTAAAGACAGAATCTTGCTATATTGCCCAGACTGGTCTTGAACTCCTGGCCTCATACGATCTTCCTGCCTCAGCCTCCTGAGTAGCTGAGACTACAGGTTTGATCCACCCCACATGGCTCCTGAAATATTTTTTCCTTTTTTTTTAGAGACGAGGTCTCACTATGTTGCCCAGGCTGGTCTTGAACTCCTGAGCTCAAGTGATCCTCCTGCCTTGACCTCCCAAAGTGCTGGGATTACAGACGTGAGCTCCTGAAATATTGTTGAAATATTTTGAACATCAGTTTTCCTTAAGTGTCATCTCCTCCAGGGATTTTGCCTGATTGCCCTGGATTAGTTTTGTGCTTTTCCTATGAAACCCAGAGAGCCCTCCATGTTTCTTTTTCTTGTCGTATCACTAGTTCCATAGTTTGTTTTTCTTGTATATTGCCAGTTCTATAGTTTATTTTTCTTGTCATATCACGTAGTTCCAATAGTAGCTGCTATTTGTTTAATTTAATTTGCTGACCTAGTAAAAGTTATCCAGAAGCCTTTTTCACTGTGTACTCTTCATCTTTCTAATTTAGAACCATATGTCAATATCGCTGAGTCAAAAAACAGATTTCTCTTTTAAGGGTTTTCATTTCATTTCATTTTGTTTTGTTCTTTTAGTCAGAGTCTCATTCTGTCGCCCAGGCTGGAGTGCAATGGCACGATCATGGCTCACTGCAACCTCCGCCTCCTGGGTTTAAGCAATCCTCCTGCCTCAGCTTCCTGAGTAGCTGGGATTACAGGCACCTGCCACCACGCCCAGCTAATTTTTGTATGTTTAGTGGAGATGGGGTTTCATCATGATGGCCAGGCTGGTCTCTTAGCCAGGCTAGTCTTGAACTCTTGACCTTATGATCCTCCCACCTCAGCCTCCCCAAGTGCTGGGACTACAGGTGTGAGCCACTGAGCCTGGCGACTGGATTTCTGTTTTAAACTAATAAGAAGTTTTGTTTGGTACTTCTGTGGCCCTGATATTTGATGGTTTAAGCCTCTGGGAGGTCTGTTTAGAATCTCCTCCTGCCAGTCCCACTGCAGTTTGGAGGGTAACCCTGAAGAGTGACCCTGCTGTCCCCAGCCCAGGGTGAGCTGAATGAAGGAATAAATGAATGGCCTCCACCCTGCTGCCCATCTGAACGGTCACCCAGCCCTAATGTTAATTTTTTCCTGATTCTTACTCCCCTACTGACCCAGCAGCAGACCTTTCCCTAACCCTGACAATGACCTCCAATTTGACCCTAAGCACTGACCCCTTTGCCTGACACCGATTGTAACCCTGACCTCTGATCTTTGATGGCTGAACTGACCCTGACCTTGATCCCTAACCATGACTTCAGCCCTATTTCAATCTGTTTTCTCTCCTCCCTCTTGACTTAGAAAGCCCAGGCTGACAATGGGGAGAAGGCTGTGCTGGGGATGGGTGGGACCAGACTTGGCGTGGGGTTTGGGAGTGAGCATAACCCGGCTGGTGTGGATGGGCCATAGGGATGCCCTGGGCCGCGTGTGCACGGGGCTAAGGAAGGGTCAGGGTGGGCGGGGTATGGGCAACATTAGGCGTGGCCAGGATGAGTGATGGTGGAGCCAGGGAAGGGCTCCAGTGGCGGGGCATGGGCACAGTGTGGGCACTGCACTGGGCAGGCCCAGGCTGGGCTTGGGTACCAGTTGGGTGTTGGGCGTGGCCAATCTAGGTGTGGGTGTGGCCAAACCATGCGTGGGCGTGGAATTGGGTTTGGCCTGGCTGGACGTGGCCAGGACGTGGCCGGGACAGGGCCAGGCCTATCACTCACCTCCTGCAGCTGCATCCGCACCTTGTTGAAGGCACGCAGCCAGTTGGCTTTGGCCCTGGACATGGAGTCCTGCCCCTCCTGGCCTTCCTCATCCTCTCTCGGCCTGAAACTGAGGCAGGGAACCCTATGAAGCTCCGGGCTGGCTCTCCATGACTCCTGCCCTTCCCTCAACCCTCCAGCTGTGCAAGCGATGCAGGCTCCTCATGGTACCTCTGACCCCTCAGAGACACTGGGACCCACCTGTGTCCCCTGGCCCGGCTCGGTGCCCCCACCCACTCCCACACACCCAATGCTTCTTTGACACTGTCACTGTTCCTCAGCTTCCTTGTCACCAGCCCAGCCCCTCTGGCCTCCCTTTTGCCCGAGATCTTGACCTCTCCGACCCCGGCAACCCCTAAGGTCACAACCTCTAAGACTCCTTCATGACTCCCCTGGACCCTCTTTGACCCCCTACTCTGCCCTGTCGCTTCTGATCCCTTTAAGAAACCCAAGGCCCTGTGACATCTTCAGCCCAGGCAACTACCTGGGTCCATGCCAACCCCATCATAGCGCTGCTGACTCTGTGACCTTGAGGCAGCCCCTCGGCCCCTTGGCCCCTCCTGTTACCTCTCCTCGGCCTTGGGGGGCTCAGGTTCAGGAATTTCCTCGGCCGCAGGCACCTCGTCGGGTGTGGCTGGCTTGGGGGCTACCTTAGCCATGTCGGGGGCCTCGGTGGGTGCCACTGGGGCCTTGTCCTCCTTCCCCGGGGCAGCCGGTGGGAGGCTGATGCGCTTGAAGTCTTTGGGCTCAGCCACAGCCACCTCTTCACGCTGGGCATAGCTGCCCAAATCATCAGGCACCTCCTCCTCCTCCTCCAGCTCCTCCTCATCTTCAGGAAGCCCCTCCTCCTCCAGGAAGTCCTCCAGGTCCTCATCCAGCTCCTCCTCATCCTGGTCCCAGCGAGGTGAGTCTTTGTGGTAGCTGACTGAGCTGTGGCAGGAGTGGTAAGAGTCCCGGTCCCGCTCATCCTCCATCTCAGAGCCCTGCAGGCTGTGCTCGTCAGGGTCAAAGTCCTCACTCAGCTGTGAGCTTCCCTGGCTCAGCTCCCCGGAGGAGGCGTAGCGGCTGCTGCCCGTGGGGCTGTGGGGATGGGACAGCGGTTAGGGGTTGGGGTAATGAGTCGCTGCCCACCTGAGCCTCGTTCACACATGCATTCACTCAGCACCAATTGAGCACCTACTGTGTGCCAGGCCCTGCTCTAGGGGCCGGAACACATAGCCATGATCAGAAAGGACAAAAATCCCACGCCTGTAATCCCAGCACTTTGGGAGGCCGAGGCGGGCGAATCACCTGAGGTCAGGAGTTCGAGACCAGCCTGGCCAACATGGTGAAACCCCATCTCTACTAAAAATACAAAAATTAGCCAGGTGTGGTGGTGTGCACCTGTAATCCCAGCTACTCGGGAGGCTGAGGCAGGAGGATCACTTGAACCCGGGGGGCAGAGGTTGCAGTGAGCCAGGATCACGCCACTGCACTCCAGCCTGGGCGACAAGAGTGAAACTCCGTCTCAAAAAAGAAAGAAAGCGAAAAGTTTGTGTGGCATCTTTGGTCTGTGGGGGAAAGGCAATAGGCTATGCTGGAAGCTCAGGGTCAGCGTCATCATCACCGTGCCACAGCAGGTCTCCTGGCCGCCACCTCAAAAAAAGTCTGGGAAATGCATCCACTTCCCAGTGCCCTGGCCCCCATCCCAGGCCAGCCTCTGCTGTCTCCACGGTTCTCACTACCCTTGGAAGCCACAGGGAATGATAAATCCAATCACCTCCCTCCTCTGCTCTAAATCCGACCATAGCTCACTAGTGCCTCGGTATAAAATCTGTGCTAGCCCTGTGTGGCCCTTACCCTCCAAATTCCAAACTTGCCCTGCCTATCTCCCTCCACTTCCCCCCACCTCCTCCATTCCAGCCACACCAGCCTTGTAGCCTCTCCAATACCATTAGCCTGGGCACTTGCTGTGGTCTCTTCCTTGCCTGTTTTTTTTTTTTTTTTTTTTTTGAGACGGAGTTTTGCACTTGTTGCCCAGGCTGGAGTACAATGGCGCAATCTCGGCTCACCACAATCTCTGCCTCCCGGGTTCAAGTGATTCTCCTGGCTCAGCCTCTCGAGTAGCTGGGATTACAGGCACGCACCACCACGCCAAGCTAATTTTTGTATTTTTGGTAGAGACGGGGTTTCATCATGCTGGCCAGGTTGGTCTCGAACTCCTGACCTTGTAATCTGCCTGCCTCGGCCTCCCAAAGTGCTAGGATTACAGGCTACAGGCGCGAGCCACTTTTGAGATGAAGTTTCGCTCTTGTTACCCAGGCTGGAGTGCAGTGGCGCGATCTCGGCTCACCACAACCTCCGCCTCCTGGGTTCAAGCGATTCTCCTGCCTCAGCCTCCTGAGTAGCTGGGATTACAGGCACGCGCCACCATGCCCAGCTAATTTTTTTTTTGTATTTTTAGTAGAAACAGGGTTTCTCCATGTTGGTCAGGCTGGTCTCGAATTCTTGACCCCAGGTGATTTGCCCACGTCGGCCTTCCAAAGTGCTGGGATTACAGGCATGAGCCATGCACCGCACCGGGCCTTTGTCTGCTTTATCTAGCAAACTCCTACCCATCCTGCACCCACTGAAACATCACTTACTTGTGTGACTGCCCCCCACTCTCTGGCCAGGTCAGGCCCTCTGTTACATGCTCCTTATATGAACCCAGGATCATGCTCGATGTCACCAGAAAGAAATATCTGTCTCTGTCCAAGTGCAGGCAGGAGGACATAGGTGCCGCCACTCAACCCTCTTCTAACCATTCACTTAGTCACTCAACAAACCTTATCATTTCCTGATTAGAAACCTCCTCCAATCTCAGTGCCCGGGACCCCCTTCCCTGGCCAGCCTCGGGGAAGCTACAGGAATAAAAGTGGGGTTCAAGACCAGCCTGGGCAATGTGGCAAGACTCCCGTCTCTAGAAAACATAAAAATAAGTTAGCTTGGTATGGTGGCCCGTGCCTGTAGCCCCAACTACTGGGGAGGCTGAGATGGGAGGATCGCTTGAGTCCACGAGCCCAAGGCTGCAGTGAGTCATGATGGTGCCACTGCACTCCAGGCTGGGCAGCAGAACAACATCTTGTCTCGCAAAAAATAAAAAAGTCTCACTCTATCATCCAGGCTGGCCCACTGCAGCCCTGATCTCTCAGGCTCAAGCCATCCTCCCACCTCAGCCTCCTGAGTAGCTGGAACCACAGGTACATACCACCATGCCTGGCTAATTTTTGTATTTATTGTAGTGACGGGAGGTCTCACGTTATTGCCCAGGCTGGTCTTGAACTCTTGAACTTAAGCGATCCTCCCACCTCAGCCTCCCAAAGTACTTGTATTACAGGTGTGAGCTACCACACCAGGCTGCCTGTAGAATTTCCTTGCAAGCTTTTGTGTAAAGAAAGAGGCCGGGCGCTGTGGCTCAGCCCTGTAATCCTAGCACTTTGGGAGGCCGAGGCGGGTGGATCATGAGGTCAGGAGTTCGAGACCAGCCTGACCAACATGGTGAAACCCTGTCTCTACTAAAAACACAAAAAATTAGCCGGATGTGGTGGCGGGTGTCTGTAATCCCAGCTACTTGGGAGGCTGAGGCAGGAGAGTCACTGGGGCCCGGGAGGTGGAGGTTGCAGTGAGCCAAAATCATGCCATTGCACGCCAGCCTGGGTAACAGAGCGAGACTCTATCTCGGATAAATAAGTAAATAAATAAATAAAAACACAAAAATGCCCCAGGCGTCGTGGTGGGTGCCTGTGGTCCCAGCTACTCAGGAGCCTGGGGCAGGAGAATCACTTGAGCCTGGGAGGTGGAGGGTGCAGTGGGCCCAGATCTCGCCCCTGCCCTCCAATCTGGGTGAACAACAACAATAAAAAAGAACAGAAAAGAAAAGAAAAAAAAGGGAACCATTTTCACAAGAAAATGTAAATTCTGCTTTCCCGGAGCTCCACCTGCAGCTCCAGGCCCCCACCCCTCTCTCCACCCCAGGAGACACAGCAGGGCCGTCACGCGCACCCAGGCTGCACTCCCCGGCAGCTACCTGAGGGCCTGCGGCTCAGAGAACTCCTCGTAACTGTGCATGGAGTCACTGTAGGATTCCCGGGAACCCAGGGGTGGTGGCCGGACAGAATACTGGTGGACTGAGGCGTTGGGTTGCGACGTAGTATAATAGGGTGGCGGGATGCTGTTGCTCGTTTCGCTGCGGTAGTCACTGTCACGGTCATCCACTGCGCTGTCGGGGTCATCGTCTGGAAGAGAGAGGAGATATGGGAAGAGGGTGGGCAAGAGAGAGCGAGCACGCATGTGATGGGGGCCAAGACGGTTTCCCCGACTTAGGGTGCCGCTACCAAAGAAGAGAATTTTTTACTAGTATGGATAAAGAATTGTGGATTGTGTTAAGAGAGATACGGGCTTCAGAACAAAGGAGGTGAAAACCCTGCTTTGCCTTCCATGGGTCAAATTGGACTTATAGAGTCTAGGGGCTAGGGTAGGTCCTACAATGTGAAGAAAACAAAGACGAAGTAGAGGGCATCGTTCAGCTCAAATGTGAGGAACAACTTGGCTGAAGGTCAGGATCTCTGAACACGAGATGGGATTTCTTTCCACTGGGCAGTTAGTTTCCCATAACAGGAGTCACACGAACACTCGGGGAAGTTGGAGGAAGATCAGGAGTTCAAGATGGAGTGAATGCCCTTTAACCCTAGAGATTTCCTGATAGCTGAGGGTGAGGACCCCAGACCTGAAGTTACAGGTGCAGCACCCAGGAAGATGCTGTGATGTGGTTCTGTCTTTTTCAAAAGGATTAGATCCTTAGCTTGGCAAACTCACCACACACTAAGACTCTATTGCTAAAAGGGAATGTGGTAGAGTTGCCAAACTTCATGTTTAACGAGAACTAAAAGATATTTTAGTTTGGTTTCCTTAGAAAAAAGAACAGTTTGTTTTCTAAATCCTAAAAGAATTCCAATTCTAAAAGCAACATGTCTCGGGGGGGTGGTATAATTGGGGATTGTACATTTTCTTCTTTATTCTTTTCTGTACCTTCTGGAAAAAAAAAGATTTCAATAATGCCATCTTTTCTATTTTTTAAAATTTAAAAAAATAATAAAGTTATCTTTAAAAGTAAAGCAAAGGCCGGGCACAGTGGCTTACACCTGTAATCCCAGCACTTTGGGAGGCTGAGGTGGGCAGATCACTTGAACCCAGGAGTTCAAGACCAGCCTGGGCACCATAGCAAGACCTTGTTTCTACTAAAAATAAAAAAAAAATAGCCAGGGGTGGTGGCATGTGCCTGTAATCCCAGTTCCTTGGCAGGCTGAGGCAGGAGAATTGTTTGAACCCAGGAGACGGAGGTTGCAGTGAGTCAAGATCACACCTCTGCACTCTAGGCTGGGTGACACAGCAAGACCCTGTCTCCAAAAAATAAAATGCAAGTTAAAATAAAGAAAAATATAGTCCATGGGCCAGGCGCAGTGGCTCACACCTGTAATCCCAGCACTTTGGGAGGCCAGGGCAGGAGGGTCATGAAGTCAGGAGTTCGAGACCAGCCTCACCAATATGGTGAAACCCCGTCTCTACTAAAAATACAAAAATTGGCCAGGTATGGTGGTGCATGCTTGTAATCCCAGCTACTCGGGAGACTGAGGCAGAAGAATCATTTGAACCCGGGAGGCAGAGGTTGTAGTGAGCCAAGATCGCGCCATTGCACTCCAGCCTGGGCAACAAGAGTGAAACTCCGTCTCAAAAAAAAAAAAAAAAAAAAAAAAAAAAAAGCAAGCAAGCAAGAAAATATGAGAAATACAGAGAAGGGGAAGAGGAGGTTTAAAAAAATGAAGGAATTCCCAGACTCCAAACTCTCTGAGTAATGAATGAACTCTTCCGATTTTTGGTGCATTCAGGGTCTCTCTCACTTTGGGTGGAGTGCAATGGGGCGATCATAGCTCACTGCAGCCTCAACCTCCTGGGTTCAAGAGATCCTCCCACCTCAGCCTCCAGAGAAGGTGGGACCACAGGTACACACCACCACATCCAGCTCATTTTGTTTATTTATTTATTATTTTGTAGAGATGGGCTCTCCCTCTATTACCCAGGCTGATCTTGAACTCCGGGGCTCAAGCGATCCTCCCACCTCAGCCTCCCAAAGTGCTGGGCTCACAGGTGTGAGCCACTTTGACCAGATGGCATTCTTTCTACTGAATTGTCCTTGACCCGGCTGAGATGTTTCCGGTCAAACCGCATGAGGCTGTGCACGTGTTTACTAAGCCTTTTTTTTTTTTTCCCGATGAATTGTCTGCTTTTGAAAGGTCAGTTACTTGGCGTTGGAGTCTTTTTGCTTTCATCCAGGCTCTGCTTTCTACCAAGCAGTTCTTGACTAAATTGTCTGCTTCTGGCTATTTTCAACTACTTTTGTTTTGACCAAATGGTCTGATGTTTTCGGCTCAGTTGTCTTTCCTTTTTGACCCAAATATCTATCAGCTTTAGCTATATTGGTGTTTTTTGTTTTGTTTGTTGTTGTTGTTGTTGCTATTGTTGCGTTTTGTTGGAGATGGAGCCTCACTCTGTTGCCCAGGCTGCAGTGCAATGGTGTGATCTCAGCTCACTGCAACCTCCACTTCCCGGGCTCAAATGATTCTCCGGCCTCAGTCTCCCGAGTAGCTGGGATTACAGGCACACGCCACCATGCCTGGCTAATTTTTGTATTTTTAGTAGAGACGGGGTTTCGTTATGTTGGCCAGGCTGGTCTTGAACTCCTGACCTCAAGTGATCTACCTGCCTCGGCCTCCCAAAGTGCTGGGATTACAGGTGTGAGACGCCGTGCCCGGCCTGTCTTTGGTTTTGACCATACTATTCGTTTGTGTCAAGTTGGTTGTTACCGAGCTTGCTCTGTCTGCCAAACATTCATTTTGGAGAAATTGAGTTTGTTATTTATTTAAATCTGTTTATTTTGTAGAGACAGGGTCTCATACTGTTTCCTAGGCTGAAATGCAGTGGCACAACCATGGCTCACTGCAGCCTTGACCTCTTGGGCTCAAGCAATCCTCCTGCCTCAGCCTTCTGAATAGCTAGGACTATAGGAGCGTATCACCACAACTGGCTTTTTTTTTTTTTAGAGATGGGGTCTCACTCTGTTGCTCAGGCTGATTTCAAACTTCAGGCGGGGATCAAGCGACCCTCAGACCTCAGCCTCCAGAAGTGTTCGGATTACAGGCGTGAGCCCGTGTGGCTGGCCTGAATTGATTTTTTTCTGAGACGAAGTTTTGCTTTTGTTGCCCAGGCTGGAGTGCAGTGGCGCAATCTCTGCTCACTGCAAGCTCCGCCTCCCAGGTTCAAGCAATTCTGCTGTCTCAGCCTTCCCAGTAGCTGGGATTGCAGGCACGCACCACCACACCCGGCTAATTTTGTATTTCTGGTAGAGATGAGGTTTATCCATGTTGGTCAG
Organism: Saimiri boliviensis; assembly: GCF_048565385.1. Classification (NCBI taxonomy): domain Eukaryota; kingdom Metazoa; phylum Chordata; class Mammalia; order Primates; family Cebidae; genus Saimiri; species Saimiri boliviensis. The sequence goes on along the minus strand of NC_133462.1, from coordinate 29,954,765 downwards.
GCTGGTCTTGAACTCCTGACCTCAGGTGATCCACCTGCCTCGGCCTCCCAAAGTGCTGGGAGCCACTATGCCAAGCCTCTAGATTGATTTTTAACCAATTTGTTTTTGATAAATTGTGGTGGACCAAAGGGTTTGTCAACAGTTTCGCTGGTCCTGGAGTTAGGTTTGTCCACCAAGATATGAGAAAGAAGTGAAGAACTCCCCAGTTGGTGGAGGAGAGAGAAGGAGGCAGATTTATCCTTAGAAGAGAGGACTGGCCAGGCTCGGTGGCTCACACCTGTAATCCCAGCTCTTTGGGAGGCTGAGGTGGGTGGATCATGAGGTCAGGAGTTTGAGACCAGCCTGACCAACATGGTGAAACCCATCTCTACTAAAAATACAAAAATTAGCCAGGCATGGTGGTGAGTGCCTGTAGTCCCAGCTACTTGGGAGGCTGAGGCAGGAGAATCGCTTGAACCTGGGAGATAGAGGTTGCAGTGAGCTGTGATCGCACCGCTGTGCTCCAGCCTGGGCAACAGAGTAAGACTCTGTCTCAAAAAAGAAGAAGAATCTAACGCCTGATGATCTGTCAGTGTCCCCCGTCACCCCTAGATGGGACTGTTTAGATGCAGGAAAACCAGCTCAGGGCTCCCACTGCTTCTACGTGATGGTGAGTTGTATCATTATTTCATTATATACTGTAATGTAATAATAATAGAAATAAAGTGCAATAAGCTTGAATCATCCAGAAATCATCCCCCCTACCCCCTAGTCCATGGAAAAATTGTCTTCCATGAAACTGGTCCCTGGTGTCAAAAAGGTTGTGGACTGTTGTTAGGTAGAAAGATGGACATTTAATTTAGGGAGGGGGTGGCCTGCCTTCTTCCCTGCGAGAGCAAATGAAGGTGGGAGGTGACGTGTGAGTGTGGTTGGAGCCTGGGGAGATGCTGAGGTCCCTGACCCGCCCCTCTGTTGGAGACCCTCTCCTTGCCCACCCACTACCCTCTGAGTGACACTGGGCCCATTTCCAGGTGGAGAAGGAAGGTAGGAAGACCAAAAGGCAGAGGGGTTGAAGGAGAGGAGGCAAGGTTATACAGGGGGAATGGCAAAAGGGGGTCACAGTGCCCGGCTGGAGACAGGCAGGTGTTTGGTCTAAATGTCCACCCCTTCAGGCTGAATCCCCCCACCCCAATAATGTTGCCCACTCCCCAGCAGAGAGCAGGTGTCCCAAGACAGGCACTAATGAAGAGGGTGCAGGAGAGCTTGGCAGGGGTCTTGCCAAGCCCTCTGGCCCCCACGTGCTGGTCACGGGCACCCTGGTTCCCTGTGTGGTAGTGCAGAGGGGCCTTGGGATCACCAAGGTGCCCACCTTCCCATGGGCCTCCCAGAACATCATTCAGGCTGAGTACTTACTGTGCTGCTCACCCCAGCCAAAATAATTCCAGTTGCCTACAAAGAAAAGGGGCAGACATAATAAAAGGGAGCAGACAGAGGGGTGGGTGTAGGGAGGGGGGCTCCCCTGTCGTCTTCCTCACTCTCCCCATCTCCTCCCTGCACCCCAAGATGGGAGCCCTCTTGTCCTGAGTACCTTCCGTGAGTATCATTTTTGTTGCTGACACTTGCTCTGTCTGTGCTCTCCACCTTGGGAGGAAGGGGTATATCCCTGTTTGTTATTGTTGTTGTTGTTGTTGTTTTTAATTTTCTTTTCTTCTTTCTTTCTTTTTTTTTTTTTTTTGAGACAGGGTCTCGCTGTGTCATCCAACCTGGAGTGCAGTGGTGCAGTCATGGCTCACTGCAGCCTTGAATTCCCAAACTCAAGCAATCCTCCCACCTCAGCCTCCCGAATAGCTGGGGTTGCAGGCACGCACCACCGTGTTCAGCTAACGCTTTGCTTTTTTGGTGGTTTTTCTTTGTGTTTTTTTGTGTAGAGATGGAGTCTTGCTATGTTCCTTAGGTTGGTCTCAAACTCCTGGTCTCAAGTGAGGCCAAGTAGTGGGATTACAGGCATGAGCCACTGTGCCTGGCTCAGTTTTCAGCGAGAGGAAAGGAGCAGTCAGGAAGTAACAAAGTGGGTATTTGGGCCTAATGTTTTCTAACTATAAAGTCTGGGGTTAGCAGCCTCCACCCTTTTCCTCTCCCTGCTTTTGAATAAGGAAAGATACACTAAAGTGGAAAACCTAAGCTTTGAGACACGCTTGTTGGGTGGATTTTATCATTCTGTTCATTTTATAGGTGAAACAATGGGTCTCAGAGAGACAGAGTGAGCAGCCCAAAGTCACACAGCCTCTGAGTATCAGAGCCAGGGCAAGAACCAACTTTGCCTATCATGTGAAGTACCTGGCACTTCAGAAAAATGTCCTGGACCAGAAACCTGGCTCTTCTGGCCACTGGCTGCTTTCTCTGGGAAATGGGGGTGACAAAACACTCCCAGTATTTACTTGTGGATAAATACTGAGTGGTGGTCTCCATTCCCCAAATTGAACCTTCCCCTGGCTCCAGTCCATCCACCCAGGGGCCCGCTGCCATTGCCTTCCTGCCTCCACTATGCCTGGCCCCACCCCACTGCAACCTCTCAGTGACCCCATTCACTGGGGAGGGCGTTTGTAATTCCTTCCAGGCAGGGATGGCCCCTCCCTGGCCAGGGAGACCAAGGGACTTTCTCAATGTCACACCCCAAGTCAGTGTAGAAACAGGGTCTCCCCAGCTGCAGTCCCTAAGCCCCTCCCACCTCTAGGTCAATTACCACTCTCCTGGACACGTGATAGGGGAAATGCAGATGCAGGAAAGACGGCGAGAGGGGAGAAAAGGAAGACGAAAAAGGAAATGAAAAAAGAGCCGAGCGTGGTGATTACACCTGTAATCCCAGCACTTTGGGAGGCTGAGGCGGGTGGATCACATGAGGTAAAAAAATTTTAGACTATCCGACCAACATGGCAAAACCCTGTCTCTACTAAAAATACAAAAATTAGCTGGGCGTGGTGGTACGCGCCTGTAATACCAGCTACTCAAGAGGCTGAGACACGGGAATCGCTCAAACCCAAGAGGCGGAGGCTGCAGTGAGCCAAGATCCTACCATTGCAGTCCAGTCTGGGTGACAAAGCGAGATTCTATCTCCAAAAAAAAAAAAAAAAAAAGGAAAGAAAGAAAAGAAAGTAAATGGGAGGCTGAAGAGTGGAGTGGGGTTTTGGTGTCAGCAGGTGGGAGCTGTGCCCTGAGGCTGTATGGTTTGCTACTTCCTCTCCACCGCAGAGCAATGGGGAGGCATTTTAAGGAGGGAGACAGCTGTTCCATCCATGAAAAGACCCGGTCTGGATGCATCTGAGTGTCCACAGGGCCCAGGGAGATAAAAAATCTTGACTGCTGCAGCCTTGTTGGAAATAGGAAGGGGACGTTTTGATCATCATAATTAACAGACAGGATGCGGTGGAAAGGGAAGCAAAGTTGGAGTCCCTGAGACCTGGGTTCAAATCCTGGCTCTGCCACTTGCCGAGTGTGTGGGTATGGGTAACATCTCCTCTTGGGCCTCAGTTTCTCCATCTAAGAAAATGGGTGAATGAAACAGCCTTTGTCTGTTGGGGGTGCACCCGTTGTACGTGTGCTGGCACATCTTCCATCTGTGTCTGTCTGCAACGTCTGAGTGTGGGCTGCTTGGGGTTTGTGCTGGCCCCATGACTAGTTTGTTGAATGAGTTCTATGTCCTCATCCAGGATCTGATGAATGGAAGTGAAGCATCTACACAGTGTTTTTCATGTCTCTAGATGTCCCAGATCCTTCCAGCAGCCCTCAGAGTGTGGGTCTGTCAGATGTGCTGTTTCAAAGAGAAGGTCCCTAAATGTTGGAGGGACACTGGCCTGCTCAGGACCATGGGGCAAGGTGGGACTCAAGCCCAAGTCTCAGAGCTAGCTAGCTTTCTCTCTTTCTTCTTTCTTTTCTTTTCTTTCTTTCTCTTTTCCTTCCTTCCTTCCTCCCTTTTCTGTTCTTTTCTATTCTTTTCTTTTTTGAGTCAGAGTCTTGCTCTGTCGCTCAGGCTGGAGTGCAATGGTGTGATTTCGGCTCACCACAGACTCTACCTTCTGGGTTCAAGCATTTCTCCTGCCTCAGCCTTCTAAATAGCTGGGATTACAGGCACCCACCACCATGTCTGGTTTTTTTTTTTTTGTTGTTGTTGTTTGTTTTTTGTTTTTTTTTTGTTTTGTTTTGTTTTGTTTTTTGGGTTTTTTTGTATTTTTAGTAGAGATGGGGTTTTGCCAAGTTGGTCAGGCTGGTCTTGAACTCCTGACCTTGGCCTCCCAAAGTGCTGGGATTACAGGGATGAGCCACCACGCCCAGCCTCAGAACTCTAATTTCTAATACACTGTAAGTGGACACTGCACTCTCAGGACTTTGTATCTCTGGAGGGGAGGAGTCTTTAGACAGGACAGTCATGGGGTTGGGGAGGGATGAGGGTTTCAGCTGATGCCCAAGAAGAATCAAGAGGTACTTACAACACTGGTTGCTGGGGACAGGCAAAGGCTTTTCTTGCTCATCTTGGAACGAATACTGAAGGGGTGGGGGAAGGAGAAAGGGCTTGTCTCAGAGGGACTGAAGGCCAGGGGACCAGGATAGTCCTCTGTTCTGTCCCATTCTCACTTCCCTCTACCTCCCAAATTCTCTCCCTATGAGAAGGATATGGGGAGTAAGAGAGCACACACACACACACACACACACACACACACACACACACACACGAGAGAAAGACAGAGACAGAGAGAAACTGAGGAACAGATAGGAAAAAGACTAGGGGCGGGGCATGGTGGCTCACACCTGTAATCCCAGCACGTTGGGAGGCCGAGGCGGGAAGATCACCTGAGGTCAGGAGTTTAGGACTAGCCTGGCCAACATGGTGAAACCCCATCTCTACTAAAAATACAACAATTAATCTGGCCGTGGTGACACATGCCTGTAATCCCAGCTACTTGGGAGGCTGAGGTACGATAGTCGCTTGATGCCGGGAGGCGGAGGGTGCTGTGAGCCGAGATCGCGTCATTGCATTCCAGCCTCCAGCTTAGACGACAGAGCAAGACTCCATCTCAAAAAAACAAAGAAAGAAATTGTTCTACCAAAAGGACACATACACACGCATGTTCATGGCAGCGCTATTCACAATAGCAAAGATACAGAATCAACTTAGGTGCCCATCAATGGTGGATTGGATTTTTTTTTTTTTTTTTTTTTTTTTGAGATGGAGTTTCACTCTTGTTACCCAGGCTGGAGTGCAATGGTGTGATCTTGGCTCACTGCAACCTCCGTCTCCCAGGTTCAAGCAATTCTCCTGCCTCAGCCTCCCGAGTAGCTGGGACTACAGGTGCCCGCCACCATGCCTGGCTAATTTTTCTATTTTGTTGTTGTTGTTTTTTGAGATGGAGTCTTGCTCTGTTGCCAGGCGCCAGGCTGGAGTACAGTGGCACAATCTCGGCTCACTGCAACCTCCGCCTCCCAGGTTCAAGCAATTCTCCTGCCTCAGCCTCCCGAGTAGCTGGGACTACAGGTGTGCACCACCATGCCCAGCTAATTTTTGTATTTTTTAGTAAAGACAGGCTTTTACCATGTTGGCCAGGATGGTCTTGATCTCTGGACCTCATGAGCCGCCCACCTCAGCCCCTCAGAGCGCTGGGGTTATAGGTGCCCACCACCAGGCCTGGCTGTTTTTTCTATTTTTAATAGAAACGGTTTCACCATGTTGATCAGGCTGGTCTTGAACTCCTGACCTTAGGTGTTCCTCCCACCTCGGCCTCCCAGAGTGCTGGGATTACAGGCATGAGCCGCCATGCCTGGCCTGGATTTTTTTTTTTTTTTTTTTAAATGTGGTACCTATCACCATGGAGAACTACACAGCCATGAAAAAGAATTAAATCATGCCCTTTGCAGGAACATGGATGGGGCTGGAGGCCATTATCCTAAGCGAATCCATCCAAAAACAGAAAACCAAATCCCAAGTGTTCTTGCTTATAGGCGCCAGCTAAACATTGGCTGCTCGTGGACATGGAGATGCAAACAGTAGACACTGGGGACTCCAGAAGGGAGGAAGGAGGGAGCGGGACAAAGGGGAGTGAACTACCTGTTGGGGGCAGGGCGCAGTGGCTCACGCCTGTCATCCCAGCACTCCGGGAGGCTGAGGTAGGTGGATCACCTGAGGTCAGGAGTTCGAAACCAGCCCGCCCGACATGGAGAAACCCCATCTCTACTAAAAATACAAAAATTAGCTGGGTGTGGTGGCCCATGCTTGTAATCCCCGCTACTCAGGAGGCTGAGGCAGGAGGATCATTTGAACCTGGTAGGTGGAGGTTGCAGTGAGCCGAGATCACGCCACTGCACTTCAGCCTGGGCTAATATGAGCTGGAGGCCATTATCCTAAGCGATATCCTCTGTCTTAAAAACAAACTTACCTGTTGGGTACTGTGTTCACTATTTGAGTAACACCATGGAAGTCCAAACCTCAGCATCATGCAATATATCTGTGTAACAAACCTGCACGTGTACCCCTTGAATGTAAAATAAAAGTTTTTATTTTATTATTATTATTTTGAGACGGAGCCTTGCTCTGTTGCCCAGGCTGGAGTGCAGTGGCACGATCTCGGCTCACCGCAACCTCTGCCTCCCAGATTCAAGTGATTCTCCCACCTCAGCCTCCTGAATAGCTGGGCTTACAGGTGCCTACCACCACACCTGACTAATTTTTGTATTTTTAGTAGAGACGGGGTTTCACCATGTTGGCCAGGCTGGTCTCGAACACCTGACCTCAAATGCTCTCCCTGCCTTGGCCTTCCAATGTGCTGGGATTACAGACCTGAGCCCCTGTACCCGGCTAATTTTTTATTTTTTATTTTACTTTTAGTAGAGACAGGGTTTCACCATGTTGGCCAGGCTGGTCTCGAACTCCTGACCTCAGGTGATCTGCCTGTCTCAGCCTTCTAAAGTGTTGGGATTCCAGGTGTGAGCCCCAGGCCCAGCCTCTGCGTGTTTCTTAACCCCAACATTGTCTCGAGACTGGACCACGTGAGTCATGGATGCAGTCAAGTTACAAAGAATTAGAAACAGATATTCAGGGAAAGACAAGCTCAGAGAGAAACAGCATCGGTAAGTGGAAGATGTGGGGAGACAGAGACAGATACAAGGCAGAAAACAGCCCTTCCCACCCCAACACTCACTTCATCCTGGTCCCGCATGGCATTGAGCTGCTCCAGCTTCTTGGCCCAGTAGCGGGCCTCTTCTTCCGGAATGTCTGCAAGCAGAGCCCCGTCTGTGAGCCTGGAAGCCCCTCCCTGCCCTTCAGCCTCCATCCTCCAGGCATCCTGAGCTCCAGCCAAGCCCTGGCTTCTGGGGTCTTTGGCAAACCCTCAGAAGTGGGGGTGGGCTGATCTGTGGTCCCAGGAGGGTAGATGGAGATGAAAGGGAGGTACCGTGGTGCCTCTGCCTCCCCCTCCCCAGAGATGGATGGAGAACGGTTGGAGGATGAGAGGAGATGATTCCTAGCATTTACAAGGGTGGGGAAGCCATTGTTTTTATTATTTATCTATTTAATTTTTTTTTTTGAGATGGAGTCTTGCTCTGTTGCCCAGGCTGGAGTGCAGTGGGGCAATCTCAGCTCACTGCAACCTCCGCCTCCCAGGTTCAAGTGATTTTCCTGCCTCAGCCTCCGAGTAGCTGGGATTACAGGTGCCCGCCGCCATACCTGGCTAATTTTTGGTATTTTTAGTAGAGATGGAGTTTCATCATGTTGGCCAAGCTGGTCTTGAACTCCTGACATCAGGTAATCCTTCTGCCTCGGCCTCCCAAAGTGCTGGGATTACAGGCTTGAACCACCATGCCCAGCCCATTGTTTTTATTTTTTTTTTAGAGTCAGGGTCTCAGTCTGTCACTCAGGCTGGAGTGGCGTAATGACAGCTTACTGCAGCCTCATACTTCTGGGCTCAAGCAATCCTCCCGCCTCAGCCTCCTGAATAGCTGGGACTATGGGAACCTGCCACCATGGCTGGTGAATCTTTAACTGTTTCATAGAGATGGGATGGCACTAGATCATCTGGGCTGGTCTCAAACTCCTGGCCTCCAGTGATCCTCCCACCTCGTCCTCCCAAAGTGCTGGGATTACAGGCATGAGACACTGAGCCTGGCCAGCCATTGGTTCTTAGAAGAATGAGGTGGAGAGACCCAAGGTCTTTCCAGGAAAGGATGGGGGACTGTCCGTTCTCAGCCTCTGTCCACATCTCTCTCTGTCTCTCTGTCTCTGTCTGTCTCTCCTCCTATCCCCAGCCCACTCTTGCAGCCTCAGGCATAACCGAGGAATAGCCAGGATGGCCCAGCCCTGAGCCCCCTGGGTTGTGAAGCGTTTGCAGCTCAAATTACGGGGCCTGGGTCACGGTCCGCACATGGCAGGTTCACAGCAATTGTGGGAAGTAGAAAAGCTTCCTTTTTAAAGTTTCCTTTCTTAAAGAATAAATCATAAGTGTGCTAATAACTTTGTTAAGCCCTATCCTGTGTAGCTGTTAGACATGCTTATAGGTATATCCTTGTACTTTAACCAAGATATCTGTGCTGGACGCGCTCACGGGCAGGTTCCAGTTCTCTATTGCTTTTAGAAAAGTTTTAAGTTGGCCGGGCGCGGTGGCTCAAGCCTGTAATCCCAGCACTTTGGGAGGCCGAGGCGGGTGGATCACGAGGTCAAGAGATCGAGACCATTCTGGTCAGCATGGTGAAACCCCGTCTCTACTGAAAATACAAAAAATTAGCTGGGCATGGTGGCGCGTGCCTGTAATCCCAGCTACTCAGGAGGCTGAGGCAGGAGAATTGCCTGAACCCAGGAGGCAGAGGTTGCGGTGAGCCGAGATCGCGCCATTGCACTCCAGCCTGGGTAACAAGAGCAAAACTCCGTCTCAAAAAAGAAAAAAAGAAAAGTTTTAAGTCATTAGCCAATCAGGTTTTAGTTTACATTGTGAGGTCTGGCTCCAGCCAATGAACATCAGACACAGCAGTAAGGACCACCCCGAATAGGTGAGGAATAAATTAGTGTGTTTTCCTTTGTTCACTGCGCTCGTGTGGCAAGATGGCTAGCGAGGGTACCCTTCCTGCAGTCCAGGAAGTAAAAATTGTGTTGCTGAAAGATCCTTTGTCTCAGTGCTGATTTTTCTTTCCGGCACCAAGCGTCTATTTCCAACAACCCTGTTCTCTGAAACCCAACAAACTCTCTCTCCTCTGGAGCGAAGGACCCTCATTCTCAGCCCGGAGGGTCAGCTGGACCTCCCCAGGCCTGTTCACTCTCCTGGAATAGCTGAGTGAGTCCAGAAGTGGGGCCGGGGCTGGGTTGAAGGTCACGTGCCCCGGTACTCACCTAAAGGCAGCTCAAAGCGCGTGTCCAGGAGGATGCGGTGGAAAGTGGGGTCCTTGGTGCCGCAGATCTCGCTGTCTGCCATGATGACCTGAGAGTCCAGCGTCAGCCACTCTCCGGGGCCCTCCTGGGGTGGGGAAGCAGGTGTGTGGTCAGGTGTCTGCTGCATGCTGGGCCCCGGGGCCCCTACTCTCACATGAAACATCCCCCCACCCCTACCCCGAAACAAAAGTCATGTCTCATGTCTCTCTCTCTCTTTCCTCCTTTCCTCCCTCCCACCTTCCTTCCTTCCTTTTTTTTTTTTTTTTTTTTTTTTTTTTTTGAGACAGAGTCTTGCTTTGTTGCCAGGCGCCAGGCTGGAGTGCAGTGGTGTGATCTCGGCTCACTGCAACCTCCGCCTCCCGGGTTCAAGCTGTTCTCCTGCCTCAGTCTCCCGAGTAGCTGGGACTACAGGCGCGCACCACCACGCCCAGCTAATTTTTGTATTTTTTAGTAGAGAGGGGGTTTCGCCATGTTGGCCAGGATGGTTTTGATCTCTTGACCTTGTGATCCGCCCGCCTCGGCCTCCCAAAGCTTGCTTTCTTTCTCTTTTTTTTTTCTTTCTTTTTCTTCCTTTTCTTTCTCTTTCCCTCCTTCCCTCCTGTCCTTTCTCTCTTCTTTCTTCTTTTTCTTTCTCCTTCCTTCCTTCCTCTCCTTCCTTCCCTCCCTCCCTCCCTCTCTCTCACCCTTCCCTTCCCCTCCCCTCTCCTCCCTTCCCCTCTTTTTCCCCCGCCTCTCTTTTTCTCACTCTTTATTTTTAGAGCTGGGGTCTCCCTATGTTGCCCAGGCTCATCTTGAGCTCCTGGCCTCGAGTGATCCTCATGCCTCAGCTTCCAGTAGCTGGGACTACAGGCACATGCCACTGTGCCTGGCTGTATTCCCATGTTACACATGAAAAAAACAGATTCCGAGAGGGAAAGGTCTCAGTCCAGAGCCACATGGTGAGTCAGGGGAACCCAGAGCAAGGGACCTAGAGGGGGAGCCCCTTGGGGTCATGTAGGGACAGCCCCAGCCTGCCATGGTAATTCCCAACCCCTGATAAGGGGTTATGGGACTCTGACTTCAGATAAAAGCCCTGGGGCCTGCCGTCACCCAGGGAGAACGTCCCCCAGGAGAGCGAGTCCATTTCCCCTGGTTCAGAAATGTCAGCCTTTGAGCAAGTGGGGTCCACCCTGAATCTCAGTCTCTTCATTATTCAAATGGGAATGATCTTTAGTGGAATCTACTTTCTGCCACCCCAGGTGACCAGGATTCCCTCACACTTGAAGGGCCGCTGAGGAAATTTTGGGTCTCCCTCAAGGCTTCCTTTTATATATTTTAATTTAATTTTTTTGATACAGGGTCTCACTCTATCACCCAGGCTGGAGTGCAGTGGCATGATCTCAGCTCACTGCAAACTCCGCCTCCCAGGCTCAAGTGATTCTCCTACCTCAGCCTCCTGAGTTGCTGGGATTACAGGTGCACACCACCACGCCTGGCTAATCTTTTGTATTTTTTAGTAGAGACGGAGTTTCACCATGTTGACTAGGCTGGTCTTGACTTTTGACCTCAGGTGATCCACCTGCCTCAGCCTCCCAGAGTGCTGGGATTACAGGCATGAGCCACCACACCCAGCCAGGGCTTCCTTTTAGACTCACTTGCCTGGAATGTTGCAACCATTTCGTCCCTCTCCATTCATTCATTCATTCAAAAGCAGACACTCACTGGCCAGGTGCGGTGGCTCATACCTATAATTCCAGCACTTTGGGAGGCCAAGGTGGGCAGATCACTTGAGATCAGGAGTTAAAGACCAGCCTTGCCAGCATGATGAAACCCCATCTCTACTAAAAATGCAAAGATTAGCTGGGTATGGTGGCGGATGCCTGTAATCCCAGTTACTCAGGAGGCTGAGGCAGGAAAATCACTTGAGCCAGGTAGGCAGAGGCTGCAGTGAGCCGAGATGATGCCACTGCACTCCAGCCTGGGTGACAAAGCAAGACTCCATTTCAAAAAAAGAAAGAAATGACATAACAAAATGAACAAAGAAAAAATAGTCCCCAGTCCCTCCTGTATACCTGGTTTATACTGGATGATGCCAGGGTCTCCCAAGAGGCCCCAGTCATCATCACCATCTCCCCCGAGGAGCCCACAGCCCTGGGAAACAGAGCTGGACACAGGCACCCCCAGCCCCATGAGGTCATAGCTAGCCCAGGGCTAAAGGATCCAGATGGAAGTCAGAGAGGGATTCCTGGAGGAGGACACATGGGAATTTAGAGGGTGATGGAAAGGAGGACACTTGAAACTCAGGGAACAGACTATGCAAAGGTTCAGAGGCTGGAATCTGGGAGGGGTGGAAGTTGGAGTGTGGGGGGAGACAAGGCTAGTAGGCGGGTGCCATCTAAAGGGAAATAGACAGGGGAGGATGGATCAGAGCTCCAGGTAGTAAAACCCTCCTGGGGTCAGCATGGAGGGGTTGAGACTTAAGGTCAGGAGGCCAGCGGTTGGGCTGTGGGGACAGACGAATAGACACGACCACAGCTTGGTGCAGTGGCTCATGCCTGTAATACCAGCAGTTTGGGAGGCCGAGGTAGGTGGATCACTTGAGCCCAGGAGTTCAAGACCAGCCTGGGCAACATGGCAAAACCCCGTCTCTATTTAAAAAAAAAAAAATGGGGGGATATGGTGGCATGCACCTGCAGTCCCAGCTACTCAGGAGACTGAGATGGGAGGATCACTTGAGCTTGGGAAGTCGAGGCTGCAGTGGGCCATGATTGTGCCACTGCACTCCAGTCAGGGCAAAAGAATAAGAGCCTGTCTCAAAAAATAAATAAATACAAAATAGACACCACTACTACCTGCTGACCGTGAGGCATGGACTGAGGGGCCAGGGTTCTTACCCAGCACCTTCTTCTGAGCTGCTGTAACCTTCCTGCTGCTGCCCATCTGGGACACAAAATGCCAATTGCCTACATTATCCCTTTTCTCTTTCCGTAGTAATATATTTTTAGCTGTGCCTAGGGTTGCACAGCCTAGGACTACATTTCCCAGCCTAGAACTACATTTCCCAGAATCCCTTGCAGTTAGGTGTTGGCCACATGTCTAAATTCTGGCCAATGAGATGTATCTGAACTCCCTGCCCCTTACCACCTTTTCCTGGTTGGAATGAAGATGCAATGGTGAGCCTGAAGCAGCCATTTGGGGCCACAAGGTCAAAGCCACATGGAGAGAGAGGCAGAGCAAGATGGAAGTTGTATTAGGCCCTGGTGACTTTGGAAGGTTCATGGCAGACCCAGGTGTCTACATTGATGTTGTCAGGCTCAGGCCACCTGCCACTCACCTCATTGGACTGGCGGATGGTCCGCAGTGGGATCCACACTGTGCCCACCATTGTGTCCCAGATGAGACCCTTGTTCCACACCTCCACCGTCAGTCCCAAATCCAGACGGTTAATCTCGCTGTGGAAAAAGGACGGGGGCATCGAGGGAGAAAATGGGGGTTCAGAGAGGTTAGTTCATTCATCTGAGAACACACAGCATGCCACAATTCAAACCCAGGCCTGGGAGTGTCCTGGCTGATATGATAACGTGGTGGTTCTCGTTTTATAGAGGGGAAACTGAGGCCAGTGAGGGAAGTTAAGAGCTCGAGGTATCACAGAAGGACCAGGATCGAAAGCCGGGAAGGGCGGCGTGGAGACAGATGTGACACACTGCCTGCAGCTTCGTCTTTCTGGGCCTTCCTTAAGCCCTCCAACCCTGACCATGCTGGCCAAGTGGGGAAGAGGATCGAATACCTGCACAGCTCCTTCCACCCCCAGGATAAGAACATTTGGGGACCTCTGTCCTTCCCAGTGTCATCTCCATCTCATGAGGTGAGGACACGATCCCATCTCCAAGCACTTTCCCTGCAGGCCTCGTCCTAGACATATGTTGATTCAGGGGCGCAGGAAACTTGGCGAAATGTGAGATTCACTGAATTTACAGTTTACCAAAGATTTATCTTAAGGAATGTATTTTTAAAATATACCTGTTGACTGGGCCTGGTGGCTCATATCTGTAATCCCAGCAATTTGGGAGGCCGAGGTGGGCGGATCATCTGAGGTCAGAAGTTCAAGACCAGCCTGGCCAACATGGTGAAACCCCATTTCTACTAAAAACACAAAAAGTAGCCGGGTGTGGTCGTGTGCGCCTATAGTTCCAGCTACTTGGGAGGCTAAGGCAGGAGAATTGCTTGAACCCAAGAAGTGGAGGTTACAGTGATGCGAGATCACGCCACTGCACTCCAGCCTGGGCTACAGAGTAAGTCTCCATCACAAAAAAAAAAAAAAAAAAAAAAAGAAAGAAAGAAAGAAAAAAAAGAAGAAATAATCTGTTGGCCAGGTGTGGTGGCTCACATCTGTAATCCCGGCACATTGGGAGGCTGAAACAGGTGGATCACCTGAATCCAGGAGTTTGAGATCAGCCTGGCCAACATAGTGAAACCCCATCTCTACTTAAAATACAATTAGCCTAGTGTGGTGGCACACTCTTGTAATCCCAGCTACTTGGAAGGCTGAAGCAGAAGGATCACTTTAATCCGGGAGGTGGAGGTTGCAGTGAGCTGAGATCATGCCACTGCACTCCAGCCTGGGGAACAGAGTGAGACTCTGTCTCAATCAAACGAACAAACAAAACAATTGGTGGCGAGGGCTGGGAAGACATGATGCCCTGAAATGGTAGCTTGGGCATGATGGTCAGGGAGGGCTTCACTGAGGAGGTGACACAAGCTGAGACCTGAAGAAGAGCCAGCTGGGGACTGGAGAGCAAGCGCAAGGGCCCTGGGGCAGGAACAAGCTGGGAGGCGTTGGAGAAAGAGGTGGGTGTGGGTACGGCCGGGGCAGGGGAGTGAGAGGGTGTAGACAGAGCGAGAAGGTGGCGGGAACCGTGGGGAAGACTCTGGGTTTTATTCTGAGGTCGATGAGCCACGGACAAGTTTGGAACATGGGAGCGACAGGATGTGATTTGCAGTTTTAAAAATAGCCCCCTGGCTGCCTGGAGGAGAACAGATTGCAGGAGGTGGATAGCACAGGAGGCCAGGGCGGAGGCTGGCGGGCAGCGGGGACTTGGCTGGTGGCCCTGAAGACCAAGGAAAGTGATTGGATTGGGAATGTGTTTTGGAGGTGGAGGACACAGGATGAGGGAGGCTGGAGGGGAGTCGCCTGGGCTTCCCCAGTGTCCAGTTCAGCCCTGAGGGGCCAGGGTCATGCCAGAGGCTGCAGACTCACAACATGAAGTCCTGCTCCCAGCTGGGCTGGCTGCCCCGCACTGCGATGGTTGTGCTCTTGACATTCTGCACCTTCAGGGTCACGTACGTGTTGAATTTCTCTGTGGCAGTGAGAGCAGGGATCAGGCACTGGGGCTCAGGGGCTCTCCAATGCCCCTTTCCAAGCTCTAGATGACCCGCTGGGACCCCCTTGGGAATTTCTGGGCCACTCACCCCCTAACCCCCAACCCCACCCTCAGGGCACGAGGGAGGGTCCTCAGTGGGGAGAGATGTGGAATTTTGGGATACTTCCTCCAGCTGCCTCAAAATGACTACATCATTGGTTTTTGGCTAAAAAGACTGAGGCCCCAGAAGAGGGAACAAAATTGACTGAAGGAACCCCCGTTGCTGGGTGGGCGCGGTGGTTCACGCCTGTGATCCCAGCACTTTGGGAGGTCGAGGCGGGAGGATCACTTGTGCCCAGCCTGGATAACTTGGGTAAGCCCTGTCTCTACTAAAAATACAAAAAAATAATTAGCCAGGCACAGTGGCACATGCCTGTGGCCCCAGAAACTCGGGAGGCTGAGGTGGAAGGATCGCTTGAGCCTGGGAAGTTGAGGCTGCAGTAAGCCATGATTGCACCAGTGCACTCCAGCCTCAAAAAATAAAAAATTAAAATTAAAATTAAAAAAAAAAAAAGAGGCAGGGTGTGGTGGCTTACGCCTGTAATCCAGCACTTTGGGAGGCTGAGGTGGGCGGATCATTTGAGGTCAGGAGTTCGAGACCAGCCTGGCCAACATGGAGAAACCCTGTCTTTACTAAAAATACAAAAACTAGTTGGGCGTGGTAGAGGGCGCCTGTAATCCCAGCTACTTGGGAGGCTGAGGCTGGAGAATCGCTTGACCCAAGGAGGTAGAGGTTGCAGTGAGCCGAGATTGCGCCACTGCCCTCCAGCCTGGGCTACAGAACCAAACCCTGTTTCAAAAAAAAAAAAAAAAAAGAAGAAAAGAAAAGAAAGAAACTCCCTTTGCCTCTGTGAGCTTCACTTTTTGCAACTGTAGCCCCATTTAAGAGTCCCCATCCTGCCTCTTAGGACCCTGGGAAGAGCCACTGGCTCAGGGCAAGCCCCACCCCGATACAATCTCCCAATATGGCTGGGGAGACCAGGGAACCCCCATACAAACTCCAGGGACCCCATGCCAAGGGCTGCCCCTCCCCCTGTTTAATCCTCTCACCCCTTTCCTGATGCTCAGAAGACACAAAGCTCAAGTCTAAGTCTGGTCTCCAAGAGACAGACAGACAGACAGACAGACAGAGAAACGGACAGACAGGCAACACGGGACAGGACAGCAAGAGAAGCCACTTACCTTGGGCACCGTCAAACTTGGCTTTTTTGACTGTGGAGAGAGACAGAGATAGGGAAGGGAGATGCGGGGAGAAGTGGGGAGGAGAGGGGCAGAGGGAGAGAGAGAGTCAGAGACACACCAAGATAGAGACAGAAGGAGAGAGACACGGAGGAGAGACAGGCAGAGATCAAAAAGCAACAGAGAGGTTTTTAAAAAGATAAAGATAGAAGCAATGTCGGAGGCAGAGACAAGGAGAGGAGGAGAGGGAGGAAGGAGGAGGCAGGGATGAGAGGGAGAGAGAGAGAGAAGCCATCAGACAGATGAGCACAGGCGGCCCTAGGATGGAAGGAAATTTGGACCCTGAGAGCAGTCCCTACCCCTCCCTCTCCCTCCAACCCCGTCCCCATCAAACTCCCCAAGCTCCCCAACTAGCTGTGCCGTTACCCGCAATTAAACCAGATTAGAAAGAAAGAGCTGGGCAAATGGTGAGAGAGGCCTCCTACAGGAAGCCCTCCAGGATGGCCCCAGAAGAAGAGGGGAAGTTGAAGAGGTGGAGAAGAAGAAGGTGAGGATAAAGACAATCTCTGATGACTCCACCAGCCCCTTCAGGCCCACAAGACCTCTTCCTCCATTGTCCAGCTCAGTCTGCGATGTCAGATGCTCTCAGGTTTTGGGGAAGCCTCAAAGAAGGCCGGGCGAGGTGGGATAAAGCAACCCAGAGAGCTGGCTCTCAAAATGCACACGGAGGGTAAGGCACGGTGGCCCACACCTATCACCCCAGCACTTTAGGAGGCTGAAGCACGTGAAGCACCTGAGGTCAGGAGTTCGAGACCAGCCTGGCCAACATGGTGAAACCGCGCCTCTACTAAAAACACAAAAATTAGCCAGGCGTGGCGATGGGCGCCTGTAGTCGCAGCTACTTGGGAGGCTGAGGCAGGAGAATCTCTTGAACCCAGGAGGCACAGGCTGCAGTGAGCTGAGATCGCAGCACCGTACTCCAGCTTGGGTGACACAGCGAGACGCTTGTCTCAACAACAGCAAAAAGTTAACGCAAGTGGAGACACCTTCGTCCTGGCCGGAGGGCTGGCGGGGATTGTCCAGCCCCACTTGCTTGTGGGAGGTGCAACCTGAATATACGTCTGGCACCCGCCGAGGACCAGTCTCTCACATTTCACAGAATTCCGCAGCCCCAGGAGATGCAAAGCCATTCCGCCCCCTCCTGGCACTTATAACCAGGTATTCCATTTCCACCGCCAACACCTCTCACACTCTGCTCTCGTCCCCCACGTCTTTTTCCTCCATTCATTCTCTACTCCCACCCCCAATCTGTTCCCACACTGAGCCCTTCCTCCCTTCCTTCCTTCCTCTTCTTTCTTCTTTCTTCTTTCTTCCTTTCTGATGGAATTTTTCTTTCCTTCCTTCCTTCTTTCCATCCCTTCCTTCATCCTTCCTTCTCTTCCTCCCCCCGCCTTTTTTTTTTTGAGACGGAGTTTCGCTCTTGTTACCCAGGCTGGAGTGCAATGGCGCGATCTCGGCTCACCGCAACCTCCGCCTCCCGGGTTCAGGCAATTCTCCTGCCTCAGCCTCCTAAGTAGCTGGGATTACAGGCACGCGCCACCATGCCCAGCTAATTTTTTGTATTTTTAGTAGAGACGGGGTTTCACCATGTTGACCAGGATGGTCTCGATCTCTCGACCTCGTGATCCACCCGCCTCGGCCTCCCAAAGTGCTGGGATTACAGGCCTGAGCCACCGCGCCCGCCCCCTCCGCCAGCCTTTCTTTCTTTCTTTCTTTCTTTTCTTTCCCAGTCTTGTTCTGTTGCCCAGGCTGAACTACAGTGGCGCGATCTCAGTCACCGCAACCTCTGCATCCCCGATTAAAGCAATTCTCCTGCCTCAGTTTCCCAAGTAGCTGGGGCTACAGGCCTGCAACACCATGCCCGGCTAATTTTTGTATTTTTTAGTAGAGACAGGGTTTCACTCTATGTTAGCCAGGCTGGTCTCGAACGCCTGGCCTCAGGTGATCCACCCGCCTTGGGCTCCCAAAGTGCTGGGATGACAGGTGTGTGCCACCGCGCCAGCCCCTTTTCTCTCCTCCCTATTTTCTTCTCCCCTTTTCCTTGTCAGATTAATGTCTTTGTTTGTGTAGGCAACGCATGCACATGTTGTGAAATCCAAAACAACTAAGAGATGAAACACTGAGAATAAAGCTCTTTCCATCCCGGCCCTACGTCTCCTTCCCAGATGCAATCTACGTTGGCAATTGCTTGTGCCACTGGAGATGGTCCATGTGTCGGCAATCATACCCACGTTCGCCTTGCTTGATTTCCAAGACAAATGGCTCACTCGACACCCACTGTTCTAATCCTTCATGTTTTTTTCAGTATGTCTTGAAGAGCGTGTGCTAGCGAGTTGAAGGCTAAATTCCTAGAAACAGAATTGCGTCTCCTCTCTGGGCAGATGTCACAGCCTCCCATCCCGGGTTTGCAACTCTGTCCTCATCACTCGAATTTCTGTCTCACAAAAGGCACCTGAGTGGAACCAGTGAAGAGAGAATTCGCATGAAGAGCCGGGGAAGTGCGATGGCCCTCAACACATGTCAGTAAAGACGGTCTGTTTCCGGCCAGGCGTGGTGGTTCCTGCCTGTAATCCCAGCACGTTGGGAGGCCGAGGCGGGTGGATCACTTGAGGTCAGGAGTTCAAGACCAGCCTGGCCAACATGGCGAAATCCCATCTTTAGTAAAAATGACAAAAATTAGCCAGCCTGGTGGTGTGCACCTGTAATCCTGGCTACTTGGGAGGCTGAGCCAGGAAATCGCTTGAACCTGGAAGGTGGGGGTCACAGTGAGCAGAGATGAGGCCACTGCCCTGCAGCCCTTAGCTGGGCCTTGGAAGAGGTGACCGCTGATTTGAGCCAGGTTCGGATTCCAGAGCTGTGTGACCCTGGGCAAGTGAATCCCTTCTCTGGGCCTTCATCTCTGTTTGGTTCCAACTCTGTCTTTTTTTTTTTTTTTTTCTAGATCTGGTTTTCTCTCTCACATTGCCCCACCCAGCCCCCAGGGAGCGCACCCACCTGGCACCTCACCCCTGGGGCTGAGATAGGCTCAGGAACACTCAGGAATGTGCCCAAGAGCTTTGGGCCTCGCTCTTGGAGGGGGTCCAGGCTGCAGGTGTGTGGATGCTCTGTGAGGGGAGTGGCCAGGGGAAGGGGCAGGAGGGAACATGATGGCATCAGGGGGCGGAGGAGAGAGTGACAGAGGCTGACACTGGCCCCACAGCTGGAGGGTCTCATACAGGGAGAGGAAGAAATGACAGGATGAGAACGGGAGGGTACAGACAGATGGAGAGAAATAGACAGAGACGCGAGGAGACAGAGAGAGCGCCAGACATGGAGGCACATGCTTGTAATCCAATATACTCGGGAGGCTGAGGCGGTGGCGGGGGGGCCTTGAGATGCTGAGTTCAAGACCAGCCTGGCCAATGTAGTAAGATCCCATGTCTAAAAATAACGATTTAAAAGACAGAGAGAGGCCAGGCGCCATGGCTCACACCTGTAATCCCAGCACTTTGAGGCCGATGCAGGTGGATGGCCTGAGCTCAGGAGTTCGAGACCAGCCCTGGGCAACATGGCAAAACCCCATCTCTACTAAAAATACAAAAATTAGCCGGGTGTGGTGGTGCACGCCTGTAGTCCCAGCTACTTGGGAGACTAAGGCAGGAGAATCACTTGAACCTGGGAGGCGGAGCTGGCAGCGAGCCAAGATGGCACCTGGGTGACAGAGCGAGACTCTATCTCCAAAATAATAATAATAATAATAATAATAATAATAATAATAATAAAAGAGAGAAAGATTTCCACTAGGGAGGGCAGGCAGGTGGAGAAGCCACTGGGGAGAGGAGAGGCCACTGGGAGAGAAGAGGAGGGAGAAGTATGTGGGGGTGGGGAAGTAACAGGCCCTGGGGGGGGTGACACAAGGGGCTCACTGGGGTCTAGCCTGGGCTTGGCCCCACTTGAAGCTCCTCCAACTGTGCCCCGTTTTATAAACCACGGATTTAGGCTCAGAAGGGAGCCCAGTAGCTGCCTGATCTGTTCTGTCTCTCCCCCCATCCCTGTCTCTCGTCTCCCTCCTCCCTGTTCTGTTTCTCTCCACCCCTGCTATCTTCTTTCAGTCTCTATTCTCTCCTTCTCTCTCTCTCTCTGCCCTTTCTGTGTCCCTCCCTTGGTCAATCCGCGCCTCCTCTTTCCAGCGCCTCAGCTCCTTGCTGCAGCTTCTCTTGGCTGGAGGGGAATGGTCTCCGTTGGGGTCGTCGGGCAGTGGGGGACCGGCTGGAGAGCTGTACCTCGGACAGCTGAAGCCAGGCTCCGGCCCCTAGTCCCCTACCGAGGTCCAGGGTGAGGACCATGTTTTTTCATCACCGGGGCTCGGAGTGAGTGGGAGAGGGGTCTCAGAGGGAAAGGGGAACAGGGAAGGGGGCGGAGATGGGGAGGGGGGTTCTCAGGAGGGAAGGGGGTTCGCGTTGGGGGAGGGGATTCGGGCAGGGCGAGGGGCGCGGAGGAGGGAGTGGACTCAGAAAAGGCACCCAGCCTTCCTCCCTGTCTTCCCTGGTCAGTAAATAGTCCCTGAGTCACCGCCTTCGTCGTCACATCCCGCCACCCTCTCCCCGCCCGAGCGCGGTTGCGGTATCAGGGTCAGCGGGGCGGAAGCGCCACCCCTCCCCGGCGGGCTTCGGGTCACACGCAAGAGGCTATTTATAGCGTGGGCGCGCGGAGGGCGTGGGCGGCGCGCCGGAGGGCAGGGGGTGGGGGACGAGGGGGGAGCCCGCTGCGGTCCCCAGCGACGGGCGGGTGGAGACACCGCCTCACGCGGCCTCCGAGGTCTTGGGGGGCCCCCCCAGCAGCGCCGATTGAAGAATGTAGGGGCGGAACCCGGGGAGGTTGAGGCAGGAATTCAGGCTGCGGGGACCCCCCTGCAGCCTGGCTCCGGGCCTCAGTTTCTGCATCTGGAAAATGGGAAGACAGAGTGTCTGGCCTCCCTTGCCTTTCCTTTCTCTGCTTCTTCCCTCCTCTTCCTCTCTTCCCTTTCGCAGAATCATGATTATAGTGTCATTTATACCACTATTATTATTACTAGTATCATTACTGTTTTTATTATTTGGTTGTGTTCTAAGGGTGCCCCTGGCCTGGATTCTAGGATTTGAAGACGCTGGATTCGTTTTTCTCTTCCCTCCCTTTCTCTCCTCTTTCTTTCTTTCATTTTCTTTCTTTCCTTTCTTTCGTCTTTCTGACTTTCTTCCCTCTTTCCTTCCTCTCTCTCTCTCTCTTTCCTCCTTTCTCTCTTTCTTTCGACAGGGTCTCCTCTCTGTTACCCAGGCTGGAGTACAGTGGTGTGATCATGGCTCACTGCAGCCTCGACCTCCCAGGCTCAAGCGATCCTCCCCATTCAGCCTCCCGAGTAGCTGGGACTGCAGATGCTGCATCACCATGCTTGGCTAATTTTAGATGGGATCTTACTCTGTTGCCAGGGCTGGTTTCAAACTCCTGGCCTCAAGCGATCCTCCCACCTCGGCCTTCTAAAGTGCTGGAATTACAGGCATGAGCCACATGGCCAACTGACCCTGGGTTCTAATTAAGGGGGACTCTAGTCTCGGGGCACTCGCTTCCTGACCTGCCACGTGGGTGTGGGGTGGGGAGATAGGAGGTGGAGATCCAGCCGTCTAGGGCTTCTGAAAGCCCACCTGCTCCACGATTAGCCTGGGGGAGGGGAGGAAGCATAGAGAATCCAGAAATAGATTCTAGGAGATTTTGTGTGTGATGTTGGTGGCGGGCATTTCAGCGGGAGACCGATGGGCTTCAGAATAAAGGACCTAGCTCTGCTGGTTTCACATCCGGGAAAGACTAAATGAGGACCTTTATCTTCCGTTGGCACAACGGAACCCGACTGAAGCCTTCGGTGTAAAAAACACCAAGAATCTGGAGTTCCAGAGAGCTTCAGGAATCGGGGATTTCTGTGTGTGTTGTTTACCATGTACCACTCAGAACTAGGACTAGCCTATAGTAGGTGCTCATTAAATAGTAATTCGTGGAAGGAATGACGTCATCTCCTCCAGCAGCCCTGCGAAGTTGCGCTAAGAGCTGACCCCAGAGGCGTGTGCAGGCGCTGTCCGCGGTGCTGAATGTTCGGTCCCCTGCTTTTGTACCCTCAAAGAACTTGGCTCCCTCCTGAGCGTGGGACTGGGGACCCCTCTTGGAGCGTTCGCTCTTTAGGCTCCAGAACGCAGTGGACTCTCGGAAATGTTCTACACTCAGAACCGCCTTCCAGAAAGCTTTTAGTCCCCATTAATAAAAACATCATCATTGATTTTTTTTTTTTTTTTTTTTTGGGATGGAGTCTCACTCAGCCCAAGCTGGGGTGCAGTGGCGCGATCTTGGCTCACTGCAACCTCCGCCTTCGGGGCTCAAGCGATTCTCGTGCCTCAGCCTCCTGAGTAGCTGGGACTACAGGCGCCACCACGCCCAGCTAATGTTTTGTACTTTAGTAGGGACAGGGTTTCACCATGTTGCCCAGGGTGGTCTTGAACTCCTGAGCTCAGGTGATCCGCTCGCCTCAGCCTCCCAAAGTGCTGGGATGACAGGTGTGAACACCACGCCCAGCCCATCATTGATTTTTCATGTCTTTTGCTCACGCTTATTGGACCTTTCCGTAGGTCAGGCGGCATGCTGAGGGCTGTCTCAGCCTCACTAGAGAGTTCTGGAAAACGTAGATGATGGGTACTACTCCCTTGCCCATTCCACAGATGAGCACACTGAGGAATGCAGAGGATGTGGGACTTGCCAGGAAGTGGGGGACTTAGAAATTCACACTCAGGGTCAGGCACGGTGGCTCACGCCTGTAATCCCAACACTTTGGGAGGCCGAGACTGGTGGATCACGAGGTCAAGAGATCTAGACCATCCATCCTAGCCAACATGGTGAAACCCTGTCTCTATTTAAAAAAAGAAAGAAAGAAAGAAAAAAGAAAGAGAGAAAGAAATTTACACTCAGGCCTGCTGGACCCAGGATGTCCTCACTTGCACCTCACCGAAGAGGTCCATTGTATGTGGAAGAAAACAGAGGCCAGGTTAGGGAAAGGGTGAGGCTGCAGGGCATCCCATGAGGACGGTAGGAGCTGAGGCCTGGATGCAGCTCCTCCAAGCTGGAGGGTATCAGGGACTGGGTAGCCAGGAACAGAGGGATGTGTGAAGGCTTCTTAGGTAAGGGGCAGGGGAACAGCCCCAGTGAGTAGAGAGATTGTGACATGTCTGTTTATTGGATGCATGAAAGAAGAAAGCAACCCTGGCTGGATGTGGTGGCTCATGCCTGTTATCCCAGCACTTTGGGAGGCTGAGGCAGGTGGATTACTTAGTGGTCGGGCGTTTGAGGCCAGGCTGGCCAACATGGTGAAACCCTGTCTCCAAGAAAAATACAAAAAATGAGGCTGGCATGGTGGTGAGTGCCTGTAATCCCAGCTACTCGTGAAGCTGAGGCAGGAGAATTGCTTGAACCTGGGAACTGGAGGTGGGCAGTAAGCCGAGATCGCAGCACTGCACTCCAGCTTGGGCAACTCTGTCTCAAATAAATAAATAAATAAATAAATAAATAAATAAATAAATCAGAAGGCAACCCCAGGGCAGATCTTCACCCCACAGAATGGACTTGGCTGTCTCCCAGGTCCTGGGAGCTGAGAGAGGGCTCAACCTTTTCCCCCAACCCCAGTAGGCTCTAGAGTCAGTCAGCTCCATCTCTGACTCTGTGACACTAGACAAGTTGTTAAAGCTCCCTGAGCCTCAGTTTTCCTCATTTGTACAATGGGGCTACTGTGAGGGCTAAAGAGGGCACAGACATAAAAATCCTCAACATCGTGCCTATGAAATGCTGGGCCGGGCACAGTGGCTCACACCTGTAATCCCAGCACTTTGGGAGACTAAGGCAGGAGGATCACTTGACGTCAGGAGTTTCAGACCAGCCTGGCCACTAGAGATGAGAAACCCCATCTCTACTAAAAATACAAAAATTAGCCAGGCCTGGTGGCACATGCTTGTAATCCTAGCTACTTGGGAGGCTGAGGCAGAAGAATCGCTTGAACCTAGAAGGCGAAGATTTCAGTGAGCCAAGATCACACCACTCCACTCCAACTTGGGTGACAGAGTGAGGCCATGTCTCAAAAAACAAAACACACACACACACACACACACACACAGAGCTGAATGGATAAATGAGGTTTATAATTGTTACTGTTATAAGTTGTGAAGCAAACCCGCCCCCGCCTAAATTCAATGATTTGTTCATGTCATTTATTCGTAAAATGTTTGTGGAGCCTTTAAAACATCAGTTGGGTGTGGTGGCTCATGGCTATAATCCCAGCACTTTGGGAGGCTGAGAAGGGCAAATAACTTGAGGCCGGGAGTTCAAGATCAGCCTGGGCAACAGGGCAAACCCCTGTTTCTGTAAAAAATAAAAAAAAATAACAGCTAGGCAGGCGTGGTGGTGCGTGCCTGTAGTCCCAGCTACTCGGGAGGTTGAGGTGGGAGGATGACTTGAGCCCTGGAGGTCAAGGCTGCAGCGAGGTGAGGTCATGCCGATGAACCACAGCCTGAGTAACAGGCTTTGAGTGGGACCCTGTCTCAAAACATCAAGTGGCCTATGCAAAATGCTGTGAGGCACATAGGAAGAGCTGGAACCAACCCTCCCCACCACCATGCCTTTACTCATGCTGCTTCCTCCACACAGAATACATCTCCCTCCTGCTCATCTTCCCCTCATCATATCTGAGACTCAAGTAAATGGTGGTGGTGAAATCGTGGCAGGCTTCCCAGAGGAAGAGAGCCCTGGATAACCCACTCCTCAGCTCCCTTAGCCCTCCCTTAGCTCTCATTCTAACCTCATGGGAGATGCGAGGGTGGTGACTAGGAATAGAGCTGGGTCCCCAGAGCCAGGTATACAGTAGGTGCCTGGTATACAGTAGGTGCTCAATGCTTGCTGAGTAAATAAAATGGGTGACTTCATGAAGGAACCAGGTGGCATTTGCCATCCACAGCCTCAGGATGCTGCTAAGATTTAGCGAATGGATTAAGGTGTTGGAGAGCATCGGGGCTCCACACGGATAAAAAAATGAAGAGGGGGCAGAGATAAGGCCCATACACCATACAGGGTGATCGGCTGTGTGTTGGTGCTGGGTGTATACACGAGAGCTTGCATTTGCCTGTACTTGCTTGGATATTTGCAGCAGTAGCTGGCTCATGTTACCAGGTCAGGCAAGTGCGTGCCTGTACACGGATATGAGCGTGCATGTGTGCACAGCATGTGTGCCCCTTAAGTGCAGGGGGGAGTCTGCACATGCGTTTCTGGGAGGGGGGTGTCACTACGTCAGAGACACACTGTGTGTGTGAGCTTGTGGGTGATGTGTCAGGTGAAAACCACATGTACTGATGTTTGCATGGATGCAGTTCTGTGGCAACTGTATCTGTTTACCTACATACATGCACACCCAGATGTGTATTTACTTGTATGCGTCATCATCCCCTTGTAGAAAGGGGCTGCTTGGAATGTCCAGGCAAGTGTTGTCATATGCATACGTGGCCTTGACATGTGCTTATGTGAATATATGTGTGCTTTAAGGGGTTGGGGACCATAACAGGTACGTATGGGTACATGTCTGAGCGTGAGGACATGAGTGGATTATTTTTTTTTTTTTTTGAGACCGAGTCTCTCTCCAGGCCCAGGCTGGAGTGCAGTGGCCTGATCTCAGCTCACTGCAACCTCTGATTCCTGGGTTCAAGCAATTCTCCTGCCTTAGCCTCCTGAGTAGCTGGGACTACAGGCATGCCACCATTACGCCGCCTAATTTTTTTTTTGTCTTTTTAGTAGAGACGGGGTTTTACCATATTGGTCAGGCTGGTCTTCAACTCCTGACCTCGTGATTCACCTGCCCTGGCCTCCCAAAGTGCTAGGATTACAGGTGTGAGCCAGCGCACCGGCCTTTTTTTTTTGAGACACAGTCTCACTTTGTTGCCCAGGCGAGAGTGCAGTGGCAGGATCTCAGCTCACTGCAAACCTCCGACTCCCATGTTCAAGTGATTCTTCTGCCTCAGCCTCCCGAGTAGCTGAGATTACAGGTGCACACCAGCACACCCAGCCAATTTTTTGTATTTTTCAGTAGAGACAGAGTTTCACCATGTTGGCCAGGCTGGTCTCAAACCCCTGACCTCCAGTGATCCGCCCACCTTGGCCTCCCAAAGTCAAAGTGCTGGGATTACAGGCCTGAGCCACCACGCTTGGTTGGATATGAGTGAATCCTTATGTGACATGTATATTGTGAATATTCCTCAAACACACGTGGATACCTCTATATGTGTGCTGGCAGACACACACACACACACACGTGTGTTGCCGGGACCATGTCTACCTCAGCAGGTTGTGTCCTATATACATGTGTACGCTTGTGTTCACACAGGCTTGTGAGTGCACACGTGTGCCTATGGAGCGTGCCTTTCCAGGCACATGGTCCGCGTGGAGCCTTATGCATCCTAAACATTTGTGTCCACACAGGCATAAGTCTGGGTATGAATGTGTGTAGAGATTGGCTAACGCCTGTGAGTCCCTGTGGAGGGGGAGGGCAGGTATTTCCTCAACTCGAAGGATGAGCTCAGGCAACGCACAACCCATCTCAGCCTAGCTTCACTGCAGCCAAGCCCACCCCAACACTCTCGGCTAGGGCTCAGCCATCCCAGCCCCTCCCCTCTGGGGGCTCGTCCCACCTCTCTCTGGGAGGCTGGCCTCACCCAGCGCTTCTCCCTCTCCCCACGCTCCCTGCCTCCTCACTCCAAACTCACACCTCCCTTTACACCTGTGGGCCTCACCTCCCACCCTGCTCAACCTCTTCCCCAGCCTTGCCCCTCCCAGCGACTCCATTCCACTCAGGCGGCGACACCTCCCTATGAAGTCCACAGAATCCAGCCCAGTCCTCCCCCGACGCCTCTGTTTCTGGAAGCCTCATCCCTCCTGCCTCCTGCTGCCCCTCCCTGAATGCCACCCCCGCAGCCAAGCCTCCAGTTTGCGTCAGAGTTAAGGGTGAGATCCCCGCCTCCCCCCACTCTACTAGGCAATCCTTCCAGAGAAACCCAACTTGGAGGATGTGAGGAGGGATGGGGCAGGGTGCTGGGGGGGAGAAGAGAGAGGATGGAGAAGTTGGTCAGGAACACCCACGTCGGAACCTCCTCCCGTGCCACCCCTAAAAGCCCGCAACTTAGAGCAGAGGGAGAGGTCAGCAGGGGGTCTGGACATTCTTGTTCCCCTCTCCTTCCGTCCTCAGGCCTAGGCGGTGGGGGGCGCCTAGGGGTCTCCTTCACTTCCCTACCCCGGGAACTCCATAGGCCGGGAGGCCAGGGGCTGGAAAAGTTGGCCTTTGACTCTAGGGACTCTTCTTCCAACACCCCCAGTCCCGTCCAACAGAAACGAGCTCAGAGAAAGGAGGCCCCCACTGTCCCTTTAAGAGCACCCGCGTCCACGCCGGCCCAGCCCGGCCTGATTTGCACTCGGAAAGCCGCCGCGGCGGCGGGGAGCGGGCGGGCGGGCGGGGCAGGGTTTGTGAATGAAGCGGCCGAGGGGGAGGGGAGGGAGGAGGAGGGGCGGCGGGGGCGGTTCCCGGCTCCCCTGCCTGCCCACCCCGGGTCCAGGCTGCCAGAGTTCAGCACACACGCGCTCCCGAAGCCCGACGTCTCAGGCTTGGCCGACACACCCCTTCGCCCACCCTAGCCTTCTTAAAGAGTGTGGGAATGAGGGGGACCCCAGGCCTTAAGAACCAGGGTTCAGAGCTCTGCAGGCGTTGAACGGCGGTCCATCCCCATCCCTGCTACCAAGGTCTCTCAGAGCTTGAGTTCTCAAACAGGAGTGCCCAGAACGCCTGGGTTCGGGTGGGCTGGCTTCTCCTCATCCCCAGAGCCATAAAGGTGTGGAGTGGGGGGGGTCATGCCCCTCCCACGTCTCCCTCCCTCCCCCAACCCCAACGCAGAGCGTGGGCCTGGGCGTGGGCCTCTGTGCAGATGGCGTTCTGGCCCCAAAATAGCTCCCCCACCACGTCTCCTGCCCTCCCTCTCTCCAGCGCAAAGTGGGTGAGGTGAGGAAGGGCCGGGAGGGGGACCAGGGGACATTGCTCTTCCAAGAAGTAGGCTCCCTGCCGAGAAGGCCCTGAAACGTGTTTGGGAGAACCGGAGGGGCGGGGAGCGGGAAGACCTGGCCATTCCTCCCACCCCCATTCGGGTGGCCAAAGAGTTAACTGGGAAAGCGCCCCCAGACCCTCAGTCACAGCCCTCCCTGGACGTTGGGAGGAATCTCCTGTCTCCCCACTCCCCCCACTCCAGTCCTCTCTACACCCAGGGCTGGGGGAGTCCTAGAACTCGTGGATGTCCTGATGGCCAAGCCCCCCTTCCCATATCTTACATCCCCAGGGCTTGGAGAACGCTCCCGCCGCACTCGGTTCCAATTTCCAGCCGGGTCCGCCTCCATGAGGACCGGCAACCCAGTCCACACCACCAGACCCCTTCCAAGTACCCCGAAGGCTTCAATCAAACTACCCAGCCCAGACTCTTCCTCACCGACCCTCTAAAAACCCGGTCTACACAGACGCCCAAGTCTAGAACCCCAATCCCCGTCCGCGTCCACACGGGCCTCCGCGTTCAGCCGCGTCCACACGACCCCTCCAGCAGCGGCCACCGCGACCACCGACAGCCCCCCCCCGCACCCCACCTCTACACGGATCACCGCCTCCGGCGTCCTGCCACGTCGACAAGGGCTACCCCTCTCAAAAGTCCAGCCGCCTGGACTCTGGTCACCCACCCACCCCAGGATTCCCCCAGGAGCCGCATCCACGCGGACCCCGAGCCCAGCCCGCGTCCACACGGGTTCCCCGACCCCCAGCCTCGCCTCCTACCTCCAACGCAAAGCAGAGACATGTCTCCGGGCTCGCAGGCGGGCCGGAGGCGGCCGGGCCGGGTCTGTCGGGTCGGGCTCAGCGGCCGCTGGGCTGGGGCATCTCCCGGCTGCAGCCCGCGCTCGGCTCACGCCGGGGCCCGGCCGCCACCGGCCATCTTGGTTCAGCACCGGGGGCGCGGACAGCGCCTGACGTGGCGCTGATGCGGGGTGGGCAGGCGGGGCCCAGGGACGCCTGATGGGGCGGGGGCGCTGCGGGCTGGGGGGGCGTTAAAGGGCCTGGCTCCGGGAAGGGGCGCCCCGCCCCAGACCTCCTCGTTGCCTGGGGACACGGGGCGAGGGCGGTCCCCACGCAGGTTTCCTCCTGTGCGTGTGCCCCTCAACCTATGCACGGACACTCCAGCCCTGATAACCCGGGTAAACTCCTCCCTGCAATTCTCAAGCAAGTACAGGCAAATGCAAGCTGCTGTGTGTACACCCGGCACCCACAACGGGCAGATCGCCCTGTTCCCTGAGGATCCGTCTTCCTCTGTCTCTGCGTCTCTGTCTCTCTGACTCTGCGGCTCGGTCTCTTTCTCTCCCTGGGTCTCTGTTCCTCTGACTCTGTCCGCTGCTGTCCCTCAGTCACGTCTGTCTCTCAGCCTCTCTCTGTACAGTCTTTCTGCAGCTCTACTGCATCCTGTCTAGGTCTCTCTTTCTGGCTCTAAGCCACCCAGCCCAGGGGTCCTTGTCTACACTCTGACTGGATCCCACCCTTTATGCCACTGTGTAACTGGAAAACTCCTATTCATCCATTAATGTCTTATCTAAATATGCCCTTCTCCAGGAAGCCTTCCCTGACTGCTCCAAGCTGAGCCTTTGTGCCTCCTCTCCGGACTCCACCCCCATCCCTTCCTCTGATTGGGTCCTGACCCCAGTGAAACTCTGCTCACCACCGCTCCCCACATCGTTTTGTTTTTTGTTTTTTTGTGGTTTTTTTTGAGATGGAGTGCCCCTCTGTTACCAGGCTGGAGCGCAGTGGTGCGATCTTGGCTCACTGCAACCTCCGCCTCCTGGGTCCAAGCAATTCTCCTGCATCAGCCTACCTGAGTAGCTGGGACTACAAGCAGGAGCCGCCATGCCCAGCTAATATATATATATAGTATTTTTAGTAAAGATGAGGTTTCACCATGTTGGCCAGGCTGGTATCAAACTCTTGACCTCAGGTGATCCACCCACCTCGGCCTCCCAAAGTGCTGGGATTACAGGCGTGAGCCACTGCGCCCAGCCCCCTCCCCACGTATCTAACTGGGCAGTTCCTTGTGGGTCCTTGCCCTGCTCGCTGTATCGCCAGCACCTGAAACAGCATGAGCGGCTGAGCCCCACCTGAAACAGCGTGAACGGCTGAGCCCCACCTGAAAGTGTGAACGGCTGTCTCCTACCCCCAGTCCACATGAAGGAGCCTCACAAATCCAGCAGGTGCATGGAGTTATTTGAGTGACGCCATTGTTCAAAACCCAACTCTGCCAATCATCACAAGGCTGACCTTGGGCAGGTCATGTGACCTCTTTGTGCCTTAGTTTCCCCACCTGTAGAATGTGGATGGTAACAAGCCCTGCCTCACAAAGTTGCTTAACTACTACATGAGTTAACAAGTGAAACCAGTTGTAATTTTCCTTTTTGAGATGGAGTCTCGATCTGTTGCCCAGGCTAGAATGCAATGGCATGACCTCAGCTCACTGGAACCTCCACCTCCCAGGTTCAAGCCATTCTGCTGCCTCAGCCTCCCGAGTAGCTGGGATTACAGGCGTGTGCCACCACATTTGGCTAATTTTTTTTGTATTTTTAATAGAGATGGGGTTTCACCATGTTGGCCAGGCTGATCTCGAACTCCTGACCTCAAGAGATGTGCCCACCTCCGCCTCCCAAATACTCCAAAATCCTCCCAAAGGATTTTGGGAGGATTGCAGGCGTGAGCCACCTTGTCTGGCCTCAGTTGTAATCTTTTCTTTTCTTTTTTTTTTTTTTTTTTGAGACGGAGTTTCGCTCTTGTTATCCAGGCTGGAGTGCAATGGCGCGATCTCGGCTCACCGCAACCTCCACCTCCTGGGTTCAGGTAATTCTCCTGCCTCAGCCTCCTGAATAGCTGGGATTACAGGCGTGCACCACCATGCCCAGCTAATTTTTGTATTTTTAGTAGAGACGGGGTTTCACCATGTTGACCAGGATGGTCTCGATCTCTTGACTTCGTGATCCACCCGCCTCGGACTCCCAAAGTGCTGGGATTACAGGCGTGAGCCACCTCAGCTGTAATCTTAATGCCTAATGGTAACCATGTTTGTAGCTCTCCCTGATTTACATTTTTAAAAAAATTCGCACAGCAAATTTTTGTATTATTTTTAGAGACGGCGTTTCACCATGTTGCACAGGCTGTCTCAAGCTCCTGGGCTCAAGTGATCTTTCCACCTCGGCCTCCCAAAGTGTTGGGATGGCTCATGAGCCACCATACCTGGTCTTAAATTTTTATTAAACATCAATTAGAGACAGGTAAGCTCTAAGGAGCAGCAAAGACAGGCTTGGATAAAAAACAAAAACGTTATCATCGCAATGGAAGACCCCGAGTGCTCCTCCCCAATCTCGTCACCCTTCCCTGCTCATGGAAGAACCATCACAAATTTTGTTTCTCGTTCCTTCCTTTTCCTTACAGTTTACCACATGGTTGTCAGCGAACGATACATAGTTACCTTTTGTATGTTTCTATTTTTTTGAGACAAGGTCTCTCTGTGTCACCCAGGCTGGAGTGCAGTGGTGGGAGCTCCAGTGCTCAAGCAGTCCTCCCGTCTCAGCCTCCTAAGTACCAGGAACAACAGGCATGCACCCCAACGCCTGGCTAATTTTCTTTTTCGAGATGGGGTCTCGCTCTGTCACCCAGGCTGGAGTGCAGTAATGTGATCTCAGCTCACTGCAACCTCCACCTCCTGGGTTCAAACGATTCTCTTGCCGCAGCCTCCGGAGTAGCTGGGACTACAGGCGCAAGCCACCATGCCTGGCTAATGTTTTGTATTTTAGTAGAGACGGGGTTTCACGGTGTTAACTAGCATGGTCTCAATCTCCTGACTTGGTGTTCACCCACCTCAGCCTCCCAAAGTGCTGTGATTACAGGCCGAAGTGCTGGGATTACAGGCGCGAGCCACCTGGCCCTGCCCTGGCTAATTTTTAAATTTTTTGTAGAGATGAGGGTCTCACCATGTTGCCCAGGCTGGTCTTGAACTCTGGGGTTCAAACGATCTGCCTACCTTGGCCTCCCAAAGTGCTAAGATTACAGGCATGAGCCACTTCATTTGGCCTTGTTCACACTCTTTACTCATCTGGTTTTTGTTTGTTCATTTGTTTTTTGAAATGGAGTTTCACTCTTGTTTCCCAGGCTGGAGCGCAGTGGCACGATCTCGGCTCACTGCAATTTCTGACTCCCAGGTTCAAGCAATTCTCCTGCCTCAGCCTCCTGAGTAGCTGGGATTACAGGCACCCCCCACTGCCAAGCCTGGCTAATTTTTGTATTTTTAGTAGAGACAGGGGTTTCACCATGTTGGCCAGGCTGGTCTCGAACTCCTGATCTCAGATAGTCCACCCGCCTCAGCCTCCCAAAGTGCTGGGATTACAGGCGTGAGCCATGTACCCAGCCTGCTAATCTGTTGTGTTTGCTCAATAGGAATCTGCTGATATTCATTCATATTGCTGCGTGTGGCTGTAAGGTTTGAATTTTTCAAGGCTGCATACTATTCTTTTGTATTCATCTGTTCTCCAGTTCGTGGACTTTTAGGTTGTTTCAAGCTTAGGTTTATTCAAAAATAAGTTCTTTTGAGCATCCTCAGACTTCAAACTTGTGTGCTGGCACACACGGATAAGGACGGCTGGGTCAGAAAAGACATATACATTACTGGCGCATATTACATATTTTACGGCTGTAATCCCAGCACTTTGGGAGGCCGAGGTGGGCGGATCATGAGGTGAAGAGATTGAGACCATCCTGGCCAACATGGCGAAACCCTGTCTCTACTAAAATACAAAACAAACAAACAAACAAACAAACAAAAAACTAGCTAGGCGTGGTGACATGCACCTGTAGTCCCAGCTACTCAGGAGGCTGAGACAGGAGAATTCGCTTGAACCATGGAGGCGGAGGTTACAGTGAGCCAAGATTGCACCACTGCACTCCAGCCTGGGGACACAACAAGACTCCATCTCAATAAAAAGAGACAGACAGAGAGAGAGAGAGAGAGAGAGAGAGAGAGAGAGGGGGAGAGAGAAAATACATATATGCTCAGCTTCACCTGATAACATGAAATTGCTTTGTTTATTGTGACTCTGGCAATTTACGTCATGCCAGCACAGTATAATAATCGGTTCCTCTACGTTCTGTTTTGTTTTCATTTTGTTAATGGTTTTTGTTTTTTTCTTGAGACAAAGTCTCACTCTGAGGCCCACGCTGGAGTGCAATGGTGCAATCACAGCTCACCACAGCCTCCACCTCCTGGGCTCAAGCGATCCTCCTGTCTTAGCTTCCCAAGTAGCTGGGACTACACGCCTGTGCTACCCTGCCTGGCTAATTTTAATTTTTTAGATCGGGTCTCCCTGTGTTGCCCATCCCTGTGTTGTCCAGGTTAGTCTCAAACTCCTGAGCTCCAGGGATCCTCCTGCCTCTGCCTCCCAAAGTGCTGGGATTCCAGGCATGAGCGCCTGTGTCTGGCTCTAAGTTTTTGCCAACACTTGGAATTGCCCAGGGTTTTCACTGGGCCAGTGTGGAGGGAGGGAAAGAGTGCCTCATTTGGGTTTGGGTTTGCTTTCTGATTGCTCTTGAGATTGAACTTTTTATGTGACTACTGGTTTCGTTTTCTAGTGAAGTGCCTGTTCAAGACGTTTATCCATTTCTTCATTTTTTAATCTTTTCATTTTATTTTATTTTATTTTTTTTTAAGACTGAGTATTGCTCTGTTCCCCAGGCTGCAGTGCAGTGGTGCAATCTCAGCTCACCTCACTGCAACCTCTGCTTCCCAGGTTCAAGTGATTCTCCTGCCTCAGACTCCCAAGTAGCTAGGATTACAGGGGCCCGCCACCATGCCCAGCTAATTTTTGTATTTTTAGTAGAGATGGGATTTCACCATGTTGGCCAGGCTGATCTCGAACTCCTGACCTCAAGTGATCCACCCACCTCAGCCTGCCAAGTGCTGGGATTACAGGTGTGAGCCACCAAGCCCAGCCTCAATTTTATATTTTAATTGTTGTAAAATACACATAACAAAAAATTTCATTTAATTTTTAAAGATATAATATTGAGATAGAGGCTCACTCTGTCACCCAGGCTGGACAGCAGTGGCATAAACTCGGCTCACTGCAACCTCTGCCTCTCTCGTTTAAGTGATTGTCCTGCCTTAGCCCCCAGAGTAGCTGGGGTTACAGGTACGCTCTACCACACCCAGCTAATTTTTGTATTTTTAGTAGAGACGAGT
This sequence comes from Saimiri boliviensis, assembly GCF_048565385.1. NCBI lineage: Eukaryota > Metazoa > Chordata > Mammalia > Primates > Cebidae > Saimiri > Saimiri boliviensis. The sequence goes on along the minus strand of NC_133462.1, from coordinate 29,920,374 downwards.
TTCCACCATGTTGGCTAAGCTGGTGTCGAACTCCTGGCTTCAGGTGATCTGCCTGCCTTGACCTCCCATACGGTTGGGATTACAGGCATGAGCCACCACACCAGCCTATTTATATATTTTTAATGCATTTAGTGTTGGGGGGGGTGGTCTCGCTATGTTACCCAGGCTGGTCTCAAACTCCTGGTCTCAAATGATCCTCCCACCTCAGCCTCTAGTAAAATGTACCATTTGAACTTGATAATTCAGTGGCATTTACTACATACACTATGTTGCTATGTTGTTGTGCGTTCATCACCTCTGTCAAGTTCCAGAATATTTCCATCACCCTGAAAGAAACCCCCTTCCTCATTAGTAATCACTCTCTTCCCCCCACGTCCAACCTTGGGCTACCACTAACCTGCTTCCTATCTCTATGGATTTAAGGTATTAGAGAGAGATCCAAGATGGCTGATAACTAGCAGCTCGGGATTGTAGCTCCCAGTGAAAGCGCAAAGAACGAGAGGACGCCATACCTTCACATGAATTCTTGTTGCTCAGGCACCAGGAGATTCCCAGCGGAGGAGCTCCACGGGTCGCCCACGTGACTCTTGTGACCGGCGAGGCGGTTTTGCCGGCGCCTCAGAGCGTCAGTTCTTGGTGCAGAGTCAGAAAAGCACCATCAGTCTTAACGCCGCTGATTGAGTCGGCGCAGTGGGTTGCTCAGATTTCGGCACTGAGAATCAATAAGTTGGACGTCCACTCAGAAACCCAATTACAAAGACAATAAATACAAAGACCACAGATGGATAAATCTACAATGAAGGGAAGAAAACAGCCAAAAAAGGCTGAGAATACCCAAGATCAGAACGCCTCTCCCTCAGCAGGGGATCACGGTTCCTCATCAGCAACCGCACGAGGCTTGATGGAGAAAGAGTGTGTTCCAATTACAGAAGCAGGCTTCAAAATGTGGATAATGAGAAATTCTGTGAATCAAAAGAACTTGTTCTAACACAATCTAAAGAAACTAAGAACTTTGAAAAAAGATTTGACGAAATGTTAACAAGAATACACAATTTAGAGAGGAATATAAGTGAATTGATGGAGCTGAAAAACACAATAGGAGAACTTCGTGAAGTATGCATGAGTTTTAACAGCCGAATTGATCAAGCAGAAGAAAGGATATCAGAGGTCGAAGACCAACTCAATGAAATAAAACAAGAAGACAAGATTAGAGATAAAAGGATAAAAGGGAACGAGCAAAGTCTCCAAGAAATACGCTTGATAGGTGTACCTGAATGTGACAAAGAGAATGAATCCAAGCTGGAAAATACGCTTCAGGACATTATTCAGGAAAATTTTCCCAACCTAGTAGGGCAGGATAATATTCAACTCCAGGTAATACAGAGAACACCACAAAGATATTCCTCAAGAAGAGCAGCTCCAAGGCACATAATCGTCAGATTCACCAGGGTTGAAATGAAGGAGAAAATACTAAGGGCAGCCAGAGAGAAAGGTCAGGTTACCCACAAAGGGAAGCCTATCAGACTCACAGCAGATCTCTCAGCAGAAACCCTACAAGCCAGAAGAGAGTGGGGACCAATATTCAACATCCTTAAAGAAAAGAACTTTCAACCAAGAATTTCACATCCAGCCAAACTAAGCTTCATAAGTGAAGGAAAAATAAAAGTTTTTTCTGAACAAGCAAGCACTCAGAGATTTCATCACCACCAGGCCTGCTTTACAAGAGCTTCTGAAAGAACCACTACACATAGAAAGGAACAAACGGTATCAGCCTTTCTAAAAAATACCAAAAAGTAAAAAACATCAATATAATGAAGAATTTACATCAACTAATGGGCAAAATAGCCAGCTAATATTAAATGACAGTATTAAAGTCACATATATCATTATTAATTCTAAATTTAAATTGATTAAATTCCTCAATTCAAAGACAGGCAATTTGGACAAAAAACTAAAACCGTATGCTGCATCCAGACCCACCTCACATTCAAGGATACACAAAGACTCAAAACAAAGGATGGAGAGAGACTTACCAACCAACCAGAGAGCAAAAATAAATAAATAAAAAGCAGAAGTTACAATTTTTGCCTCTGATAAAATAGTATTTAAAGCAACAAAGATCAAAAGAAGCAAAGAAGGACATTATATAAAGATAAAAGAATTAATGCAACAACAAGAAGAGTTAAAGGTCCTAAATATACACGCACCCAATTCAGGAATACCCAGACATACAAGACTTATAAAGAGACTTAGACTCCCACACAATAATAGTGGGAGACTTCAACATTAATATTAGACAGATCAATGAGACAGAAAATTAACAACGATATCCAGGACTTGAACTCAGATCTGGAACAAGTAAACGTAATTAACATTTATAGAACTCTCCACTTTACACAAAATATACACTCTTATCAGTACCACATCATATCAACTTAGAAGTTTAAACGAAATGTTGGTTGGCTCCTTGTTTGTTACTCTCTTCCCTCATTTTCTTTCATGTCTCCATTATTAAGGACAATTATAGGCATACCCATATTTAGATTGCATTCTAGCCCGGGCAGCAAAGCAATACCCCCATTCTCTCTCCCTCTTCCTCTTTCTCTTTCTTCCTCTTCTTTATTCTTTTTATTATTCTTTTTCTCAAAAAAAAAAAGAAAAAGAAAATGTATATCCATAAAAAAACCTGCACAAAAAAAAACAAAAAAAACAAAAAAAAAAACCAAAAATAAGTTCTTTTGAGCATCCTCAGACTTCAAACTTGTGTGCTGGCACACACGGATAAGGACGGCTGGGTCAGAAAAGACATTTACATTACTGGCGCATATTACATATTTTACGGCTGTAATCCCAGCACTTTGGGAGGCCGAGGTGGGCGGATCACGAGGTCAAGAGATTGAGACCATCCTGGCCAACATGGCGAAACCCTGTCTCTACTAAAATACAAAAAAAACAACCAACCAACCAACCAAACAAACAAACAAAAAAACTAGCTAGGCGTGGTGACATGCACCTGCAGTCCCAGCTACTCAGGAGGCTGAGACAGGAGAATTCGCTTGAACCATGGAGGCGGAGGTTACAGTGAGCCAAGATTGCACCACTGCACTCTAACCTGGGGACACAGCAAGACTACATCTCAATAAAAAGAAAGAAAGAAAGAAAGAGAGAGAGAGAGAGAGAGAGAGAGAGAGAGAGAGAGAGAAAGAAAGAAAATACATATATGCTCAGCTTCACCTGATAACATGAAATTGCTTTGTTTATTGTGACTCTGGCAATTTACGTCATGCCAGCACAGTATAATAATCGGTTCCTCTACGTTCTGTTTTGTTTTCATTTTGTTAATGGTTTTTGTTTTTTTCTTGAGACAAAGTCTCACTCTGAGGCCCACGCTGGAGTGCAATGGTGCAATCACAGCTCACCACAGCCTCTACCTCCTGGGCTCAAGCGATCCTCCTGTCTTAGCTTCCCAAGTAGCTGGGACTACACGCCTGTGCTACCCTGCCTGGCTAATTTTAATTTTTTAGATCGGGTCTCCCTGTGTTGCCCATCCCTGTGTTGTCCAGGTTAGTCTCAAACTCCTGAGCTCCAGGGATCCTCCTGCCTCTGCCTCCCAAAGTGCTGGGATTCCAGGCATGAGCGCCTGTGTCTGGCTCTAGGTTTTTGCCAACACTTGGAATTGCCCAGGGTTTTCACTGGGCCAGTGTGGAGGGACGGAGTGCCTCATTTGGGTTTGGGTTTGCTTTCTGATTGCTCTTGAGATTGAACGTTTTATGTGACTACTGGTTTCATTTTCTAGTGAAGTGCCTGTTCAAGACGTTTATCCATTTCTTCTTCTTTTTTTAATCTTTTCATTTTATTTTATTTTATTTTTTTAAGACTGAGTATTGCTCTGTTCCCCAGGCTGCAGTGCAGTGGTGCAATCTCAGCTCACCTCACTGCAACCTCTGCTTCCCAGGTTCAAGTGATTCTCCTGCCTCAGACTCCCAAGTAGCTAGGATTACAGGGGCCCGCCACCATGCCCAGCTAATTTTTGTATTTTTAGTAGAGATGGGATTTCACCATGTTGGCCAGGCTGATCTCGAACTCCTGACCTCAAGTGATCCACCCACCTCAGCCTGCCAAGTGCTGGGATTACAGGGGTGAGCCACCAAGCCCAGCCTCAATTTTATATTTTAATTGTTGTAAAATACACATAACAAAAAATTTCATTTAATTTTTAAAGATATAATATTGAGATAGAGGCTCACTCTGTCACCCAGGCTGGACAGCAGTGGCATAAACTCGGCTCACTGCAACCTCTGCCTCTCTCGTTTAAGCGATTGTCCTGCCTTAGCCCCCAGAGTAGCTGGGGTTACAGGTACGCTCTACCACACCCAGCTAATTTTTGTATTTTTAGTAGAGACGAGTTTCCACCATGTTGGCTAAGCTGGTGTCGAACTCCTGGCTTCAGGTGATCTGCCTGCCTTGACCTCCCATACGGTTGGGATTACAGGCATGAGCCACCGCACCAGCCTATTTATATATTTTTAATGCATTTAGTGTTGGGGGGGTGGTCTCGCTATGTTACCCAGGCTGGTCTCAAACTCCTGGTCTCAAATGATCCTCCCACCTCAGCCTCTAGTAAAATGTACCATTTGAACTTGATAATTCAGTGGCATTTACTACATACACTATGTTGCTATGTTGTTGTGCGTTCATCACCTCTGTCAAGTTCCAGAATATTTCCATCACCCTGAAAGAAACCCCCTTCCTCATTAGTAATCACTCTCTTCCCCCCACGTCCAACCTTGGGCTACCACTAACCTGCTTCCCATCTCTATGGATTTAAGGTATTAGAGAGAGATCCAAGATGGCTGATCACTAGCAGCTCGGGATTGTAGCTCCCAGTGAAAGCGCAAAGAAGGAGAGGACGCCATACCTTCACATGAATTCCTGTTGCTCAGGCACCAGGAGATTCCCAGCGGAGGAGCTCCACAGGTCGCCAGCGCGACTCTTGTGACCGGCGAGGCGGTTTTGCCGGCGCCTCGGAGCTTCGGTTCTTGGTGCAGAGTCAGAAAAGCACCATCAGTCTTAACGCCGCTGATTGAGTCGGCGCAGTGGGTTGCTCAGATTTCGGCACTGAGAATCAATAAGTTGGACGTCCACTCAGAAACCCAATTACAAAGACAATAAATACAAAGACCACAGATGGATAAATCTACAATGAAGGGAAGAAAACAGCCAAAAAAGGCTGAGAATACCCAAGATCAGAACGCCTCTCCCTCAGCAGGGGATCACGGTTCCTCATCAGCAACCGCACGAGGCTTGATGGAGAAAGAGTGTGTTCCAATTACAGAAGCAGGCTTCAAAATGTGGATAATGAGAAACTTCTGTGAATCAAAAGAACTTGTTCTAACACAATCTAAAGAAACTAAAAACTTTGAAAAAAGATTTGACGAAATGTTAACAAGAATACACAATTTAGAGAGGAATATAAGTGAATTGATGGAGCTGAAAAACACAATAGGAGAACTTCGTGAAGTATGCATGAGTTTTAACAGCCGAATTGATCAAGCAGAAGAAAGGATATCAGAGGTCGAAGACCAACTCAATGAAATAAAACAAGAAGACAAGATTAGAGATAAAAGGATAAAAAGGAACGAGCAAAGTCTCCAAGAAATACGCTTGATAGGTGTACCTGAATGTGACAAAGAGAATGAATCCAAGCTGGAAAATACGCTTCAGGACATTATTCAGGAAAATTTTCCCAACCTAGTAGGGCAGGATAATATTCAACTCCAGGTAATACAGAGAACACCACAAAGATATTCCTCAAGAAGAGCAGCTCCAAGGCACATAATCGTCAGATTCACCAGGGTTGAAATGAAGGAGAAAATACTAAGGGCAGCCAGAGAGAAAGGTCAGGTTACCCACAAAGGGAAGCCTATCAGACTCACAGCAGATCTCTCAGCAGAAACCCTACAAGCCAGAAGAGAGTGGGGACCAATATTCAACATCCTTAAAGAAAAGAACTTTCAACCAAGAATTTCACATCCAGCCAAACTAAGCTTCACAAGTGAAGGAAAAATAAAGTTTTTTGTGAATAAGCAAGCACTCAGAGAATTCATCACCACCAGGCCTGCTTTACAAGAGCTTCTGAAAGAACCACTACACATAGAAAGGAACAAACAGTATCAGCCTTTCTAAAAAATACCAAAAAGTAAAAAACATCAATATAATGAAGAATTTACATCAACTAATGGGCAAAATAGCCAGCTAATATTAAATGACAGTATTAAACTCACATATATCATTATTAATTCTAAATTTAAATTGATTAAATTCCTCAATTCAAAGACAGGCAATTTGGACAAAAAACTAAAACCGTATGCTGCATCCAGACCCACCTCACATTCAAGGATACACAAAGACTCAAAACAAAGGATGGAGAGAGACTTACCAACCAACCAGAGAGCAAAAATAAATAAATAAAAAGCAGAAGTTACAATTTTTGCCTCTGATAAAATAGTATTTAAAGCAACAAAGATCAAAAGAAGCAAAGAAGGACATTATATAATGATAAAAGAATTAATGCAACAACAAGAAGAGTTAAAGGTCCTAAATATACACGCACCCAATTCAGGAATACCCAGACATACAAGACTTATAAAGAGACTTAGACTCCCACACAATAATAGTGGGAGACTTCAACATTAATATTAGACAGATCAATGAGACAGAAAATTAACAACGATATCCAGGACTTGAACTCAGATCTGGAACAAGTAAACGTAATTAACATTTATAGAACTCTCCACTTTACACAAAATATACACTCTTATCAGTACCACATCATATCAACTTAGAAGTTTAAACGAAATGTTGGTTGGCTCCTTGTTTGTTACTCTCTTCCCTCATTTTCTTTCATGTCTCCATTATTAAGGACAATTATAGGCATACCCATATTTAGATTGCATTCTAGCCCGGGCAGTAAAGCAATACCCCCATTCTCTCTCCCTCTTCCTCTTTCTCTTTCTTCCTCTTCTTTATTCTTTTTCTTATTATTCGTTTTCTCAAAAAAAAAAAAAAAAAAAGAAAATGTATATCCATAAAAAAACCTGCACACACAAAAAAAAACCAAACAAAAAAAAACCAAAAATAAGTTCTTTTGAGCATCCTCAGACTTCAAACTTGTGTGCTGGCACACACGGATAAGGACGGCTGGGTCAGAAAAGACATTTACATTACTGGCGCATATTACATATTTTACGGCTGTAATCCCAGCACTTTGGGAGGCCGAGGTGGGCGGATCACGAGGTCAAGAGATTGAGACCATCCTGGCCAACATGGCGAAACCCTGTCTCTACTAAAATACAAAAAAACCAACCAACCAACCAACCAACCAAACAAACAAAAAAACTAGCTAGGCGTGGTGACATGCACCTGCAGTCCCAGCTACTCAGGAGGCTGAGACAGGAGAATTCGCTTGAACCATGGAGGCAGAGGTTACAGTGAGCCAAGATTGCACCACTGCACTCCAGCCTGGGGACACAGCAAGACTCCATCTCAATAAAAAGAAAGAAAGAAAGAAAGAAAGAGAGAGAGAGAGAGAGAGAGAGAGAGAGAGAGAGAAAGAAAATACATATATGCTCAGCTTCACCTGATAACATGAAATTGCTTTGTTTATTGTGACTCTGGCAATTTACGTCATGCCAGCACAGTATAATAATCGGTTCCTCTACGTTCTGTTTTGTTTCCATTTTGTTAATGGTTTTTGTTTTTTTCTTGAGACAAAGTCTCACTCTGAGGCCCACGCTGGAGTGCAATGGTGCAATCACAGCTCACCACAGCCTCTACCTCCTGGGCTCAAGCGATCCTCCTGTCTTAGCTTCCCAAGTAGCTGGGACTACACGCCTGTGCTACCCTGCCTGGCTAATTTTAATTTTTTAGATCGGGTCTCCCTGTGTTGCCCATCCCTGTGTTGTCCAGGTTAGTCTCAAACTCCTGAGCTCCAGGGATCCTCCTGCCTCTGCCTCCCAAAGTGCTGGGATTCCAGGCATGAGCGCCTGTGTCTGGCTCTAAGTTTTTGCCAACACTTGGAATTGCCCAGGGTTTTCACTGGGCCAGTGTGGAGGGAGGGAAAGAGTGCCTCATTTGGGTTTGGGTTTGCTTTCTGATTGCTCTTGAGATTGAACTTTTTATGTGACTACTGGTTTCGTTTTCTAGTGAAGTGCCTGTTCAAGACGTTTATCCATTTCTTCTTTTTTTAATCTTTTTATTTTATTTTATTTTATTTTTTTAAGACTGAGTATTGCTCTGTTCCCCAGGCTGCAGTACAGTGGTGCAATCTCAGCTCACCTCACTGCAACCTCTGCTTCCCAGGTTCAAGTGATTCTCCTGCCTCAGACTCCCAAGTAGCTAGGATTACAGGGGCCCGCCACCATGCCCAGCTAATTTTTGTATTTTTAGTAGAGATGGGATTTCACCATGTTGGCCAGGCTGATCTCGAACTCCTGACCTCAAGTGATCCACCCACCTCAGCCTGCCAAGTGCTGGGATTGCAGGTGTGAGCCACCAAGCCCAGCCTCAATTTTATATTTTAATTGTTGTAAAATACACATAACAAAAATTTTCATTTAATTTTTAAAGATATATATTGAGATAGAGGCTCACTCTGTCACCCAGGCTGGAGAGCAGAGGCATAAACTCGGCTCACTGCAACCTCTGCCTCTCTCGTTTAAGCGATTGTCCTGCCTTAGCCCCCAGAGTAGCTGGGGTTACAGGTACGCTCTACCACACCCAGCTAATTTTTGTATTTTTAGTAGAGACGAGGTTCCACCATATTGGCTAAGCTGGTGTCGAACTCCTGGCTTCAGGTGATCTGCCTGCCTTGACCTCCCATAGTGTTGGGATTACAGGCATGAGCCACCGCACCAGCCTATTTATATATTTTTAATGCATTTAGTGTTGGGGGAGGGGGTGGTCTCGCTATGTTACCCAGGCTGGTCTCAAACTCCTGGTCTCAAATGATCCTCCCACCTCAGCCTCTAGTAAAATGTACCATTTGAACTTGATAATTCAGTGGCATTTACTACATACACTATGTTGCTATGTTGTTGTGCGTTCATCACCTCTGTCAAGTTCCAGAATATTTCCATCACCCTGAAAGAAACCCCCTTCCTCATTAGTAATCACTCTCTTCCCCCCACGTCCAACCTTGGGCTACCACTAACCTGCTTCCTATCTCTATGGATTTAAGGTATTAGAGAGAGATCCACGATGGCTGATCACTAGCAGCTCGGGATTGTAGCTCCCAGTGAAAGCGCAAAGAACGAGAGGACGCCATACCTTCACATGAATTCTTGTTGCTCAGGCACCAGGAGATTCCCAGCGGAGGAGCTCCACGGGTCGCCCGCGTGACTCTTGTGACCGGCGAGGCGGTTTTGCCGGCGCCTCGGAGCCTCGGTTCTTGGTGCAGAGTCAGAAAAGCACCATCAGTCTTAACGCCGCAGATTGAGTCGGCGCAGTGGGTTGCTCAGATTTCGGCACTGAGAATCAATAAGTTGGACGTCCACTCAGAAAACCAGTTACAAAGACGGTGAATACAAAGACCACAGATGGATAAATCTACAATGAAGGGAAGAAAACAGCCAAAAAAGGCTGAGAATACCCAAGATCAGAACGCCTCTCCCTCAGCAGGGGATCACGGTTCCTCATCAGCAACGGCACGAGGCTTGATGGAGAACGAGTGTGTTCCAATTACAGAAGCAGGCTTCAAAATGTGGTTAATGAGAAACTTCTGTGAATCAAAAGAACTTGTTCTAACACAATCTAAAGAAACTAAGAACTTTGAAAAAAGATTTGACGAAATGTTAACAAGAATACACAATTTAGAGAGGAAAATAAGTGAATTGATGGAGCTGAAAAACACAATACCAGAACTACGTGAAGTATGCACAAGTTTTAACAGCCGAATTGATCAAGCAGAAGAAAGGATATCAGAGGTCGAAGACCAATTCAATGAAATAAAACAAGAAGACAAGATTAGAGAAAAAAGGATAAAAAGGAATGAGCAAAGTCTCCAAGAAATATGGGACTATGTGAAAAGACCTAATCTACGCTTGATAGGTGTACCTGAATGTGACGAAGAGAATGAATCCAAGCTGGAAAATACGCTTCAGGACATTATGCAGGAAAATTTTCCCAACCTAGTAGGGCAGGATAATATTCAACTCCAGGTAATACAGAGAACACCACAAAGATATTCCTCAAGAAGAGCAACTCCAAGGCACATAATCGTCAGATTCACCAGGGTTGAAATGAAGGAGAAAATACTAAGGGCAGCCAGAGAGAAAGGTCAGGTTACCCACAAAGGGAAGCCTATCAGACTTACAGCAGATCTCTCAGCAGAAACCCTACAAGCCAGAAGAGTGTGGGGACCAATATTCAATATCCTTAAAGAAAAGAACTTTCAACCAAGAATTTCACATCCAGCCAAACTAAGCTTCATAAGTGAAGGAAAAATAAAGTTTTTTGTGAATAAGCAAGCACTCAGAGATTTCATTACCACCAGGCCTGCTTTACAAGAGCTTCTGAAAGAACCACTACACATAGAAAGGAACAAACAGTATCAGCCTTTCTAAAAAAACACCAAAAAGAGCATCAATATAATGAAGAATTTACATCAACTAATGGGCAAAATAGCCAGCTAATATTAAATGGCAGTATTAAACTCACATATATTATTATTAATTCTAAATTTAAATTGACTAAATCCCCCAATTCAAAGACAGACAGGCAATTTGAATAAAAAACTAAAACCCATCAGTATGCTGCATCCAGACCCATCTCACATTCAAGGATACACAAAGACTCAAAACAAGGGATGGAGAAGGATTTACCAACCAAACAGAGAGCTAAAATAAATAAATAAAAAGCAGAAGTTACAATTAAGCAACAAAGATCAAAAGAAGCAAAGAAGGACATTATGTAATGATAAAAGGATCAATGCAACAACAAGCAGAGCTAAAGATCCTAAATATATACACGCCCAATACAGGAATACGTAGATCAGTACCACATCATATCAACTTAGAAGTTTAAACGAAATGTTGGTTGGCTCCTTGTTTGTTATTCTCTTCCCTCATTTTCTTTTATATCTCCATTATTAAGGACAATTATAGACATACCCATATTTAGACTGCATTTTACCCTGGGCAATAAAGCAATACCCCCATCCTCTCTCCCTCTTCCTCTTTCTCTTTCTTCCTCTTCTTTATTCTTTTTCAAAAAAAAAAAAAAAAAGGTATTAGACTTGCTCAATCTTTTGCAGTGTAGGATACCATGTCTAAATCACAGCGTGCTTTCTTGTTTAAGAAATCCTTCTGCATTGATAATTAAGCCAAAAGAAAGAAAGAGCGAGAGCGAGAGCGAGAGCGAGAAAGAAAGAAAGAAAGAAAGAAAGAAAGAAAGAAAGAAAGAAAGAGAGAAAGAGAGAAAGAAATTCTTTCCTGGCTGGGTGCATTGGCTTATGCCTATAATCCCAGCACTTTGGGAGGCCAAGGCAGGAGGATCACTTGAACCCAGAAGTTCAAGACCAGCTCAGGCGACATAGGGAGATCCCGTCTCTACAAAACATGCAAAAATTCAGCAGGAGAGGTTGTGCATACCTTTAGTCCCAGCTACCTGAGAGGCTGAGGTGGGAGGATCACGGGAATCTGGGAGGTCGAGACTGCAGTGAGCTGTGATTGTGCCACTGCACTCCAGTCTGGGTGATAGAGTGAGACCCTGTGGAAAAAAAGAAAACGAAGGAAGAAGGAAGGAAGGAGGGAAGGAGGGAAGGAGGGGGGAAGGAGGGAAGGAAGGAAAGAAAAGAAAGAGAAAAGAAAGAGAGAGAAAGAAAGAGTAAAAAAAGAAGAAAGAAAAAGGGAGGGATGGAGGGAGAAAGAGGGAGATAAAGAGAGAAAAAGAGAAAGGGAGAAAGAAAGAAAAACAGAAAAGAAATCCTTTTCTGTCTCAGCCTCATGAAGATCTTACACCTATTCTCCATTTTCTGAGTTTTGTCATTTACAGTCACGTCTTGACTCTCTTGGAACTGATTTCTTAGTGTGGAGTAAGATCAAGTCCAATTGCATATTTTGTCCATGGAGATAACCTATTTTCCCAACACCCTGTAATGAAACTCACAAAGCAAGGTTTCATGCATGTGTGGCTCTAACAGCAAGCACAGAACAACCGGGAGTCAAGTGATGCTGCCAGTGTCTCCACACCTGGGAGTCGATTCTGAGATCTTGCTTCTGTCCCAGGGGCTGATCCATCCCTGATAGAATCTTTGTGCTGATCATTTATATCTGCCAATACCAGTCACGCATCTGACTTTTTTTTTTTTTTTTTTAAGTTTCACTCTTGCTTCCCAGGCTGGAGTGCAATGGTGCGATCTCGGTTCACCGCAACCTCTGCCTCCCGGGTTCAAGCAATTCTCCTGCCTCAGCCTCTGGAGTAGCTGGGATTACAGGCGTTCTCCATCGTGCCCAGCTAATTTTTGTATTTTTAGTAGAGACGGGGTGTCACCATGTTGGCCAGGCTGGTCTTGAACTTCTGACCTCAGGTGATCTGCCCACTTCAGCCTTCCAAAGTCCTGGGATTACAGGTGTGAGCCACGACGCCTGGCCGCATCTGACTTATTCTTTGCCTTCTTTTCAGCTTTTTGGGTTCCATGGAGAAACTCATTTGGGACTTAGATTGGAATTGCACTGAATCTATAAACCAAATTGGGAGAATGAGCATCTTTTGTGATCGAATCTTTCGAAGCGAACAAACAATGAATCATTCCATTTATCTATCTTTCGGCAAAGCTTATAACTTTGGGATTTATTTCTAGATGCTTTGAGTAGTTGGTGCTGTGGATAAGTGGCCTGTTTATTTATCTTCTTGGGGGACAGGGTCTGGCTCTGTCACTGATTCCAGAGTGCAGTGGTGCAATCATAGCAGATTATGACCCCAACCTCCCTGGCACAAGTGATCCTCTTGCCTCAACCACCCCAGTAGCTGTGACTACAGGCATGTGTCACCATTCTTGACTAATTTTTTTATTTTTTGTAGAGACGGAGTCTCCCTATATGCCCAAGCTGATCTTAAACAACGGGGCTCAAGCAATCCTCTTGCCTCGTCTTCCAGAGTGCTGGGATTGCAGTTGTGAGCCACCCAGGGCTCTACCATCTATTGAGTTTCTCAACTTTTTGTAAAACCCATCATTAGATGGGTACATTCTTTGGGGGTTTGTTGCATACAAGGATGTCATCTGCAAATAAAAACACTCTTTTTTTGTTTTTGTTTTTGTTTTTGAGGCAGGGTCTGGCTCTGTCACCCAGGCTGGAGTGCAGTGGTACAGTCTCTGCTCACTGTATCTCTGCCTCTCGAGTTCAAGCAATTCTCCTGCCTCAGCCTCCCAAGTATCTGGAACTATGGATGCAGGCCACCATGCCTGGCTAATCTTTTGTGTTTTTAGTAGAGACAGTGTTTCACCATGCTGGCCAGGCTGGTCTCGAACTTCTGACCTCGTGATCCACCTGCCTCAGCCTCCCAAAGTGCTGGGATTACAGGTGTGAGCCACCACGCCCAGACCCTCCTCTTTTTTATAATTTTTTTTTTTTTTGAGATGGAGTCTCTGTCACCCAGGCTAAAGTGTAGTGACAGTGACAAGATCTCAGTTCACTGCGACCTCCATGTGACTCCCTCTTAACTTCATTCCCCTCCAGCTGCATCTGCATCCAGCTCTGTCTGACTCTCTGTGTCTTTCCACCTCTCTCTTCTCTTGGCTTCCAATTTCATGCTCTCTCTCCACCACCCTAGGAAACCCACAAAGAAAAATAATTGAAAGAGAAGTGATGGCAGATAATGTACAGACTGGTGAAAAGTACAACCCCCCCCCACCACCTGCAGAGAGGCTCCCCGCTGCGAGCAAATGCAGACACATCCTTCCTGCCTTGCCACGCTCCAGGGCATCCCCAGGGACCCTGCTCTTCTCAAAACCTGCCCATCCCCTGTGCCAAAAGCAGCGATGAAAAGGTCTGGGCTTTAGATGAGAGGAGTTTCCCTGCACATCTGTCCAGCTCAGCTTTTGAATGGGGAATGGTTAGCGCTTTTTTCTTTCCATTTTTTGTTTTGTTTTGTTTTTTTGAGATGGTGTCTCACTCTGTTGCCCAGGCTGGAGTGCAGTGGCTCGATCATGGCTCACTGCAGCCTCTACCTCCCGAGGCTCAGCTGATCCTTCCACCTTAGCCTCCTGAGTAGTCGGGACTCCAGGCACACATCATCATGCCCAGCTAATTTTTTGTACTTTTTTGTGGAGACGGGGTTTCACCATGTTTCCCAGTTTGCTCTCAAATTCCTGGGCTCAAGCAATCCTCCCACCTTGGCCTCCCGAAGTGCTGGGATTACAGGCATCAGCTGCCCGCGCCTGGCTGGGCAGAGCCTCTTCTAGCAGCCCCAATCCAAAGCAGCCTTGCCTGGTCTTCAAATAAATTCCGTCTTTATGGGGTGCGTCTGATGTTCCTGGCACTGCGCAAAGCTCCACGGAGTAGATGGATATTGATGAGTCGTCAGTCAATTTGTTCAGCCAACTTTGGCTGGCACCATCTGGATGCTGGGAATGACGCTTGTCACCAGGTTCTGGCACGAGACACGGTCCCTAGCATGGGAGTTGGAAATGAATAAGCAGGCAGGGGAAGTCAAGGATGATTGTGAGGCAATGAGGAGGGTCCCATGAGAGAGGGGGATGGAAGGGGAGGGGGAATTTGTTTCCCGGAGGAGGTGGCTCAAGGGCCCAGATAAAAAGGAGGTGGAGCCAGGCATGGGGAGAGATGAGGGACAGGCATTCACAGGACCGGCGAAAAGGCCCTGAGGTGGGGCTGTACCTGGTGTGCTGGAGAAGCTGAGAAAGCTGGTGTGAGAGAGTGAGGAAAAGAGAGAAAGGGAGCCGGGCGTGGGCTCACCCCTGTAATCCCAGCACTGTGGGAGCCCGAGGTGGTTAAATCCCCTGAGGTCAGGAGTTTGAGACCAGCCTGCCCAACATGGTGAAACCCCATCTCCACTTAAAAAAAAAATACAAAAATTAGCCAGGCGTGGTGGTGCACACCTGTAGTCCCAGCTACTCCAGAGGCTGAAGCGGGAGAATCACTTGAACCCGGGAAGCAGAGGTTGCGGTGAGCTGAGATCACACCACTGCACTGCAGTCTGGGCGACAGAGCAAGACTCTGTCTCCAAAAAAAAAAAAAAAAAAAAAAAAAAAAGAGGAAGAAGAAGAGAGAGGAAGGGAACTGGGTGAGGAGAAGGTCATTTACCGTCTCAAGGTGGGGGGTAGGGAAGGTTCTGGGATTTACTCTGAGATGCACGGAGAGATGGAGAGAGAGGCTGAGAAGGAAGGGTCAGCTCCGCAAGAAGGGATGAGACTCCAGCCCAAGCCTATGTGGCTGGTGAGGTCTTGTTCTCACCCGGGTCTCCCCACCCGCAGACCGCTCTCCAGTGCCCCCAACTGCACTGGCAGGGGGTAACCACCAGGTGCAGAGAATGGAATCAGAACACTGTGGGCACTCCGTAACCATAAGTGAGTCAGTACATGCTGGAAGAGTGAGGGAGGGATGGAGTCAGTGTGGGGGGCGGACCAGTCACCAGGGATACAGTTGTGCCAGGCTTCCTGGCCCTAGGGAAGAGTGGGGGCTATACTATGAGGGTAATAGGGAGCCATGGGACAGCTTTGAGCAGAGGAGGGGTGTGATCTGCTTTACGATCTTAAGAATCCATCTGGGGCTCCCTAGGGGATGGCTGGGGACCGGAATGCAGGTGGCAGGGAGCCAGGGTATCATACATACAGGATACGGCAGGACTCGTGGGAGCTCAGGGTGGCTCAGTTTCATTCTGGAGCCTGAGCCTGCAGGACCTGCTGAGGCACTGGATATGCAAGGTAAGGAAAGAGAAGACATAAGAGTGAGTCCAGGTCAGGCACACTGGGTCATGTCTTTTATCACAGCACTTTGGGAGGCCGAGGAGGGAGAATTGCTTGAGGGAGACTAGGAGTTTGAGATCAGCGTGGCAACAGAGTGAGATCCCATCTCCGTAAAAATTTTAAAATGAGTTGGGTGTGGTGGTGTGTGTCTGTAGTCCCAGCTACTCGGGAGGCTGAGGTGGGAGAACGGCCTGAGCCAAGGAGATCGAGGCTGCAGTGAGCTGTACTTTGGGAAGCTGAGGCGGGCGGATCACCTGAGGTCAGGACTTCGAGACCAGCATGACCAACATAGGTGGAGGACGCAGTGAGCCGAGACCAAGTTACTGCCTGGGACAGAGCGAGACTCCATCTCAAAAAACAAAACAACAACAAAAAAAGTTTTTTAAGTTGGGGGGGTCGCAGGCGTGGTGGCTCATGCCTGTAATCCCAGCACTTTGGAAGGCCGAGGAGGACAGATCACTTGAGGTCAGGAACTCCACTGGATCCAGCCAGGTCCCTAGACCCGCCCTAGCTCAGGTCTACCCCGGGACTCATGCCCATCCTCTGAGACCTGTTTCCCCACTCCAGACTGGCTGGAGACCTGACGGACTTGCATCCAAGCCGAGGGGCTGAGGTAGGGAAGGCACACAACACTCACTATGGAGCCTCTCTTTCCTTGGACCCATGAGAAAACCACGGATCAGAGATGCCAATGCATTTGCCCAAACCACCCAGGTAGTAGGAGACATTGCTGGACTCCAACTTAAGGCTTTGACTTCTCATACCTATAGGACCACCAGAAGGGGACTGTCAGGCAGGCCTGTCTCAGAACCCTTGGTGCCTGAAGCTGGAAAGCACTCTGGGGCCCTATAAAAATGTTTTACTGGGCTTGGTGGCTCACGCCTATAACCCCAGCACTTTGGGAGTCTGAGGCGGGCATCGACGCATCTAGAAGCAGACCTGGGGTTGATTCGCTGTCCCTAGGAAGACCTCAGCCAGACTGCTGCCAGCTGCCAGAGAGCTACTTGTAGCCAGTAGATTTCCAAAGCAAAATGATAAATTACAAGAATAAGTAACAGCAGGTGAGCATTTCGCAAATGCAGGCTTGCGTCCTCAGGCTATTTTAAGTCCTTTAATCCTCACAGCGACCCTACCAGTTCAATGGAAACCCAGGCCCTGGGAGGTCGCACCTCTGGGGAGGGACAGAGCTGAGATTTGAACCCCACCAAGCTTGGTGTCTGTGCCCTTGACCCCTCAACCTCACGTTTTACAAAAGGGTCATTAGTAGAAAGGGAGGTTCGGGGACGTGGGTGACCGTTTGACTCGGTGCAGGTCTGGATGTCGCGACATGGTGTCACTTGGGGGCCCCAGACCTGCGCGGGAATTGGAAACTGGGTCCGGACCCAGCTTGGTCACCTACGCCGGGGTAACAACACCGCACACCACCCCGGCAGGTCGCATCCAGCTCGGGATCTGGACCACGTGTCTGGGATGCTGCACAGCCCCTGACCACGCCCCTGTGACTGCCGCTGCCTGGACCAGGGCTGGTGACCAATGAGAAGACGCACATGAAAAGCTCCGCCTACAAGGCCCTTCTTGCTCGGTGATTGGCCACTTCAGCTTCCCATCACTTCTCCCATCCTCTGGCCTACAGCCTCCCAGGAAGCCTTTAATTTTTCCCACACGTCTGCCCCGCACACGCTGTTCCCACAGCCAGGAACACCCTTTCCCCTCTTCTCTGGGATAAACTGCTTTATCCCCCTGTCTCTGCCGAGATGTCCCCTCCTCCAGGAAGTCTTCCCTGACTCCCAAAACTGGGTGGAAGAGGTCAGCTGCTCTCATCACTTCAGTTTTCATATTAGCCTCCCAGGCAGGCGGTCAGTTTCTTAGAAGCCAGGACTGGGTCTCAGAAAGCTTTGTCTCTCGATTGCCTCACATAGTAGGTACTCAAGAACGCATGCTAAATGGAATAATTAATGGATTCATCTGGTCTCAAAGGTTGACTTGGGTCCCTGGGGGCTTCCGGGGACTATGAGACCCCTCTCCCCAGTTCCTCTACCCAGGGCACCTCCTGCACTCAGCTCTTCTTCCAGCCCATTCATAATCACCTGGGGAGTCTGTATCTGGTTCTGTCTCCCTCAGCCTGGAGGATCCTTGAGGCCAGGATGGAGTGAGAGTGGCACAGAGGGGTTGGCTGGTGGTAGTGGGGAGGGGGGGATTGTTAAGTAAATGAATGCATCATCTGACTGGCAAACTCCTATGCACTCCTCAAAACCCCAGTTGCAAAGTCTCATTTTTCAGAATAAGTTCCCTGTCTTTTCATAGTCCCCACTTCCCCAGCTCCTGGCTTCACCCTCTATCCCAGGCCCGATGTCACAGAGATGGGAAACTCCGTATCCAGCTGATCTTCCTCCAGACCAACGTCTCCCTGGGCACCAGGACTGAGACCACTTGGGTATGACAGCATCACCCAGCTAGGAAAGTTGTCGAGGAGTGTTTATTGAATGAATGAATGAATGATTGGATCTGTGGCAGGGCCTGCAGTGAGTTACCCTGGGTTCACATCCCAGTCAAGGCACAGGCCACTAGATCTGTCCCTTGACGTCTCTGACCCTCTCTTTCCAGGCTACTATATGTGTTTACTCAAAGCCCATGCCCCAGGTGGTTGCAAAGACGAAATGAACTAACACACAAATCTTGTGACTAAAAGGACATCAGGCCTCCTGGTATCTCAGACCAGGAGTGAATCACACCCAGGACCGGCAGCTCTGTCCTTCCCCCACCATTCCCTCGGGTGAGTCGCGCCATCACTAGCACCAGCACCCAGAACAGGAACATTGTCACCATGAGTGCTTAGTGAATGCGGATACACAGGGTTGCCCTGAGGGCGAGGCAGGAGGCAAGAAAGGTGAATATGAGAAACCTAACAACCTGAGCGTGACGCCGTAGCTCACGCCTGTAATCCCTGCACTTTGGGAGGCTGAGGCAGGAGGATTGCCTGAGCCCAGGAGTTCGAGACCAACCTGGGCAACATAGTGAGACTCCTGTCTCTATCAAAAAAAAAATTTTTTTTTTCAAATTAGCTTGGCATGGTGCCACACACCTGTCGGCCCAGCTGTTCAGGAGGCAGAGGCATGAGGATCACTGGACCCCAGGAGGTCAGGGGCGCAGTGAGCCATGATCACGCTACTGCACTCCAGCCTGGGCAAGACCGTGGCCTTGCCTCTTTTTTTTTTTTTTTTTTGAGACGGAGTTTCACTCTTGTTACCCAGGCTGGAGTGCAATGGCGCGATCTTGGCTCACCGCAACCTCCGCCTCCTGGGTTCAGGCAATTCTCCTGCCTCAGCCTCCTGAGTAGGTGAGATTACAGGCACGCGCCACCACGCCCAGCTAATTTTTTGTATTTTTAGTAGAGACGGGGTTTCACCATGTTGACCAGGATGGTCTCGATCTCTCGACCTCGTGATCCACCCGCCTCGGCCTCCCAAAGTGCTGGGATTACAAGCTTGAGCCACCGCGCCCGGCCTTTTTTTTTTTTTTTTTTTTTTTTTTTGAGACGGAGTTTCGCTCGTGTTACCCAGGCTGGAGTGCAATGGCGCGATCTCGGCTCACCACAACCTTCGCCTCCTGGGTTCAGGCAATTCTCCTGCCTCAGCCTCCTGAGTAGCTGGGATTACAGGCACGCACCACCATGCCCAGCTAATATTTTTTTTTATTTTTAGTAGAGACGGGGTTTCACCATGTTGACCAGGATGGTCTCAATCTCTTGACCTTGTGATCCGCCCACCTCGGCCTCCCAAAGTGCTGGGATTACAGGCTTGAGCCACCGCGCCCGGCCTTTAAAAAAAAAAAAAAAAAGGCTGGGCATGGTGGCTCATGCCTGTAATCCCAGCACTTTGGGAGGCGGAGGCAGGCCAATCACATGAGATCAGGAGTTCAAGACCAGTCTGGCCAACATGGTAAACCACATCTCTACTAAAAATACAAAAATCCACCAGGTGTGGTGGCAGGTGCCTATAATCACAGCTACTCAGGAGGCTGAGGTGGGAGTATCACTTGAACCCGGGAGGCGGAGTTTGTAGTGAGCCGAGATCACACAAGACTCTTTCTCAAAAAAAAAAAATCTAGGCCAGGCGTGGTGGCTCACGCCTGCAATCCTAGCTCTTTGGGAGGCCGAGGCACGTGAATCACTTGAGCTCAGGAGTTCAAGACGAGCCTGGGCAACATGGCGAAACTCCATCTCTACTAAAAATACTAAAAACACACGGGTATGGTGGCATGCACCTACAGTTCCAGCTACTTGGGAGGCTGAGGTGAGAGGATCACTTGAACCTCAAGGAAGAGGCTGCAATGACCTGAGATGATGCCACTGCACTCCAGCCTGGGTGACAAAGTGAGACCCTGTCTCAAAACAAAACAAAACAAACAAACAAAAAAAAATCTGACAGCTGGAATGTTGGTGAGGAGGTGAGGTAGGAAACACTCTAGATATTTGTTAATCCAGCCATTCCGACTCTGGGCACTCACCAGAGAGAAAGGATATTCACCAAGAGATATGTATAAAAAAGCTAAAAACAGCTTTCTCTTTAAAGATTTTTTTGAGACATAGGATCTCATTATGTTGCCCAGTCTGGTCTCGAACTTCTGGCCTCCAGCAATCCTCCCGCCTCGGCCTCCCAAAGTGCTGGAATTACAGGCATGAGCCCCCACGCCTGGCCCTCAAAACAACTTTATCCACAATTGTCAACACCTCGTTTAGGCTCAGAAAACAATACCCCAAAATGAAGGTCTCAGAAACAAGAGATTTTCTCTGACCTCATCCTATCCTGTCTCCAAGGCCCATTCTTTCCCCACGCTTACCACAGAGACTAGAATCCTGTTTCCCCAAAATAGGACACTGAACCAGAACCCCTTTTCCCCAGAACCAGACATAAACCCTAAAAATATGACTAACTTTCTGAGCGACCTGGTTTTGTGAAAACACACACACACACACACACACACACACACACACATAACTTGCCCTCTGCCCTTCTGTGTAAAAGCTGGCCATAAAGAAATTGGCCATGTGGCCAGGCGCAGTGGCTCATGACTGTAATCCCAGCACTTTGGGAGGCTGAGGTGGGCGGATCATGAGTTTAGGAGTTCAAGACCATCCTGGCTAACATGGTAAAACCCCATTGCTACTAAAATACAAAAAAATTAGCCAGATGTGGTAGTGCGTGCCTGTAGTCCCAGCTACTCAGGAGGCTGAGGCAGGGGAATTGCTTGAATCTGGGTGGCAGAGGATGCCGTGAGCCGAGATTGTGCCACTGCACTATAGCCTCGGTGACAGAGCAAGATTCTGTCTCAAAGAAAAAAAAAAAAAAAAAAAAAAGAAGAAATTGGCCAGGTGCAGTGGCTCACGCCTGTAATCTCAACACTTTGGGAGGCCAAGGCAGGTGGATCGTTTGAGGTCAGGAATTGGAGACCAGCCTGACCAACATGGTGAAACTCCATCTCTACTAAAAGTACAAAAAACTTAGCCGGGCGCAATGGCGTGCACCTGTAATCCCAGCTACTCAGGAGGCTGAGGCAGGAGAGTTGCTTCAACCTGGGAGGCAGAAGTTGCAGTGAACCGAGATTGTGCCACTGCACTCCAGCCTGGGCGACAGAGTGAGACTCTGTTGCAGAAAAAAAAAAAAAATCTAACTTACCTCATTTGTACGTCACAAGATCCCCATTCCAGCGAAGGTCCTGCCCCATACCCAGAAGGAAGAAATGCTCAGAGAGTCTGAGAAGAATCCAGACAGACAGGCCTCGCAGGGTTTCCCCCACTCCGTCTCTGCTCATTGATTCTTTTTCACCCAATCTTTGTTTTTTATTTTGTTTCCTGTTTTGTTTTTTGGAGACAGAATCTTGTTGTGTCACCCAGGGCGGAGTGCAGTGACGTGATCTCGGCTCACTGAAAACTCCTCCTCCCGAAGGCAAGTGATTCTCCTGCGTCAGCCTCCCAAGTAGCTGGGATTACAGGCACCCACCCCCAATGCCCGGCTAATTTTTGTATTTTTAGTAGAGACAGGGGTTCACCATATTGGACAGACTGGTCTCGAACTCTTGATCTCAGGTGATCTTCCCGCCTCAGCCTCACAAAGTACTGGGATTACAGGTGCGAGCCTCCACACCCGGCCAGCCCAATCTTATTTCTACAGCACTGCCCGAACTTTGTTAAACCAAAGCGTTAAAATAGACACCTTCCGCTGTGTCTTGGAGAGCTTCATTCTGAAGGTTCCCACGTATACACGTTAAATAAACTTGAATGCCTTTTTTCCTAGTCATCAATTAGCCTCATAGCAATGACTTTTTCGTGAACCTTTAGAAGGTCAAGGAGAACTTAACCCCTTAATTCCTGCAACCTGGAAATAACCCAAATGCCCACCAAGAGGTGAGTGGATAAATAGTGAAAAATTGGTACCCAGTGGCTGTAAATTCATTTCTATTTTTTTGAGACAGAGTCTTACTCTGTCACCCAGGCTGGAGTGCAGTGGCATGATCTTGGCTCACTTCAACCTCTGCCTCCTGATTTCAAGTGATTCTCCTGCCTCAGTCTCCCAAGTAAGGCGCCCGCCACCACACCCAGGTAATTTTTGTATTTTTAGTAGAGATGAGGTTTCACCATGTTGGCCACGCTGTTCTCAAACTCCTGACCTCAGGTGAGCAGCCCACCTTGGCCTCCCAAAGTGTTGGGATTACAGGTGTGAGCCACCGTGCCCCGCCATCATTTATTTTAAGTTACATTTTATCTTAATATCTGTAAGGCCTAACATCCTTCTAGTCTATAGCTTATCAGTCTCTTTACCCTATTATTCTTTCACTGCCCCAACAACAACCTATGTACCCTCTCACTAACCTTCTTTTCAGACCCATTTACGTTCACACTTCTAATCTTTTTTTTTTTTTTTTTTTTTTTTTTTTTTTTTTGAGACGGAGTTTTGCTCTTGTTACCCAGGCTGGAGTGCAATGGCGTGATCTCGGCTCACCGCAACCTCCGCCTCCTGGGTTCAGGCAATTCTCCTGCCTCAGCCTCCTGAGTAGCTGGGATTACAGGCACGCACCACCATGCCCACCTGATTTTTCATATTTTTAGTAGTGACGGGGTTTCACCATGTTGCCCAGGATGGTCTCGATCTCTTGACCTCGTGATCCACCCGCCTCGGCCTCCCAAAGTGCTGGGATTACAGGCCAGAGCCACCGTGCCCGGCCCGCACTTCTGATCTTAATAGCCTGACTTCTACCGTTCATAATGTTCGCCACTCACCACCACCTATTCAACGTTCCCCTCCCGTGAAAAAAACTTGACATTTCCATGCTAATTCTCCTACAAACTTTCTTTGTTATAGCTTTCACGGCCACAGAACGAATCATATTTTATCTCCTATTTGAAGCTACATTAATTCCCACTCTAATGATTATTACCCGCTGTGGATATCAACCAGAACGCCTCAATCCAGGCTCATATTTCTTATTTTATTCGCTATTAGGATCCCTTCCCCTACTCGTTATGATTCTTTATACCCAAAACACCTTAGGGTCACTAAATATATTAACAACAATTATTTCTCAAGAACGATTATCTCCTGAACCAACAATATTACATGACCAGCATATATAACAGCTTTTATAGTCAAAATGCCTCTATATGGACTCCACCATGACTCCCTAAAGCCCATGTAGAAGCCCCTATTGCTGGTTCAATAGTACTCGCAGCGGTACTGCTAAAAAGAAAGTCTCACTCTGTTGCCCAGGCTGGAGAGCAGTTATGCAATCTCAGCTCACTGCAACTTCCGCCTCCCGGGTTCAAGCCATTCTCCTGCCTCGGCCTCCTGAGTAGCTGGGATTACAGGTAGGCGCCACCACGCCCGGCTAACTTTCGCATTTTTAGTAGCTCACTGCAGCCTCAACCTCACCTGGTCTCGATGGGGGTTTCACCATATTGGTCAGGCTGGTCTTGAACTCCTGACCTTGTGACCCGCCCACCTTAGCCTCTCAAAGTGCTGAGATTACAGGCGTGAGCCACCGCGTCTGGCCATCCCGCCATCATTTTTAAAAGAAAAACCCCACAGAAGTGTTGGTGAGGATGTGGGGCTATTGGAACCCCCATAGAATGCTGGTGGGAGGCTGAAACAGTGCAGCTGTTGTGAAAAACAGTCTGGCCGTGCTGCAAAAAGCTAAACACAGGCCAGGTGCTTCAGCTCGTGCCAGTAATCCTAACACTTTGGAAGGCCAAGGTGGGAGGATCGCTTGAGGCCAGAAGTTCAAGAGCAGCCTGGGGAATATAGCAAGTCTCCATCTCTAAAAAAAATAATTAAATATTAGAGGACTGGGCGTGGTGGCTCATGCCGGTAATTCCAGCACTTTGGGTGGCCAGAGTGGGTGGATCATGGGTCAGGAGTTCGAGACAAGCCTGACCAACATGGAGAAACCCCATTTCTACTAAAAATACAAAATTAGCCGGGTGTGGTAGCACATGCCTGTAGTCTCAGCTACTCAGGAGGCTGAAGCAGGAGAATCGCTTGAATCCGGGAGGTGGAGGTTGGGGTGAGCCGAGATCATGCCATTACACTCCAGCCTGGGCAACAAGAGCAAAACTCCATCTACAAAAAAAAAATTAAATTAAATTAAATTAAATTAGCCAGGTATGGTGGCCATGTACCAGCCTGGTCGTGAAATCCTGGGCTCAAGAGATCCTCCTGCCTTGGCCTCCTAAAGTGTTAGGATTACAGTCATGAACCACTGGTCCCAGCTCCTCAGGAGGCTGGGGTGGGAGGATTGTTTAGAGTTTGGGAGATCAAGGCTACCCTGAGCCATGAATGTACCACTGCACGCCAGCCTGGGCCACAGGGGGAGACCCTGTTGAAAAAGAAGAAATAAACGCTAAACATACAGTTACCATATGATCAAACAATTCCACTTCCAGGTACAAACCGCGAAAATTGAAAACGGGTACTCAGCCGGGTGCAGTGGCTCACACCTGTAATCCAGCACTTTGGGAGGCTGAGATGGGCCGATCACCTGAGGTCAGGAGTTCGAGACCAGCCACACCAACATGGTGAAACCCTGTCTCTACTAAAAATACAAAAATTAGCCGGCCGTGGTGGTGTGGGCCTGTAGTCCCGGCTACTTGAGAGGCTGAGGCAGGAGAATCGCTTGAACCTGGGAGGAGAGGTTGTAGTGAGCCGAGATTGTGCCACTGCACTCCAGCCTGGGTGACAGAGTGACACTCGATCTCAAAAAAGAAAGGAAGGAAGAGAGGGAGGGAGGGAAGGAGGGAGGGATGGAGGGAAAGAGAAGAAAGAAAGAAAAGAAAGAAGGAAGGAAGGAAAGAAAGAACGAACAGAGGGAAGGAAGGGAGGGAGGGAGAGAGAGAGAGGGAGGGAAGGAGGAAGAAAATGGGTACCCCAACAAAAACTTGTACAAAAATGTTCACAGCAAAAATTAGCCAAAAGGTGGAATCACAAGAGCCAGTAATCATGCTAGCCAAAAGGTGGGAACAACCCAAATGTTTATTAACAGATGAATGGACGAAGAAACGTGGCCCATCCATACACAGGAATATTATTCAGCCATGAAAAGGGAATATCGCACAGACACAGGCTGCAATGTGCGTGAAGCTGGAAAACACTGTGCTGTGTGAAGGAAGCCAGCTGCTAAAGGTCACTTACTCCAGGAAATGCCCAGAATGGGTAAATCCTTAGGACAGGAGGCTGAAGTATGGTTGTGAGGGACTGTGGGAGCTGTATCAGGGAGTGACTGCTGAGGACGACGTTACCTTTCTTTTCTTTTTAAAAAATGTTTATTTAAAAAATTCTAGCCTGGGCACGGTGGTTCATACCTGTAATCCCAGCACTTTGGGAGGCTGAGGCAGGCAGATCACCTGAGGTCAGGAGTTCGAGACCAGCCTGCCCAACATGGTGAAACCCCTCTACTAAAAATACAAAAATCAGCCTAGCGTGGTGGTGCATGCCTGTAATCCCAGCTACTCAGGAGGCTGAAGCAGAAGAATCACTTGAACCTAGGAGGTGGAGGTTGCACTGAGCCGAGATCACGCCACTGCACTCCCGCCTGGATGAAAAAGCAAGACTCCATCTCAAAAAACAACAACAACAACAACAAAAATCCGAATAGAGATAGGGTTTCCTTATGTTATCCAGCCTGGTCTCGAACTCCCGAGCTCAAGAGATCCTCCTGCCTCCGTTTCCCACAGTGCTAGGATGACAGGCATGAATCTGTAATTCTGGAACTAGATATTAGTGAGAACGGCACGACATTGTGAATGTTGTGAATGCACTCAATGCCACTGATTTGTACACTGTAAAATGGTTAAAATGGAGGCCAGGTGCAGTAGTCCCAGCACTTTGGGAGGCTGAGGCAGGCGGATCGCATGAGTTCAGGAGTTTGAGACAAGCCTGGGCAATATGGCAAAATGCCATCTCCACAAAAAATACAAAAATTAACCAGCAGTGGTGGCTTCCACCTGTAGTTCCAGCTTGTCAGGAGGCTGAAGTGGGAGGATCGCTTGAGCCCTGGAGGCAGTGGTTGTAGTGAGCTGAGACTGGGCCACTGCATTCCAGCCTGGGTGATAGAGTGAGACCATGTCTTTAAAAAAAAAAGAAAAGAAAAAGAGGCTGGGTGCGTGGCTCATGCCTGTAATCCCAGCACTTTGGGAGGCTGAGGCAGGTGGATCGCCTGAGGTTGGGAGTTCGAGACATCTGGCCAACATGGAGAAATCCTGTCTCTACTAAAAATACAAAAATTTGCTAGACGTGGTAGCAGGCGCCTGTAATCTCAGCTACTCGGGAGGCTGAGGCAGGAGGATCATAACCCTACAAATGCCCCTCCAGTGATGGAGAGGGGTCAGGGCGGAATCCACCTGAGGGCCGAGGATGTACTAGATTCTGGCTAAAGGACTGTCATTGCATTAAGCTCCTGACATTCATGAATGTGACCATGTCAAGCAATTCCACTTCCAAGTACAAACCATGAGAATTGAAAATGGGTATTCAGCAGGGTGAGGTGTCTGTCTCACGCCTGTAATCCCAGCACTTTGGGAGGCTGAGGTGAGTATCTATCTATCTATCTATCTATCTATCTATCTATCTATCTATCTACATTCTCTCTCTCTCTCTCCATATGTATATATATATACACATATATACACATACATATACATGTACATATATATGTACACGTTTATATATATACATATACATATTTATGCCGCACTTCTCTCTTTCTAAGAGCAGTGAGCTGAGATAATGCCATGATCTTTCTCTGAGAGAGAGAGAGTCTCATTCTGTCAACCAGGCTGGGCTGGAGTGCAGTGGTGTGATCTCAGCTCACTGCAATCTCCACATTCCAGGCTCAAGTGATCCTCCCACCTAAGCCTCCCGACTAGCTGAAATTCCAGGCGCCCACCACCACAGCTGGCTAATTTTTGTATTTTTAGTAGAGATAGAGTTTCGCCAGGTTGGCCAGGTTGGTCTCAACCTCCTGACCTCAAGTGATCCACCTGCCTCGCCTCCCAAAAATATTGGGATTACAGTCGTGAGACACTATGCTCAGCCCGACTGTGTCTATAGTAAACCTCAACAAAAAATGTTAAAATAAGAAAAGAATTGCCAGGAGAAGCAGATGAGAACATCCAGGAATCCTGAGAGCCCAGGGTTCCATTTTCCCCAACAAATGTGATCATCTGACCCCTCTGGGGATGGTGACCTTGAAACAGTTATGGAGCTGGGCCAGAGATCAGAGACCTCAGTCCCATGCCTGGGATTTGGGCAGTGGTCCCAGAGGCATCTCAATTTCTACGGAAACGCTCCCCACTTGCCCCACACCGGAGTTCTCAAGCCTGGGAGATGCCTTGCTTTGGGACAAGAAAGCCGATGGCTCCAGACACTCAGGACATGTTTTAATTGAGACGGAGTCTCGCTCTATCACCCAGGTTGGAGTGCAGTGACACAATCTCGGCTCACTGCCACCTCCACCTCCCCGGTTCAAGCAATTCTCCTGCTTCAGCCTCTAGAGTAGCTGGGACTACAGGCATGTGCCACCACAGCCGGCTAATTTTTTGTATTTTTTTTTTTTTTTTCAGAAGAGCTGGAGTTTCACTGTGTTAGCCAGGATGGCCTCAATCTCCTGATCTCGTGATCCACCCACCTTGGCTTCCCAAAGTACTGGGATTACAGGTGTGAGCTACTGTGCCCGGCCACAACACTCAGGACTTTATCCCCAAAAACTGTAATAGGGGAGACCTTCACCCCAAAATCAGATCCCCCTAGTAGAGACATTTCTTTGCCCCATCAGGCCCTTTAAGACAAACTATTAATAGAATTAATAGTAACAGGCTGGTGCAGTGGCCCATACCTGTAATCCCAGCAGTTTGGAGGCCAAGTGGGACGGATCACTTGAGGTCAGGAGTTCGAGACCAGCCTGGCCAACATGGTGAAACTTAATGTCTCTACTCAAAATATAAAACTTAGCAGGGCAAGGTGCTGGGCGCCTGTAATCCCAGCTACTCAGGAGGCTGAGGCAGGAGAATCCCTTGAACCTGAGAAGTGGAGCTTACAGTGAGCTGAGGTCACACCACTGCACTCCAGCCTAGGTGACAGAATGAGATTCCGTATAAAAAAAAAAAAAAAAGAAAAAGAATTAGTACCAAGAATTATAACTTACAGCATAGGCACAAGAAAGTGCAAGTGGATAGAGTTCCATCCAGAAGCTCCTGGGTTCGAACCCTGGACCCATCCATAAATATATATACAAGGAAGAAATGAATGAATGAATGAATGAATGGTGAACAAATAGGCCTTTCAGCCCATTCCAAAAGACTTTATCATATCCCTTCCCGGATGCCCAAGCCTTGTGTTGCACAAGACCAGGGCCCCAGAGAGGCCTCGGGCTTCCAAAATGTTCCAGCCTTATAGGGGAGACAGTACCCAACAGAGACACTCCCACCACCGTGACTGCTCACAGCAGTAACATAAGCAATCACAGGGACACAGGGAAGGGAGCCAAGGGGGAGGGACAAGGATAGAGGAAGGATGCCAGAAGCAAAAAGAGAGGAAGCGGAGTGCAAGAATGGTAGGCGGCACGTGGCCAGCCGCCGTTACACACCGGCCAGGGAGGAAGTTGGGCTGAACAAGCCAGATAATAAACAGCAGTGGGAGGCTGTCTCCTTCCCAGATCTTTCCCATTTCTGTCCTGCTTTGCTTTGCATACTCTTGGAGACAGGGAGCTCACTCCTGAGGAAGGTGGTCCAATCTTTCCTGGGCATGGGCTACTGTCTTAAAGTTCCAAGCAAGGTGATTTGTCAGGTAGTAGTCCCTGTGGGTCAAAGGGCTAAAGGGGGTCAGGCACGGTGGCTCATGCCTGTAATCCCAAGACTTTGGGAGGCTGAGGCAGGAGGATCACTTGAGGTCAGGAGTTCGAGACCAGCCAGGCCAACATGGTGAAACTCTGTCTCCGCTAAAATACAAAAATTAGCCGGGCATGGTGGCAGGCACCTGTAATCACAGCTACTCAGGAGGCTGAGGCAGGGGAATCGCCTGAACCCGGGAGGCAGAGGTTGCGATGAGCTGACATCACACCATTGCTTTCCAGCCTGGGCGGCAAATGAGACTCCATTTCAATAAAATAAAATAAAATAAAATGGCTAAAGGGGATCATCTGGGGAGAGAGAGGTACCCATGTGCGCAATGCAGGCAGTCCCTCGCACAGGCTGGATCTGGAGTCAGACCCACTTGGATTCAAACCGGCTCTACCACTTACAGACCTGGTGACTTCCTCCAAATCTGTTTCCTCTCCTTTCCTCTGAAAATGACCACAGTAACCGTTCCTACCTCACTGTTTTGTGCTTGTATGCAATGAGCTAATACAGTAAAATGCCTGGCGCGTGGGAGGGGCAGAATAAGTGTTGCCGTGTTCCAGGCAGGCCCGGGGTTCTCCGGTTGTATCCCAAACACACACGTGCTTTCTTACCTCGAAAACTTTCCACGTGCTGTAACGTCGGCCTCACGTGCCGTTGCCTCATCACCCACATAAGGCAAACTCCTACACATTCCTCAAAGCTCTACCTACAAATAGATTTCTCTGTTCAAGCCCTGACCTAGGGAGCTGGGAGCATCCAGGGGCGCCGGGTTCGGACTGGGCCTAGCGTCAAGTGATGTGAGTTCCTGGAGGGCAGGAATTCAGGAATTCTGACCTACATGCACCAGACAGGCGATCAAAGCTTGTTCAATGAAAAAAAAAAAAATGAATGAATGAATGGTCACTTGGGAGAGGCGGCTCCCAAACAGACACCCAGGAGTCCCCCAACCCCTTTAGCACTCGCATTCCCTGCTCTCCGCGACCTCAAAGGGCCGGTAGGTGGTCGACCAAAAGGGGCGGGGGTTGGGGTGGTTCCGGGCAGGGTCTTCGGTTCTTCCGGTGCGGCCCCTTTAAGAGGCGGGGCCAGTGGGGCGGGCGCTGAGAACGCCGGGGCGGTGCGAAGATGGCGGCTGTGGCTGGGCCCGGGGATGCCGCGGCCCCGAGTTCGCTGCTCCTCGTGGTGGGCAGCGAGTTCGGGTGCCCGGGGCTCCTCACCTACGTCTTAGAGGAGCTCGAACGAGGTCGGGCTGGCCCGGGGGCGCGCGGGAGCCCGGGAGCCGGGCACGCGTCGCGGCTGGCCCCGGGGCCGGGGGGGAGTGGGCGGCGGCGGCGGCGGGGCCCAGGCTCTGGGGCGGGGATCGCGGACCCGGGGCTGGGTCCCCTTCACCGTTAGGCGCCTGACGCGGGCAAAGGCGGGGTGCCTGTGGGTACCCGCGGAGGAAGTGGCATCGGGGCCTGGGCTGGGCAGGGCTGCCCCGCCCCAACTCCGGGTGAAAATCGGGGAGGGGTCACGGGTCACGGGCCTAGGCGTGGAGACCTGCGCATTTGGGCCATTTGCTCCCCTTCCCGCCTGACTGGCCCGCTCGGGGGGAGGGCCTGGGGACGCTTTGGATCTCCAGGTTTTAGCAGCTTAGAGATCTTCCGAAGGGAGACGCAGATATTGGGGGAGGCTGGCCTGCAGCCCCGGGGCCCGCTTTCTCTTGCAGCACAAGGAGCTGCTAATTGGGGTGTGGGTGGGTGCGGCTTGCCCGGGGGATTTAGCACCTAGGGAGGTGAGTCATAGGTGCACCTGCCCGGTTCACCTGCAGCCACTTGGCACAGTGGGACTGGCACAGTGGGACTGGCGGGCGGGCATGATGCACCCGTGGGTGGAGATGGGTGTTCATCCCCCAGCCCTCAGAGAATCTGGACCTGCGTGTTTCATCGCTTGTAAAATGGGACAGGAACACGCACCTCGCTTCATGTGCTTGGGGAGTGTTTAGTGAGCACCTGCTATGCGCCAGGCAGTGGGTACAGGGACATGGCTGGGATGATAGACAGATTCAGCCCTGCCAGCACAGGTCTGGTGGGGGGATGGATCCAAAGCAAATGAGGAGATAGAACACGCTTCCAGCTCACATGGTGTTAGGAGGGATCAGAAGTCTGCAAGGAGCTGAGAGGACAGCCAGTCTTAGCACCCGAAGGTGGTAAGGGGGAAGGGCCCCTGGGCCAGTAGGAACAGGTGGGGGTGGCAGGGGGATGGGCTTCCAGGCAGAAGGAACAGCTGTTGCAAAGGCGGTGAGTGGAAACGGGCCTGGCAGGGCATAGGAGCAGCAAGGAGGTGGAGATGGAGGAGGTGGAGGCTTGGTTGCTGAGTCTTTTCTGTAAAATGACGAGGTGTGCTCTGGGTCCCCTGGCTCACCTGCAGCAAGACCTGAAGGTGTTGGGTACTTCTGAGTCTCCAAGCTGTGAGTGACGGGAGGAGGCTGGGGCCCTCCCTACCCACAGGGTGCTGGTTATTGAAATATTCTGGGAGCTGGGCGGCCCGGCTGAACTCCTGCCTCGATGCCTCCCCCCCACCAGGCATCCGGTCTTGGGATGTGGACCCTGCCATCTGCAACCTTGATGAACAGCTCAAGGTCTTTGTGTCCCGACACTCTGCCACCTTCTCCAGCATCGTGAAAGGTGAGCCTGGGGTGCCCCTGGCTGCTCCCCCACCTCTTGTTCACGGGGCAAGTGCCAACTGTGTGCCAGGCATGGGGGGGTGGGGTAAATAGCAACACTAATAACATAGCTGAGACCTTTCAAATGCAAGCCCTGACCCAGGGATAATCCCCATCCTCGGTAACCCACGGTGCAGGAACTGATGTTTTCGTCCCTGACTTACAGATGAGGAAACTGTGGCGTGGAAGGGGGAAGAGGTCGGGAGGTCTCCGAGGAGGGGGTTTTTTGATGAGAAACTGCAGTGACTGGTGTGTCCAGTGGAAGGGAAGTACCCCAGCCAAGACCCAGCAGTGGACAGAACCTTAGAAGGGACCGAGTCCGTGGCTCACGCTTGTGATCCCAGCACTTTGGGAGGCTGAGGCTGGCCGATCACTTGAGGTCAGGAGTTCAAGACCAGCCTGGCCAATGTGGAGGAGCCTTGTCTCTCCTGAAAATACAAAAACTCACCGGCATGGTAGCAGGTCCCTGTAATCCCAGCTATTCAGGAGGTTGAGGTGGGAGGATCACTTGAACCTGGGAGGCGGAGGTTGCAGTGAGCTGAGATCTCAACACTGCACTCCAGCCTGGGTGACAGAGTGGGCGGGAATCTGTCTCAGAAAAGGAAAAAAAAAAAAAAACATCTAGAAGGTGGAGGGGGCACTGAGCCGGCCCTGGGAGATGGAGTGTGGGCCCCTTTGGTTCACAGCCACAGAGCTGGGTATACAGTAGGCGCTCAGTAGGTAGGAGTGAGATCAAGGAGGGCCCAGCTCAGCACGAGGCTCCCTTCTGGGGTGACCCAGGGTGAGCAGGGCAGCAGGCAGGCGGGCAGGGCTTGGGTGTTGCCTGAGCCGCCCTGTGCTCCTGCTGGTCTCGAGTCACTGCTGGAGAGGAAGGAAGTGTCCGTCGTCTCGTTGTCCCAGTGGGTCCTCGGGGCTTCCTGACTCTTCATGGGGCAGAAAGTGGGGCTGGAAATCCTGTCTGCTGTGTGTGACCTTTGTGGCCACTTCCCCTTTCTATGCCTTGATTTCTCCACCTGAATGGGGCAATGTCTATGTGCGACAAAAAGCATGCTAAGGCTGGGTGGGGTGGCTCTTGCCTGTAATCCCATCCCTGTGGGAGGGCAAGGTGGGAGCATTGTTTGAGGTCAGGCATTCAAAACCAGCTGGGGCAACATGGTGAAGCTCTGTTTGTATTGAAAATACAAAAATGAGCCGGGCCTGGTGGTGCACATCTGTAGTCCCAGCTACTCAGGAGGCTGAGGAGGGAGGATCACTTGAACCCAGGAGCCAGAGGCTGCAGTGAGCTAAGACTGTGCCACTGCACTTCAGTCTGGGCAACAGAGCAAAATCCTGTCTCAAAAAATAAAATCAAGCTAAACGTGATAAGGGCCGACAGCATGGGAGAGTCCTTGCTTCTCCAGACTCAGCCGTGCTCACAGCCCAGTCCTGGGCCTCAGGGCCTTTGCTGTTGCTGTACCCTGGTCCGGGTTGGCCCTCATTGGCCCTCCCTGGCCCTCCCTGGCCCTCCTCTGGCTCTGGCTACTTGCCGCCCCGTTCTCACAGTGCTGATGTTTAAAACACGTCTGGGGCTGGGTGCGGTGGCTCACGCCTCTAATCCCAGCACTTTGGGAGGCCAAGCAGGTGGATCATGAGGTCGGGAGTTTGAGACCGGCCTGGTCAATATGGTGCAACCCTGTCTCTACTAAAAAAACAAAAATTAGCTGGGTGTGGTGGTATATGCGTGTAGTCCTAGCTACTCGGAGGCTGAGGCAGGAGAGTCACTTGAACACGGGAGGCGGAGATTGCAGTGAGCCGAGATCATGCCACTGCACTCCAGCCTGGGCAATAGAAGGAGACTGTGTCTCAAAAACAAAAAACAAAACACACCACACACACACACACACACACACACACACACACACCTGGGCCCTGATAGAAGGAGACTGTGTCTCAAAAACAAAAAAACAAAACACCACACACACACACACACACACACACACACACACACACACCTGGGCCCTGGGGACAAAGGAGGGTCAGGATCTCAGAACCCACTCCAGCCCCGCCCTTTATGCTGCCCTGCCCCTAGCTCAGTCCTGCCTCAGTGCCTTTGCCCTGGATGTACCCTGGTCCAGATTCGCCCTCACTGGCCCTCCCTCAGCTCTGGCTCCCCGTCTAAAAAATAGACGTGGCCGGGCGCAGTGCGTCATGCCTCTAATCACAGCACTTTGGGAGGCCAAAGCCGGAGGATCACCTGAGATCAGGAGTTTGAGACCAGCCTGACCAACATGGTGAAACCCTGTCTCTACTAAAAATTTAAAAAAATTAGTGGGGCATGGTGGCGTGTGCCTATAATCCCAGCTATTCCAAAGGCTGAGGCAGGAGGATCACTTGAACCTGGGAGGCGGAGGTTGTAGTGAACCGAGGTCATGCCGTTGTACTCCAGCCTGGGCAACAGAGTGAGACTCTGTCTCAAAAAGAAAAGCAAATGAATGTGATGGCGGCATCACCCACAGGGGTGGCAGCTGCTAAGCAGGCCCTGTGCCGCGTGGCCCTCTGGGTACTGCCCCTCTCAGGCTGGTGGGGGTGGTTCAGGTTTCTCTTTCTTGCCTGGTCCTGACCTGCAGCTCTGCTATGCGCCTGTTACTCTCCATATAATCCCTGGGTGGGTTCCCAGGGGCATTCGTGTTCCCCGAGGGTCGCACAGGGAGGCAGGATTTGACTCCAGGACGGCCCGATTGCCCCACAGGCCAGCGGAGCTTGCACCACCGTGGCGACACCCTGGAGACCCTGGTCCTCCTGAACCCATCAGACAAGTCCCTGTGTGATGAGGTAGGGAAGGGCTGGCATCCCGGAGCGGGCGGGCCGCTGGGACTGGTGCCGTCTCTGTCTCCACGTCTCATGTCCTCGTCTTCGTGCTGCCCCAGCTCCTCGCCCAGAAGCCTTCCCTGTGGCTCCAGCCTTTGCTTCTTCCCTCCTCTGGAGTGGGAGCAGAAAAGGCTGGGGTTTGGAAGGGAGGGGAGGGCAAGCACTCACGGCCCAGGGCCCAGGACAGCGTGGGGCTGGAGGCGGGAAGGCCAGAGCAGACCGCGTCCCGCGGGTCCCCTGTGGCGAGGCCTCAGCAGTTGTCTGAATTGAGTTACTAATGGTAACTGGCTTGTAGCTATCTTACTCTCCCACCAGTTATACATCAGAAAGGGGGCTTTCAGTTTTTAGGAGACAGAGCCAGACACAGATACCCCTAGCCCTGTGGCATCAGGGCTGGGCTGGAGAGAGGGGTGGACTTGAGAGAGCCCAGGAAGGGCAGGGAGTGCTTTCAGGAGGGACACCAGAGCTGGGCTTTGTAGGATTCATAGGAGTTTGCTAGGGGGCGGGGCCCAGCAGGAGATGGATCCGTCACTGCACAGCACGGGGCGTTTAGTGCTTACCCCCTCCCTCAGCTCCGGAACCTTCTGTTGGACCCTGCTTCTCACAAGCTGCTGGTGTTGGCTGGGCCCTGCCTGGAGGAGACGGGGGAGCTGCTGCTACAGACAGGGGGCTTCTCACCCCACCACTTTCTCCAGGTCCTGAAGGACAGAGAGGTAAGCCACCCCTTTGCCGTCTCCCCTTTCCCGGCTCTGAATCCTGGCTCGTCTGCATCAGGCTGTGTGGCCCCAGCCTCCTCTGTAGGACGGCAGCGGTGGCACGTGCCTCCTGGCTGTCGGGGTCATCGCCCGTGAAAGGGTGTGAGCTGGGTCTGTAGGTCAGCAGAGGCCCCCGTGGCCTGATGTGGGATGGAGCCAAATTGGTCCTTTCTGGTGCCTGAAGTCTGTGTAGGACACAGAGGCAAAAATCTCTAGCAAACTACATTTTCACATTATCGTGGGGCACTTAGAAGTGCTGACAGGGCCAGGCGTGTGGCTCAGGCCTGTAATCCCTGCACTCTCGGAGGCCGAGGCAGGCAGATCACGAGGTCAGGGGTTTGAGACCAGCCTGGCCAACATAGTGAAACCCTGTCTCTACTAAAAATACAAAAGTTAGCCAGGTGTGGTGGCAGGTGCCTGTAATCTCAGCTACTCAGGAGGCTGAGGCAGGAGAATCCCGTGAACCCAGGAGGCAGAGGTTTCAGTGAGCCGAGATTGTGCCATTCCACTCCAGCCTGGGCAACAGAGCAAGACTCTGTCTCAAAAAAAAAAAAAAAAAAAGAGAGAAAAGGTTCAGTAGACAGAGGTGGGGCATGGAGGGTCTCCTTGGAGGGAGCTGTGCCCTGGGAGGAAAGAGGGGTGAGCTAAAGGCCATGGGACAGGGAGCCCTTTGAAGTGGAGGGAGAGTCAGGAGTGAGGCCAGACCATAGAGCCTCGTGGGGCTGGAGAGGATTGGGTTTTGGTGGGAAGGTCCTGAGGAGCAGGCCTGGGGTGAAGGATGAGGGTGTCCTCGCCCAGTTTTCCCACTGGGCGGGGTGTTGCCTGGCTCTGGGTGGCCCCTGACACTCCCCTCCATGCAGATCTGGGACATCCTGGCCACCACGCCCCCACCAGCACGGCCACCAGTCCTCACCATCACCTGCCCAACCTTCGGCGACTGGGCCCAGCTGGCACCTGCTGTGCCCGACCTCCAGGGGGCGCTCCAGCTGCGGCTGAACCCCCCGGCGCACCTGCCCAACTCTGAGGGCCTGTGTGAGTTCCTGGAGTACGTGGCAGAGTCTCTGGAGCCGCCGTCCCCCTTCGAGCTGCTGGAGCCCCCCACCACCGGGGGTTTCCTCAGGCTGGGCCGGCCCTGCTGCTACGTCTTCCCCGGAGGCCTCGGGGACGCCGCCTTCTTTGCAGTCAATGGCTTCACCGTGCTGGTCAACGGTGGCTCGAACCCCAAGTCCAGCTTCTGGAAGCTGGTGCGGCACCTGGACCGAGTGGATGCCGTGCTGGTGACCCACCCGGGCGCCGACAGCCTCCCCGGCCTCAACAGCCTGCTGCGGCGCAAACTGGCCGAGCGCTCCGAGGTGGCTGCTGGTGGGGGCTCCTGGGACGACAGGCTGCGCAGGCTCATCTCCCCCAACCTGGGGGTGGTGTTCTTCAACGCCTGCGAGGCCGCCTCGCGGCTGGCGCGCGGCGAGGACGAGGCGGAGCTGGCACTGAGCCTCCTGGCACAGCTGGGCATCACACCTCTGCCCCTCAGCCGCGGCCCTGTGCCGGCCAAGCCAACCGTGCTCTTTGAGAAGATGGGCGTGGGCCGGCTGGACATGTACGTGCTGCACCCGCCCTCCACTGGCGCCGAGCGCACGCTGGCCTCCGTGTGCGCCCTGCTGGTGTGGCACCCTGCGGGCCCCGGCGAGAAGGTGGTGCGCGTGCTGTTCCCCGGCTGCACCCCGCCTGCCTGCCTCCTGGACGGCCTCGTTCGCCTGCAGCACTTGAAGTTCCTGCGAGAGCCTGTGGTGACACCCCAGGACCTGGAGGGGCTGCGGCGAGCTGAGAGCAAAGAGAGCGTGGGTTCCCGGGACAGCTCGAAGAGAGAGGGCATGCCTGCCGCCCACCCTAGACCTGGCCTAGAGCGCCCTGGGGTGGTCCGGAAGGAGCCGGCACGGGCTGAAGCCCTGCGCAAGACTGAGAAGGAAGCCAGGGCCTCCCGGGAGGTGAAGAAGGATCCCAAGCCGAGCGTGCCCCGGCCCCAGCCTCGGGAGGTGCGCCGTACGACCTCTTCTGTGCCCAGCCTCAAGAAGACTGGTTCCCAGGCAGCACCCAAGCCCCGCAAAGCACCCAGCACAGCGCCCAGCACATCCCACTCTGGCTTCCCGCCGGTGGCAAATGGACCTCGTAGCCCGCCCGGCCTCCGATGTGGAGAGGCCAACCCCCCAAATGTGGCCAGTGGCTCCCCGGCCTCCCAGCTGGTGGCTACGCCCAGCCTGGAGCTGGGGCCCAGCCCAGCTGGGGAAGAGAAGGCGCTCGAGCTGCCACTGGCCGCCAGCTCGATCCCAAGGCCACGCACACCCTCCCCTGAGTCTCGCCAGAGCCCCGCGGAGGGCAGCGGGCGGCTGTCACTGAGCCCACTGCGGGGCGGGGAGGCCGGGCCTGACGCCTCCCCCACGGTGACCACGCCCACGTTGACCACGCCCTCGCTGCCTGCAGAGGTGGGCTCCCCGCACTCCACGGAAGTGGACGAGTCCCTGTCTGTGTCCTTTGAGCAGGTGCTGCCGCCATCCGCCCCCGCCAGTGAGGCTGGGCTGAGCCTCCCGCTGCGTGGCCCCCGGGCTCGGCGCTCGGCCTCCCCACACGATGTGGACCTGTGCCTGGTGTCACCCTGTGAGTTTGAGCATCGGAAGGCGGTGCCCATGGCGCCAGCACCTGCGTCCCCCGGCAGCTCCAACGACAGCAGCGCCCGGTCACAGGAGCGGGCAGGTGGGCTGGGGGCCGAGGAGACGCCACCCACATCAGTCAGCGAGTCCCTGCCCACGCTGTCTGACTCGGACCCCGTGCCCCTGGCTCCCGGCGCCGCAGACTCAGATGAGGACACAGAGGCCTTCGGAGTCCCTCGCCACGACCCTTTGCCTGACCCCCTCAAGGTCCCCCCACCACTGCCTGACCCATCCAGCATCTGCATGGTGGACCCGGAGATGCTGCCCCCCAAGACAGCGAGGCAGACGGAGAACGTGGGCCGCACCCGGAAGCCGCTGACGCGCCCCACCTCACGCGCTGCCACCCCCAAAGCCACTCCAGTGGCTGCTGCCAAAACCAAGGGGCTTGCTGGTGGGGACCGGGCCAGCCGGCCACTCAGTGCCCGGAGTGAGCCCGGTGAGAAGGGAGGCCGGGCACCCCTGTCCAGAAAGTCCTCAGCCCCCAGGACTGCCACTCGAGGCCCATCGGGTGAGTACTGGAGCTGGGGCCTTAGGCTGGGTTGGCAGCTGCTCAGGCTGGAGAGGGCATAGCTCATCCTCCTGTTCTTAATTGTTTTTTAAAAGAGATGGTCTCACTGTCTGCCCGGCTGGAGTGCAGTGGTGCAATCACAGCTCACTGCAGCCCCAATCTCTGTGGCTCAAGCCACTCCCACCTCAGTCTCTCCAGTAACTGGGACAGCAGGCACGACCACCACACCTGCCTAATTTTCACATTTTTGGTACAGATAGGGTCTCACTGTGTTGCCCAGGCTGATGGCCACGCCCAGCCTGGAGCTGTGTGGCCTCAAACTATCTACCCACCTCACTCTCCCAAAGTGCTGGGATCCCCATCATGAGCCACCGTGCCCTGCCAGTCCTCCTGGTTTTGTGTGTGTGTGTGTGAGAGAGACGGAGTTTCGCTCTTGTTACCCAGGTTGGAGTGCAATGGCACGATCTCGGCTCACC
This sequence comes from Saimiri boliviensis, assembly GCF_048565385.1. Taxonomy (NCBI): domain Eukaryota; kingdom Metazoa; phylum Chordata; class Mammalia; order Primates; family Cebidae; genus Saimiri; species Saimiri boliviensis. The sequence continues at coordinate 29,881,019 of NC_133462.1, read as the reverse complement.
GCAACCTCCGCCCCCTGGGTTCAGGCAATTCTCCTGCCTCAGCCTCCTGAGTAGCTGGGATTACAGGCACGCGCCACCATGCCCAGCTAATTTTTTCTATTTTTAGTAGAGACGGGGTTTCACCATGTTGACCAGGCTGGTCTCGATCTCTTGACCTCGTGATCCACCCGCCTCGGCCTCCCAAAGTGCTGGGATTACAGGCTTGAGCCACCGCGCCCGGCCTTGTTTTTTTTTTTTTTTAAAGAGAGTTCCACTGTTGCTGCCCTCGCTGGAGTGCAATGGTGCAATCTTGGCTCACTGCAACCTCCGCCTCCCGGGTTCAAGAGATTCTCCTGCCTCAGCCTCCCAAGTAACTGATATTACAGGTGCCCACCACCACACCCAGCTAATTTTTGTATTTTTAATAGACACAGGGTTTCACCATGTTGGCCAGGCAGGTCTCGAACTCCTGATCTCAGGTGACCCACCCACCTCGGCCTCCCAAAGTGTTGGGATGACAGGTGTGAGCCACTGCGCCCAGCCACGTCGTCCTGTTCTTAATTGCTGTGTGACCTCAGCAGTGCCCACACAGGAGAAACTGGGGCTCAGTTTCTCCTGTGAAATGCAAACTGACCTCAGTGTTGAACCACTTGCCATTCTGAGGTGCCTGGACAGCACCCTGGGTGGAAGCCAGGTGAGCATGTGTGCTAGTTGTGGGTTTCTAGAAGCCACAGTGAGTAAAATGAAAGAGTTGAAACTTTAAATAGTACATTGGATGTAACCGATTGGTTAGGAGGACGTAGCCTACGGTGGTACTCACAGCAGAGCAAAATCAGCAAAGAGAAAAGGCGTGTAGGGTGAAGGCCAAAGGAGACACGGCAGAAGCTTCCAGAATCCTCTCCCAGTGGGGCTGCATACCACAGGCTCCATTTCTGCAGTAGCAAGTTGTAACAGTGTGTCTCATGGACGCCAATGAGAGACTCAGCATGCCCAGGTTCTTATTGGGCCAGTAACGTAGGCATCCTCTGCCTGGCACAGAGATTCTAGACCCCCCCCCAAAAGAGGAGATGAGGTGTGTGGTCCAGTCCAGGCACAGGGAGCCCCTCTCAGACGGAATGGTGGGAACCCTCCTCCTGAGATCCAGATTTCCAGACACCAGCTAAAGGCTCACATTTTAAGCAGACCTTGCCAAGGGGAGGGACTCTGGCCTGCTGCTGTGCTTTTTTTTCTTTCTTTTTTTTTTTTTTTTTTTCCTGAGACGGGGTCTCAATCTGTCATCCAGGCTGGAGTGCAGTGGCGCAAACAGGGCTCACTGCAGCCTCGACCTCCCAAACAGCTGGAACCAAGCAACCCTCCCACCTCCTGAACAGCCAGGACCACAGACACACACCATCACGCCCAGCTAGTTGTAAAAATTTTGCGTGGCACCGGGGTCTCACTGTGTGGCTGGGGCTGGTGAGGAACTCCTGAGTTCAAGTGATCCTTTGGCCTCAGCCTCCCAGAGTGCTGGGATTGTAGGCTCGAGCTGCCACGCCCGGGCTTGGTCTTTAATTCTGGATGAACTGCCAGACTCTTCCACAGCAGCCGCTTGCCACTCACCAATCTAAAGGGTGTGAGGTGGGATCACATTGTAGTTTCAGTTTCTATTTCCCTAATGATTAGTGATGCTGAGAATCTTTTCATAGGCTTATTGGACATTCATCTTTGGAGAAATATTTGAGTCCTTTGCTCAATTTTAAATTTGATTTTTTAGAGACAGGGTCTTGCTCTGTCACTCAGGCTGGAGTGTGGTGCAAACTGCTCACTATAGCCTCCACTTCCTGGATTCAGGCAATCCTCCCACCTCGGCCTCCCAAGTGGCTGGGATTACAGGTGCATGCCATCGTGTCTGGCTAATTTTTGTAGTTTTTTTGTAGAGATGGAGTCTCACTATGTTGCCCAGGCTGACCTTGAACTCCCAGCCTCAAGTGATCCTCTCGCCTTGGCCTCCCAAAGTGCTGAGATTACAGGCATGTGCCACCACGCCTAGCCCCCTTTGCCCATCATTTTTAAATTGGGTTGTTTTCTGTTGAGTTTTGTAAATCATTCTGGTAATCCTTTAGCAGATAAATGGCTTGCAGATGTTTCCTCCCATTCCGAGTTGCCTTTTTCTTCTGTTGATCCTGCCCTTTGACGCACAAAAGTCGTAAATACGAAGTCCATTGTGTCTCTATGTTTCTTTTGTTGTCTCCACTTTTGATGTCAGACCCAGTGATGATTGCCACATCCCATTTTCTGTTTGTTTGTTTGTTTTGTTTTAAGATGGAGTCTCACTCTGTCGCCCAGGCTGGCGTATGGGGGCACGATCTTGACCCACTTCAACCTCCACCCCCAGGTTCCTGAGTAGCTACCATTACAGGCACCCACCACCACACCTGGCTAATTCTTTGGTATTTTTAGTAGAGACGGGGTTTCACCATGTTGGCCAGGCTGGTTTCGAACTCCTGACCTCAAGTGATCTGCCCGCCTCAGCCTCCCAAAGTGCTGGGATGACAGGCGTGAGGCGCTGCACCTGGTCAAGTCCAGCACTGAGAAGCTTCTACCCCATGTTTTCTTCTAGGAGTTTTGCCGTTTTCCCTTTCACATTCAGGCCCCTGACCTATGTGGAGATAATGTTTGTATGTGGTGGAATGATCCAGTGTCATTCTCTTGCATGTGCAGGCCCAGCTTTCCCAGCAGCATTGGTTGAAAAACTGTCCTCTCCCCAATGAATGGTTTGAAGTCCTTGTTGAAAATGATTTAACCATACATGTGAGGATTTATTTCTGGGCCTCTCTATTCTATTCTGTTAGTCTGTGTATCTCTTTATGCCAGTACCACACTGTTTTGATTACTGTACCTTTGTAGTAAGTTTTGAAATCAGGAAATGTGAATCTTGATTCTTCCATTTCATGACTTTTACATTTCCTTTTTAGATTGTTCATTGTTCGTGTATGGAAATGCAACTGCGTTTTGTGTGTGGACTTTGTATCTTGCTTCTTTGCTGAATTCATTTATTAGTTTTTGTTTGTCTGTCTTTTTGAGATGGAGTCTTACTCTGTTGCCCAGGCTGGAGTGCAGTGGTGTAATCTCAGCTCACTCCAACCTCCGTCTCCTGGGTTCAAGCAATTCTGCCTCGGCCTCCCAAATAGCTGGGATTACAGGCATGTGCCACCACGCCCAGCTAATTTTTGTATTTTTAGTAGAAATGGGGTTTTGTCATGTTGGCTAGGCTGTTCTTGAACTCCTAACCTCAAGTGATCCCACCCACCTCAACCTCCCAAAGTGCCGAGATTACAGGTGTGAGCCACCATGCCCAGTCCATTTATTAATTTTAACAGCACATATGTATGTGTGTGTGTGTGTGTGTGTGTGTGTGTGTATATATGTATATATATATATTTTTTTTTTTTCCTCCTCGCTCTCTCTATTTTGACAGAATCTATAGGGTTTTCCACCTATGAGGTAACATCATCTACGAACAGAGAATTTCACTTCTTTTCCAGTTTGGATGCCTTTAATTTCTTTTCCTTGTCTAGTTACTGTTGCTATAACTTTCACTACTATGTTGAATAGAAGTAATGAAAGTAGGCATCCGGCCAGGTGCAGTGGCACACGTCTGTAATCCCAGCACTTTGGGAGGCTGAGGCAGGTGGATCACGAGGTCAAGAGATTGAGACCATCCTGGCCAACATAGGGAAACCCCGTCTCTACTAAAAATACAGGAAAAAAAAAAAAGAAATTAGCTGAGCGCATGCCTGTAGTCCCAGCTACTCAGGAGGCTGAGGCAGGAGAATCACTTGAACCCTGGAGGGGAAGGTTGCAGTGAGCCGAGATCATGCCACTGCACTCCAGCCAGGCAACAGAGCAAGACTGCTCAAAAAAAAAAAAAAAAAAAAAAGTAGGCATCCATGTCTTGTTTCTTCCTGATCTTAGAGGAAAAGCTTTGTCTTTCACTATTGAATATGATGTTTACTTCGCGTTTTCATATGTGGCCTTTGTTATGTTAATATTGTTCTTCTCTTCCTACTTTGTTGAGTGTTTTTACCATGCAAAGGGTATTGAATTTTGTTAAGTGTTGTAGCGTTGTTTCTCCATCAATTGAGATGATCAGGTGGTTCCCCACTCCTTACTCTGTTACTGTGATGTGTTAATAATAACACTGATTTTTTCGTTTCATATGTTGAACCATCCTTGCATTCCAGAAATAAGTCTGACTTAGGGTATGTAATCCTTTTAATATGCTGCTGAATTAGGTTTGTTAATACTTTGTTGATTTTTTTTTTACATTATTGTTCATAAAGGCTGTTGAACTGCCATTTTCTTGTAGAATTAAATGTTGTATGTCTGGCTTTGGTATCAAGACAATTCTGGCCTCATAAAATGAGCTAGGAAGTGTTCCTTCCTCTTCAGTTCTTTGGAAAAGTTTGAGAAAGGCTGATGTTAGGTCTTTAAGTGTTTGGTGGAGTTCCGCAGGGCTTTTCTTTGTTGGGAGGTTGTAAATTCGTTCTCCTTGCTAGGTACAGACGTATGCTGATTTTCTTTTTCTTCGTGATTGTGTCTTGGTAGTCTTAGCGTTTCTAGGAATGTGTCCATTTCCTTTGAGGGTACGTATTCATTGGCGTACAAACCTGAGTACACCAGTACCCTCAAATGAAAAGCGGGTTAGTACTCTAACCCCCGGAGCTGGACAGCAGCTGTGATTGTAAGGTGTAGGGTCAGGTAGGCTTCTTGTGCCCGAGACCCGGCTGCTTCCTTTCAGTCCCCTTTGGCCCTAAGGTCAGGGTTGGACCAGGCCGCTGGAGCTGCTGTCTCATCCCATCCAGTACCCCCGTGCTGCTCCCGGGCCCACCTCTCAAGGCCCTCTGCACCCACTCTGGCTCCCCATCACCCATGGGGCAGGGATTCTGTCTTGCTCACAGCCATGTTCTAGGGCCTGGTGCCCAGGAGGTGTTGATAAACACCCCTTGAGCAAGTGAACCAGACAGATGCCGCAGAAGTAGCAGAGTGGTCCAGGCACTGGCTGCTTTCAGGGCTCAGACTCTTAAACCCTCTTCCAGGGAGCATTCCCTGATTGCCACCCACCCCTGACCCTGGGGATGTCTGTGTCCAGGGACTGGCTGGGGATGAGTCTGGCCCTTGTCACAGAGGGGTGGCCGGTGGTATTTGCAGAGTGAGTAAAGTGTCACTGGAGCCAAGGCATGGTGACAGGCACCTGTAGCTCCAGCTACTTAAAAGGCTGAGGCAGGAGGATCACTTGAGCCCCGGGAGTTTGAGATGAGCCTAGGCAGCATGGCGAGACCCCCCTTTCTTAAAATAAGATTCACTGGAGTCATGAGAGCGCCACGGCCCCCCAGGAAATTCTGCGATCAGGCCTCCTGCTGAGGAGGGAGCTGCTCGGAGCGGTGCGGGTGCAACTGGGAGCCTCAGCGCCTCCCCAGCCCGGAGCTCATTCCTGACTCCTCATCTCCCTGTCCTCAGGGTCAGCCAGCAGCCGGCCCGGGCCATTGGCCGCCCCCACCAAGTCCCCGGTCTACCTGGACCTGGCCTACCTGCCCAGCGGAAGCAGCGCCCACCTGGTGGACGAGGAGTTCTTCCAGCGCGTGCGTGCGCTCTGCTACGTCATCAGCGGCCAGGACCAGCGCAAGGAGGAGGGCATGCGGGCCGTCCTGGATGCGCTGCTGGCCAGCAAGCAGCAGTGGGACCGTGACCTGCAGGTGCGTGTCAACCCGGGGACTCTGGCGTGAGTAAGCGTAGTCAGCACAGGTGGGGAAAACCACCCTCGACTCTCAGAGCCTAAGCTGCATCCCCCAGGCCACACAGGGCTGGGGGCAGACGTGGGAGTCTTACACGCTCAGCCTTTAGGGACCCCTTCAGACTCTGATTCTGTCACACCACCGTCCTCGTCGGCTGTGCTGGGAGCCTGGGGGAGACGCAGGGCCTCGTGAATCCTCCTGGTTCTCTTCCTTCCCCAGACACTTTGTCACTTAGCCGTTGTTCCCTTGTGAGACTTAGCTGGGATGGAGTAGGTGGGCCGTGCGGTGTCTGTGCGGCTGAGAACCCACCCCCATGACTGCATGAAGCTGAGTGATGGAAAACAAGCACTGCAGGGCGAGGCACGTGTGGGCAGAGGGAGGACCATCTCACTCCGCGGCCCCTGCCCTCACGCAGCTGCTAGTCTGGCTTCCAAAGAGCGTCTTTGTAGGGCGCACGGCCCGGGCAAAGGCCCAGAGGTAGGAAAGAGGTTGGCGTGTTCGAGGAGCAGGGGAGACCCAAGTGAGTGCAGAGAGAGCTCGGCGAGGGAGGCCTTGCAGCGGAGGGGCTTGTCTCCTGTGTGCTGAGAAGGTTCTTTGGGTGCCGGTTGGGAGGAGCGGGGTCCTCACAGACAGGCCGACCACTCATTGGAGCAAACAAGATCTGGAAAAGACCTGGAAAGGCCTCGAACGCCAGGAAAGGAAGGCGACTCGGGCCCCGGGCCATCAGGGCAGGGGGTACCCCTCTCACTGGTGTTTCACCCTCTGCCTCCGTGCCCCCGCCTACAGGTGACCCTGATCCCCACCTTCGACTCGGCGGCCATGCACACGTGGTACACAGAGACGCACGCGCGGCACCAGGCGCTGGGCATCACAGTCCTGGGCAGCAACAGCATGGTGTCCATGCAGGACGACGCCTTCCCCGCCTGCAAGGTGGAGTTCTAGCCCCGCCCACACGCCCCACACCCGCCCCCCGCCCTGCCCTAGACCCAGCCTCATCAGAAATAAACTGTGATCGCACTTCTTGTGGGCTCTCTTCTTTCTGCGACGGGAGACTCGGCATCTACCTACTGGTCCTGCGGGCAGGAGCAGCTTCCATGGACTCCCCAGGGACCCTACGGTCAGGCCCGCTCCGGCCACCATGTTGCAAATGGGAGAAACGCAGACTTTGCAGAGCTGGGTTTGGGGAAGGACGCGCCTCTCGGAGTTAATGACCGCTCCCCGGTGGAGCTCCCGCGGCGGCCTCCACCCCAGCCCAGTAACCGTGAGGGGCCCAAGTGACAGATGCGAAGTAGCCACCTGACAGTCTGTCACACAAACCATCAAACAAAAGCTCCCCTGCTGTCTCTAGAGGAGATGGAACTTGTTCCAGAAAGTCTCGCCCCGCAGGAAGGCCTCACAGAGGAATCTGAAATCAGAGACGGCAAAGCAGCCACTTCCTGAGTCCTGCCCTCTCACCCCCTGCACAGACACAAGCACTTAGAATCACTGTCATCTCTACCGTGTTGGATGGCAGCCAGCCCCCAAAACACATTCAGCTGCTGACCCCTGATACCTGTGAAAGTGATGTTACTTTGAAAAAGGATCTTTGTAGAAAGGATTTTGTTGTTATTTTTTGAGATGGAGTCTTGCTCTGTCACCCAGTCTGGAGTGCAGTAGTGTGATCTCAGCTCACTGCAACCTCCACCTCCCAGATTCAAGCGATTCTTGTGCCTCAGCCTCCCCAGTAGCTGGGATTATAGGTGCCCGCCACCACACCTGGCTAATTTTTGTATTTTTAGTAGAGAGTGGGTTTCACCATGTTGGCCAGGCTGGTCTTGAACTCCTGACCTCAAGCGATCCACCCACCTCAGCCTCCCACAGCGCTGAGAATATAGGCGTGAGCCATTGCACCCAGCCTTTGCAGATGCAATTAAATGAAGGAGCTCCAGCGATCACCCTGGATTGTCCAGATAGGCTCTGCATCCAGTCACATGGGTTCCTCTAAGAGACAGGGTGGCTGGGCACGGTGGCTCACGCCTGGAATCCCAGCATTTTGGGAGGCCAAGGTGGGTGGATCACTTGAGCCCAGGAGTTTAAGACCAGCCTGGGCAACATAGCAAGACCCGGTCTCTACTAAAAATACAAAAATTAGCTGGGCGTGGTGGCGCACACCTGTACCAGAGACTGAGGTGGGAAGATCACTTGAGCCTGGGAGGCGGAGGTTGCAGTAAGTCAAGATCGCACCACTGCACTCCAGCCTGGGCCACAGAGCAACACTCTTATCTCAAAAGAAAAGAAAAATCCCACAGACTGTGAGTGGCTTAAATAACAGCCTTTTTTTTTTTTTTTTTCTTTTTTGAGATAGTGTCTCACTCTGTCGCCAGGGCTGGAGCGCAGTGGTGCAAACACAGCTCACTGCAGCCTCGACCTCCTGGGCTCAAGTGGTCCTGCTTCCTCAGCCTCTAATGTAGCTGTGACAAGTGTGTACCACCACGCTGGGCTAGCTTTTGTATTTATTCATTTTGAGACAGAGTCTTGCTCTTGTCACCTAGGCTGGAATGCAGTGGCATAATCTTGGCTCACTGCAACCTCCGCCTCCCAGGCTCAAGTGATTCCCTGCCTCAGCCTCCCAAGTAGTGTACAGGTGTACACCACCATCTTCAACTAATTTTGTTATTTTTAGTAGAGATGGGATTTTACCATGTTGGCCAGGCTGGTCTTGAACTCCCGACCTCAGGTGATCCACTCGCCGCGGACTCCCAAAGTGCTGGGATTACAGGCATGAGCCACTGCGCCCAGTAACTTTTTGAATTTTTGTAGACAAGGTCTTGCTATGTTTCCCAGGCTGGTCTTGAACTCCTAGGCTTAAGCAATCCTCCCACCTTCACCTCTCCAAATGCTAGATGACAAGTATGAGTCACTGCATCCAGCCCTGACATTTCTTTCTCATGGTTCTGGAGGCTGGGAAGTCCAAGATGAAGCTACTGGCCGGGTTCAGATGAGGGCTCTCTTCCTGGCTTGCAGACAGCCGCCTTCTCGCTGTCTACATGATGGAGAGAAGGGGGAAAGAGACAAGCTCAGCTGTGTCCCTCCCTGTAAGGGCTCTAATCCCATCACAAGGGCCCCACCCTCATGACCTCCTCTAACCCTAATCACCTCCCAAAGGCCCAGCTCCTAATAGCATCCCATTGGGAGCTAGGGTTTCAGAACAGATGTTTGAGGGAGACAGAAGCATGGAGCTTGTAATGGTCAGGATTTAGGACTTGTGCAGCCACTGGCCAGCGTGTAGATCTCTACAAAGGAGTAGTTACGGGGACTCTAGGTGGGAACCAGTCTCCGACCATCTTCATGGGTTTTTTTTTTTTTTTTTTAGATGTAGTTTCACTCTTGTTGCCCAGGCTGAAGTGCAGTGGCGCGATCTTGGCTCACTGCAACCTCCACCTCCTGGGCTCAAGTGATTCTCCTGCCTCAGCCTCCTGAGTAGCTGGGGTTACAGGTGCCTGCCACCATGACTGGCTCCTTTTTGTATTTTTAGTAGAGGCGGAGTTTGACCACGTTGGCCAAGCTGGTCCCAAACTCCTGACCGCAGGTGATCCGCCTGCCTCAGCCTCCCAAAGTGCTGGGATTACAGGTGTAAGACCCTGTGCCTGGCCCTTCATGGGGTCTTAATGGGCACAGGGTGGGCGATCAGGAAGGGCAGGTAGAACAGAGGAGCCATGCCTGTGCCTGCCGCCTCCTGTCCAGTGCCTGCCAGCAATGCCGAGATCAGTCAGCCACTTCCCACTCCCACCTACCCACTGTCCACACCTCCACAGCCGAAACTTACAGGGATGGGAGTCCTGGGAGAAAGGGCCCAGCCTAGGCGAGTTGATAGAGCAGTGCAAAGCCAGCCCTGCCCAGTGCCCTATCAGCTGGGACTCAGGTTATGGCGTTTTCTCCATTGCCAGGGTAAGAATGGACCTCTGGGGTCACCATTTATACATGAGGATGACTCCCCAGGGTTATTAAATTTTTTTTTAGAAGTCCCAGTCTGTCACCCAGGCTAAAGTGCAGTGGCGCGATCTCGGCTCACCGCAACCTCCAACTCCCGGGTTTAAGCAATTCTCCAGCCTCAGCCTCCTGAGTAGCTGGGATTGCAGGTGACTGCCACAATGCCCAGCTTAATTTTTTTGTATTTTTAGTAGAGACAGCGTGTCTCCATGTTGGCCAGGCTGGTCTCGAACTCCTGACCTCAGGTGATCCACCCGCCTCAGCCTCCCAAAGTGCTGGGATTACAGGCGTGAGCCACTGTGGCCGGCCTCCCCTGGGTTTTATGTTTTGGCCAAACTGTGTAGTGACCCCTGCTGCCTACTTGTTCTTATTTCAATTCTCCCACTATCAGGAAGGTTTCCTTCTATTTATGGCGTTGTTTTTTTTAATTTTCTTGAGATAGTTTCTCACTGTTGCCCAGACTGGAGTGCAATGGTGTGATCTCCGCTTACTGCAACCTCAGCCCCCGGGTTCAAGTAATTCTTGTGCCTCAGCCTCCCAGTAGCTGGGATTACAGGCATGTGCCATCATGCCCGGCTAATTTTTTTTTTTTTTTTTTTTTTTTTTTTATACAGAGTCTTGCTCTGTCGAAAGGCTGGAGTGCTGTGGTGTGATTTTGACTCACTGGAACTTCCCCCTCCTGGGTTCAAGTGACCCTTCCTGCCTCAGCCTCCCGAGTAGCTGGGATTACAGGTGCATGTCACCACGCCCAGCTAATTTTTATATTTTTAGTAGGGACGGGGTTTCATCATGTTGGCAAGGATGGTCTCGATCTCTTGACCTCGTGATCCCCTCACCTCGGCCTCCTAAAGTGCTGGGATTACAGGCATGAGCCACTACGTTGGCCTTAATTTTTGTATTTTTAGTAGAAATGGGGTTTTGCCATGTTGGTCAAGATGGTCTCAAACTCCTGGCCTCATGTGATCTGCCCACCTCGGCCTCCCGAAGTGCTGGGATGCCAGGCATGAGCCACCATGCCCAGGCCAGGCCTTTTTTCCTTCTTTCGAGACGGGGTCTTACTCAGTCACCCAGACTGGGCAACAGTGGCGTGATCTTGGTTCACTGCAACTTCCTCCTCCTGGGCTCAAGCGATTCTCCCACCTGAGCTTCCCAAGTAGCTGGGACTACAGGCATGTGCCATCATGCCTGGCTAATTTTTTGTATTTTGGGTATAACCGGGGTTTCACCATGCTGACCAGGCTGGCCTTGAACTCCCGACCTCAGGTGATCCGCCCACCTTGGCCTCCCAAAGTGCTTGGATTACAGGCAGGAACCACTGCACCCAGCCCTTTTTTTCTTTTGAGACAGGATCTCACTGTGTTGCCCAGGCTGGAGTACAGTGGCATGATCACGGCTCACTGCAGCCTCCAACTCCCAGACTCAAGTGATTCTCCCATCTCGGCCTCCCAAATAACTGGAACCACAGGCGTGCACCCTCACACCTGGCTAATTTCTTTTCTTATTTGTAGAGATGAGCTCTCGCTGTGTTGCCCAGGCTGATCATGAATTCGTGGGCTCAAGCGATCCTCCTATCTTGGCCTCCCAAAATGCTGGGATATACAGACATGAGTTACGGTGCCTGGCTTATGGGCCTTTTTCTAATTAGCTGGTTTGACATTTTTCTCATTGGATATTTGTCTTTTTCTCATTCCTACACAATTTTCTTTTTAAAATTAGGGATAATAAACATGTGGTAAATATTTTTCAAATGTATGTTTCTGTGTTGTTTAGGCATGGCTTTGCTGTAAATATTTGATTTGTGTGTGTGTGTGTGTGTGTGTGTGTGTGTGTGTGTGTGTGTGTTTGAAACAGTCTCTGTTGCCCAGGCTAGAGTGCAGTGGTGGGATCACAGTTCACTGCAGCCTCGAACTTCTGGCCTCAAACCATCCTCCCGCCTCAGCCTCCCAAAGTGCTGAGATTACAGGCATGAGCCACTGTGCCTTGCCAAACTACAATGTTAAATGTCTCTCTTTTGTGCTTTGAGAGGTGTTTCCTGCTGTTGGTACAAATTCTCCCATGTTTTTGTCTTTTTTATAATTTTCAACTTTTATCCGTCTAAGATTTCCTTGGGATTGAAGAGAGGGATAAAAGTTGTCTCACCCCAAAGGCTCCCTGATTGTTTTACGCTGTATATGGATGTGAAATGCCGTGTCCTTATTAAATAAGGTCCCCATGGGTCTGCGTCCGTTTCCAAATCTGCTCTAATCCATCATCGACTTTCCTTGCCAAGTCCTTGCTGTTTTCCTTGGCATAGCTTTCTGTGTCACTCTGTCACCCAGGGTGGAGTGCAGTGGCGTGATCTTGCCTCACTGCAGTCTCCACCTTCTGGGTTCAAGTGATTCTTTTTCCTCAGCCTCATAAGTGTCTAGGATTACAGGCGTGCACCCCCATGCCCAGCTAAGTTTTGTATTTTTTTAGTAGAGTCAGAGTTTCACCATGTTGAGCAGGCTGGTTTCGAACTCCTGACCTCAAGTGATCTGCCCACCTCCGCCTCCCAAAATGCTGGGATTATAGGCATGAGCCACCGCATCCAGCCGCTTTGTGTGTCTTAATATCTTGTCATGCAGGTCTTTTATCTTTCCTTTTGTTTATGAAAGAAGAGCTTCATTTCCAGCTGTATCCACAGACTGATTCCTCTTGACTAGAATTTCTGTGGTGGGGGGGGGGGGGGCCCAAACCCATGGATGAAAAATGTCAGTGAACTTTTCAGCTTCTGACCACATGGTGGACTAGATTCTCAATCTGAAGAGCAATTAGAACTAAGAGGAAGACGCTGGTCTTGACCCAGTGGCTCATTCCTGTAATCCCAGCATTTTGGGAGGCTGAGCATGGCAGATTGCTTGAGCCAGAAGTTCGTGACCAGCCTGGGCAACATGCCAAGACCTCATCTCTACAAAAAAAATACAAAAAAATTAGCTGGACATGGTGGCATGTGCCTGTAGTCCCACATATCCTGGAGGCTGAGGTGGGAGGATCACTTGAGCCCGGGAGGTCGAGGCTGCAGTGAGCTATGATTGCATCACTGCACTTCAGCCTGAGCAACAGTTCCAGACTCTGTCTCTGGAAAAAAAGAAGACAGGAATTGAAGCTAATGACTGAGATTTAAACCACTGGACAGGTTTAATAGTAGATTTGAGAGAGTTGAAGAGAAAATTGGTGAGCTGGACAAATTTCCCAAACATGGGGTCAATAAAAACAACCAAAAATGCTGGGTTAAAACAAGTTAAATTTGTATTAATTTATCAGCAAGGCAACCAGAGAATCAGGAGCAGTAAAGCTAAAATGTCATTGTAGCCCCAGGAGGGGACAGCTTAGGTGTCAGACAAGGTGGATTTGAGTCTGATAAGGCCTCAAAGGTGCCTTTTCAACATAACGGTGAACTGGAAATCAGCGTAAGTTCTTTAACACCTACATCCCAGGAACTGAAAGGAAACTTGGTATCTCAGACCCGCTCTTAGGAGGAGGCAGTGAAATCTGACCTGATACGTAACCTCGCATGAATTTGCAGCTCCAACCACATCATCTGGGTGTCTGAAAATCCTCAAGTAGAAAACATGGTTCAGAGCAGTCCAGGCTGGGCACAGGGGCTCGTTCCTGTAATCCCAACACTTTGGGAGACTGAAGCAGGAAGATGACTTGAGGTCGGGAGTTCAAGACTTGGCTCGGCAATATTGCAAGCCCCTGGTCTCCACAAAAATGAAAAATTTTTACTTTTATTTAAAAAAAAAAAATTTTTTTTTTAGACAGTTTCACTCTTGTCGCCCAGGCTGGAGTGCGGTGGCGCGACCTCAGCTCACTGCAACCCCTGCCTCCCGGGTTCAAGTGATTCTCCTGTCTCAGCCTCCTGAGTAGCTGGGATTATAGACATGCGGCACCACACCTGGCTAATTTTGTATTTTTAGTAGAGACGGGGTTTCACCGTGTTGGTCAGGCTGGTCTCGAACCCCTGTGCACTGCGTGTCTAGACCAGTGCATTCTGCTGTTGCAGGCTGAACAGACTACAACAAATGGACATGGAATAAACATAGAACCAGTCCAATCTGGTTCAGCTTTGTTACTAACAAAATGTAACGAGATAATAAGTTTTTTCAGTGCAACGGACCCCCAGGTTGCAAGTCACATATTGCTGGAGCATTACACAGATGAGCAAAGCATGCCCCAATTTATAACCATTGAGTGGGATGAAAAAGTCTACCACAGGTGGAACCCAAGTACTCGGATCAAGAAATAGGGATCAGTCCGGGTGTGGTAACTCATGCCTGTAATACCAGCACTTTGGGAGCTTCAGGAGACAGATCACCTGAGGTCAGGAGTTTGAGACCAGCCTGAACAACATGGTAAAACCCTGTCTCTACTAAAAATACAAAAAAAAAACCCAAAAAACTAGCCAGGCATGGTGGCAGCCACCTGTAATCCCAGCTACTCAGGAAGCTGAGGCAGAGAGAATTGAACGTGGGAGACGGAGGTTGCAGTGAGCTGAGATCATGCCACTGCACTCCAGCCTGGGCGACACAGCAAGACTCTGTCAAAAAAAAAAAAAAAAAAAAAAAAAAAAAAGAATGGGAACCAAATTAAAAAGAGAAAACTGGATGCAGTGTCTCATGCCCAGGAGTTGGAGACCAGCCTGGGCAACATAGTGAGACCCCGTCTACAAAAAATACAAAAATTAGCTGGGTGTGATGGCATATACCTATAATCTCAGCTACTTGGGAGGCTGGGGTGGGAGGATCACTTGAGCCCTGGGAGGTTGAGGCTACAGTTAGCTGTGATTGTGCCATTGCACTCCAGCCTGGGCAACAGAGCAAGAACCTGTCCCAAAAAAATAAAAGGGGAGCCAGGCACAGTGGCTCATACCTATAATCCCAGCACTTTGGGAGGCTGAGGCGGGCAGATCATTTGAGGTCAGAAGTTTGAGACCAACCTGGCCTGCATGGCGAAACCCCATCTGTACTTAAAAAATATATACAAAAAGTAGCCAGATGTGCTGGTGGCATGTGTCTGTAATCACGGCTACTTGGGAAGCTGAGGCCAGAGAATCACTTGCACCTGGCAGGTGGAGGTTGCAGTGAGCAGAGATTGTGCCACGACACTGCAGCCTGGGCAACAGCACGAGACTCCGTCTCAAAAAATAAAAGCGGAGGGGGCGGTACCTTGTTTGTTACATTGCGCACTTGACCGCCAATAACTCATCATCGCCCCTGCACGTGATGCTGTCATATCACCCCACTGCATTTTCCTATCTCCCCTGTGGTAACCCTCTGCCTGTGAAACCTGCCCTCAAGCTCCAGCTTGAAGAGACAGATTCAAGATTCGCCTACCGTCTCCTCGCCAGTTGGCTCTTGAGAAAGCTTTTTAGGCTGGCTGTGGTGGCTCACGCCTGTAATCCCAGCACTTTGGGAGGCCGAGGTGGGCGGATCACCTGAGGTCAGGAGTTCGAGACCAGCCTGGCCAACACGGTGAAACCCCAGCTCTACTTAAAAAACTAAAATAAGCCAGGCATGGTGGTGCATGCCTGTAATCCCAGCTACTTGGGAGGCTAAGGCTGGAGAATTGCTTGAACCTGGGAGGTGGAGGTTGCAGTGAGCTGAGATCGAGCCGCTGCACTCCAGCCTGGGCGACAGAGTGAGACTCTCTTAATAATAATAATACTAATAATAAAGAAATAAAGCATTTTAAATTTTTATTTATTTTCTGTAGAGGCAAGGCCTCACTGTGTTGCCCGGCTGATCTCAATCTCCGGGCCTCAAACACCCCTCCCGTCTCAGCCTCCCAGAACGCAGGGATTCTAGGCGTGAGCCACCATGCCTGGCCCATTAGTGTACTAATAATATAGTGAGACCTTCCTTTTTTTCTCAGAAGCCAGTGCTGTCAGACAGGCTTCTGTGCACATCTGGAGAGAGTCCATTGCTCAGTAACAGGGGCTGTGTTCCAATAAAACTTTGTCCCTTGAGCTATAGCTGGTCAAGCTCTGGTCTAGGACATTAGACCCTGACTTTTCTTTTCTTTTCTTTTCTTTTCTTTTTGAGACGGAGTTTTGCTTTAGTTACCCAGGCTGGAGTGCAGTGGCGCGATCTCTGCTCACTGCAAGCTCCGCCTCCTCGGTTCAAGCAATTCTCCAGCCTCAACCTTCCAAGTATCTGGGATTATAGGCATGCACCATTATGCCCGGCTAATTTGTGTATTGTTAGTAGAGATGGGGGTTTTGCTATCACGGCCAGGCTGGTCTTGAACTCCTGACCTCAAGTAATCCGCCTGCCTTGGCCTCCTGAAGTGCTGAGATACAGGTGTGAGCCAGCTCGCCCAGCCCTCTCTGGCTCTCTGATTCTTCCTTCTCTTCCTCCTTCTCTTTTCCTCTCTCTCTCCCTACCCTCCCTTCCTCTCTCCTGCCCCTAAATCCCTCCTGGCAGCTGCCTGGCCCAGCCTCTGCCCTCTGTGCTGGAGTATGCACTAAAAATACCCTGGTGCAGCAGAGGCACCTGGGGACCCTGCAGCAGGTGGCAGAGGCCAGATGTGCAGCCTTCGCCTGGGCACATCCGCAGTCCCTCCCCTGTATTCACCCTGAGCTGCAACCACCTGGATTTCTGCTCCGGGGCCTTGGAACCCACGGTGCCCTCTCCCTAGAATGTTCCATTCATCAGTCAACAAATATTGTCCAGGCACAGTGGCTCACGCCTGTAATCCCAGCACTTTGGGAGGCTGAGGAGGCAGGCGGATCACCTGAGGTCAGGAGTTCGAGACCAGCCTGACCAACATGGAGAAACCTCATCTCTACTAAAAATAGAAAATTAGCCAGGCATGGTGGCACGTGCCTGTAATCCCAGCTGCTCCGGAGGCTGAGGCAAGAGAATTGCTTGAACCTGGGAGGCGGAGGTTGCTGTGAGCTGCGGTTGCGCCGCTGCCCTCCAGCCTGGGCGACAGAGTGAGACTCCGTCTCAAAACAAACAAGCAAACAAAACCAAAAGCTACTGGAAGTTCTTCCCACGGGACAAACGGTGTTAAGTGGGCGAGTGAAACAGATTTGAAGAAGCAATAGCCCAGGTGAGGAGGGGGCGCATGCACCCTGCGGGCTCCGAGGACACCCGCAGCGCTGGGAGGTCTCCCGAGGGTGAGCCTTGTTAGGGAGGGGGAAGGGCGCTCCTGGAGGAGGGACCGCAGAGGCAAAGGCCTGGCTCGCTGCAGGAACCGAGGGAAGAATGGCATCGAAGCCTTCACAGAGGGGAAAGACTGTGGGAGGCGCCTGAGCTCAGGCAGGTCCAGCAGCTGCCTGGTGCCTGGTGGCCTCACTGAGCAGCTGGGACCAAACTCCATGAGGCCAGGGGGAGGGGACACCCAGGGGAAGCAGGCTTACAGTTTGGGTTTGGGGGAGGCGGAAGTGGGGGTGCCAGGTCCTGGTGGGGTGTGGCTGGAGCTCATTCTGGGAAGATGTCAGCTCTTCCCAGGCAGAGGCAGTGATGGAGCCGGGCGTGGTGAAACCCTGCCTGACATGGCACCTCCTCCAGGGAGCCTTCCTTGCTACCTTAGTCCATTGCCAGGGTCCTTCCTGACTCCCTCTCTTAAAAGTGTCGTCCAAGCCAGGCATGGTAATTCCAGCACTTTGGGAGGCTGAGGCAGGCGGATCACCTGAAGTCAAGAGTTCAAGACCAGCCTGGCCAACATAGTGATACCCCATCTCTACTAAAAATACAAAAATTAGCCAGGTATGGTGGTGGACACCTGTAATCTCAGATACTTGGGAAGATGAGGAGGAGAATCACTTCAGCCTGGGAGGTGGAGGTTGCAGTGAGCTGAAATCGCCTGGGCGGCAGAGTGAGACTGTCTCAAAATAAATACATAAATGAATAATGAAATAATACATTTTTTAAAAGTGTCGTCCTGTCCACCAGCACATCTCCCTTTTGTATTTCCTTGTTTTTTTTTTAGAAGGAGTCTTGCTGTGTTGCCCAGGCTGGAGTGCAGTGGTGCCGTCTTGGCTCACGGCAACCTCCGCCTCCCGAGTTCCAGCGATTCTCCTGCCTCAGCCTCCCAAATAGCTGGGGTTGCAGACACAAGCCAGCACGCCCAGCTAATTTTTTATATTTTTAGCAGAGACAGGTTTCACCATGTTAGCCAGGATGGTCTCGATCTCGTGACCTCGTGATCCACCCGCCTCAGCCTCCCAAAGTGCTGGGATTACAGACGTGAGCCACCGCGCCCGGCTATTTGTTTATATTGTATTGATGCCCCCACTGTGAGCCCGGGAAAGCTGCACCCTCTCTGTCTTGGTTGTTTCTGGGTCCCCACTGCCCAAGACAGGACCCAGTACTTGCGCTCACACAGTAGGTTCTTGGGAAACGCTGGCTGTGCCCAGCTCGGCAGCTCTGCTGGGTGACCTCAGGAATGTTATTTAACTTTTCTGGGCTTCCCCTCTTCTCCAGTCTCAGAAATAAGAAAGTTGCTTGAACCTCCAGGAGAGGCAGGGAGCCTTTGCGCACTGGACCTCTGCGTTTTCTTCCCTGGCCTGCTCAGCCCCATCAGCATCCTTTGGGATCTGGGCCCAGGGCAGGTGTGAGCTTCGGTACCAGCACAGCCGTGTCAAGTTCTGCCTGTGACGCGTGTGTGCTGTGTGACTTCGGAGAGTAGCTTGCTTTCCCTGAGCTCAGTTTCCCCCGGTGCAGGCTTGGGAGAGGAGTGTCTGGGGGAGTGTGGGCGCAGTTCAGACCTCACCTGACAGGTGTGGATGGTACCAGGGCCCCCGAGAAGCTCCCAGGCTGGAGGCGGAGGGGCGATGTCTAACACAACATCCCGGTCCTGGGGAATCAGCACTGGCTTGGAAAGCCAGATGGGTTTTGGGAGCCGGGAAGCCACCTGGAGGGCTTCTTGGAGGAGGGTACCACACAGGAAGGAAGAGTTAAAGGTGGGACAGGAGCCTGGAAGGCCAGAAGGCGGGCTTCCTGGAGGAGGGGACCAAATAGGAACTAAGAGTTCAAGGTAGGAAAGTTACCAGTCGGATTGGCCCTGAGGTGGAACTGCTTTCGTGCCTTGAGCGGGGTGGAGACAGATGAGGGCAGGAACTTAGGCAGGGCTGGACCCTGGAAGCATGATGGGCCGCTGAGAGGGGTTTGCAGCTTTTACCAAGAGTGCTGGGGAGTCTGGGCAGTGTTCCCAGCTGGAGAAGGGCATCACTTTCTGTCTGAAATCCCGCTGTGGGTCCGAGTTGAACATTCTGGAATTGCTACACGTGTGCACTGCAGTGGGACAGCTGAGCCGTGAAGGTGAGCAGGACAGATGAGCCTCAGAATTGGGGCTTGGCCCAGGAGGGTTCTTGGCTTCACCCAGGAAGGAATTCGAGGGTGAGTCAAGGGTGCTAAATAGCAACTTTTTTTTTTTTTTTTGGACAGGATCTTACTGTCAAGCCTATGCTGGAGTGCAGTGGCATGACCTGGGCTCACTGCAGGCTCTAGGAGTACTCCCACCTCAGCCCCCTGCGAAGCTTGGACCACGGACATGTGCCACCATGCCCAGCTAATATTTGTACTTTTTTTTTTTTTTTTTTTTTTTGAGATGGGGTCTTGCTCTGTCACCCAGGCTGGAGTGCAATGGCAAGATCTCTGCTCACTGCTCCCTCTGCCTCCCGGGCTCAAGGGATCCTCCCACCTCAGCCTCCCAGGTATCTGGGACTACAGCCACATGCAATTGACCCAGCTAATTGTATTTTTGGTAAAGGCAGGGTTTCACCATTTTGCCCAGGCTGGTCTTAAACGCCTGAGTGCATGTGATCCGCCTGCATGGGCCTCCCAAAGTGCTGAGATTACCGGTGTGAGCCACCACACTTGGCATAAGCTTTGTATTTTTTTTGTAGAGATGGGTTTTGGCCATGTTGCCCAGGCTGGTAAACAAGAATTTTTTTCTTTTCTTTTCTTTCTTTCTTTTTTCTTTTTCTTTTTTTTTTTTTTTGAGACAGAGTTTAGCTCTTGGAGTGTAATGGCATGATCTTGGCTCACTGCAACCTCCACCTCCTGGGTTCAAGCAATTCTCCTGCCTCAGCCTCCCAAGTAGCTGGGATTACAGGTGCCCACCACCATGCCTGGCTAATTCTTGTGTCTTTAGTAGAGACAGGGTTTTGCCATGTCGGCCAGGCTGGTCCCGAACTCCTGACCTCAGGTGATCTGCCTGCCTCAGCCTCCCAAAGTGCTGATATCATAGGTGTGAGCCACTGTACCTGGCCTTTTTTTTTTTTTAGACAAGAGTGTCACTCTGTCACCCAGGTGGAGTGCAATGGCACCATCTTGGCTCACTGCAACCTCCACCTCCCAGGATTAAGCAGTTCTCATGCCTTAGCCTCTCAAGTAGCTGGGACAACAGGTGCCTGCTACCAGGCTTGGCTTATTTTTATTTTTATTTTTGAGACAGAGTCTCGCTCTTGCTCAGGCTGGAGCGTAGTGACGTGATAACAGCTCACTGCAGCCTCCAACTCCCTGGCTCAAGCAATCCTCCAGCCTCAGCTCCCGAATAGCTGGGATTGTACGCATGTGCCGTCTCAAGAAAACAAACGAAAAAAACCCCTGAACCTGACAGATGCTACTTCCGCCAGGAAATCAAGGTCAATGCCAGCAGAATAGGTCATGCTGACAATTTGTACCTTTGATAGGCTGTGATGAGACGGGTGCTTCACCAATCCATCAGCCTCATTTGACTCAGAAAAACATCCTTGACGGAGGGACATTCTCTACCAGCTGACCCCCATTCCTCAAAACTGTCATCAAAACCAAGACAGTCTGACAAACAGTCACACCCAGCAGAGCCTAAAGAGACATGAGGAGTCAATGTCATGCAGGCTTCTAGGATAAAAAAAAAAGACATACCAGTGGAAGGTGATAATTCCAGGGGAGGCAGGCCGGGCGCAGTGGCTCACGCCTGTAATCCCAGCACTTTGGGAGGCCGAGGTGGGCGGATCATGGGGTCAGGAGTTCGAGACCAGCCTGGTCAATATGGTGATACCCCGGCTCTACTAAAAATACAAAAATTAGCCAGGCGTGGTGGCGCGTGCCTGTAATCCCAGCTACTTGGGAGGCTGAGGCAGGAGAATTGCTTGAATCTGGGAGGCGGAGATTGCAGTGAGCCGAGATCATGCCATTGCACTCCACCCTGGGCAACAGAGCGAGACTCTGTCTCAAAAAAATAAATAAATAAATAAATAAATAAATAATACAGAAAAAAATAATTGGAGAAGCTGGCTGTGGGGTATACAGAAACTTTCTGTACTATCTTCACAATAATTCTATAAATCTAAAACTGCTCCAAAATAAAAGCTTTATTGGGAAAAATAAAAAAAGGAACTGGCCAGGTGCCACGCTTCATGCCTGTTGTCCCAGCACTTTGGAAGGCTGAGGCAGGAGGATCGCTTAAGCCTGAGAGTTTGAGGCTGCAATGAGCTATGATCACGCCACTGCACTCCGGCCTGGGCAACTGAGCAAGACTCCATCTCTAAAAAAGAAAGAAAGAAAGAAAAGAAAGAACAGGGATGGTCTAGGGCTGGGATTGAGGGAACGAGAAACACAAATAGGAAACTGAGGCAGCTTCCAGACTGAAGACAATTGGGTCTTTGCCCAGACCCCTGTGGGGTGTAGGAAAATGGACAATTTGGAACTGTTTCAGAGACACTGAATCCACAGGATGAAATGCCGGTGATGAAGGGAAGAGAAGATCCTCAAGGCCTCCCAAGCTTCTGTTCCGTGCTCCCGGACTGCCCTGACTGAGTGGGAGGCTGGTGGAGGGGCAAGAGGCCATCAGCTGGGTGCCCTGTCCCTAGGTGGAGGGTTGAATGGGGGACTGGCGGGTGTTGTGTAAGTTTCTGTTTTCTTTTTCTTTTTTTTTTTGAGACGGAGTCTCGCTGTGTCGCCCAGGCTGGTTGCAGTAGGCAGTGCGATCTTGGCTCACTGCAACTTCCACCTCCCCAGCTCAAGCGATTCTCCTGCCTCAGCCTCCCAAGTAGCTGGGATTACAGGTGTGTGTCACCACATCCAGCTAATTTTTTTGTATTTTTAGTAGAGACAGAGTTTCACCATGTTGACCAGGCTGGTCTCAAACTCCTGACCTCAAGTGATCCACCTGCTTTGGCCTCCAAATGTGCTGGGATTACGGGTGCTCACCACCACACCAGCTTTTTTTTTTTTTTTTTTTTTTTTTTTTTGTGTGTGTGTGTATTTTTAGTAGAGACAGGGTTTTGCCACACTGACCAGGCTGGTCTCGAACTCCTGGCCTCAAGTGATCCATTCGCCTCGTCCACCCAAAGTGCTGGGATTACAGGCATAAACCATCGTGCCCGGCGTTGTGTAAGCTTCATTAGGGCCCAGGTAACGGGGTTGGGGATGGCAGCTTCTCAGAGCTGTCATATAGGCCAGACACCTGGCTCACACCTGTAATCCCAGCACTTTGGGAGGCCGAGGGGGGGCCGATCATCTGACGTCAGGAGTTCGAGACCAGCCTGGCCAACATGTTGACACCCTGTCTCCATCAAAAATACAAATAATTAGCCTAGGGTGGTGCCAGGCGCCTGTAATCCCAGCTACGCAGGAGACTGAGGCAGGAGAATCACTTGAACCCCAGAGGCTAAGGTTGCAGTGAGCTGAGACTGCACCATTGCACTCCAGCCTGGGCGACAAGAGCGAAACTCTTATCTCAAAAAAAAAAAAAAAAAAAAAAAAGAACTGTCATATGGCCGATTGATGGAATGGCCTCCTCTGCAAGTGGCCGGATTCTGAGACTGCCCTGGGCCGGCCGGCAGACTTGCTGTGTGGCCTACAAGCAAGACCTAGCCATCTCTGAGCCTCAGATTTCCCATCTGTAAAATAAAGACCAATAATGTCCCGCTCACAGGCTTGTAGGGGGTGTCATCAAATGAGCCCTGTCTGGGCGCTCAATAAACGTTGGTCGCTCCTTACCCCTTTCCACCGAGTCTCAGGAGGAAAGAGTGGCGCCTGTCTCTTTAAATTATGCAAATAGACTGCGGGTGGCGTAGGGGGGAATATAAAAAAGATCTTGATCTACGGCTGGGCCAATCAGCGCGCTGGATTGGCGGAGCTGGCCGCCTAAATGGCCCAATGGCGGACCGCGCGGGATCAGAGCCCGCCTCTGCCCACCGGCGCCGTCACTGGGGTGGGGACTTTCCCGGCCACGCCCCGGGGGCGGAGCCAGCCGGCAGCCGCGCCGCAGCCTCGGAGGGAGGGGAGGGGAGGGGAGGGGCGGGGCGGGCTCGGGTGTCAGCGACCAAGCCGCAGGTGGCGGCGAGCGCGGGGCTCGGCCCGAGCTCAGGAGGTGAGTACTGCCCCCCGGACCCCCGTGGGGCATCCTGGCCCGCGCAGCGTCCCACGCGCACCGTGCGCTGCAGCCCCGGAGGCTGCGGAGGGCAAAGGCGCGGTGGGACTGGAGGGATGGAGAGCAGGGGGTGGGGGTACGCGGTGGGTGCCCCAGCTTCCCCCCACCAGTGGTAATCGGGGGTCCACAGCGGAAATGGGGACAGCTCCCCAAATCCCCTGTCTCCTGGCCTAAAACCGAGGGTGCACGGGGGCGGTGGCGACGACGCGAGACCCCTCCCCAAATCCTTTTATTCTAAGCCTAAGTCTGGGTTCTGGGGCTGCAAAGATGGGGGCGCCGCTCCCCTTCCAGCCTGGAACGCTGGGCGGCGGCTGGGGTGGAGACCACCCCCAAATTCCTTCTTCACAGCTCCGGCCTGCAGACCCCCGGGGACCGAGATGAGGGACCCACTTCTCTTTTCCTCCAGGCCTGGTGGCTGGAGGAGCTGGGGGGGTCCCCTGGCCCCTCTAATCTGCCCCATCCCAGCCCCCACCTCAAGGATGGGGTAGGGGGCGTTTACTGGCTTGTTTTGTGGGGACCCCGAGGTTGGAATTTGGGGGAGGAGGTCAGCATGGGGTCCCCTGCCTGGCACGGATCAGCCAGACCAGGCCTCAAAGGGCCTGGAGCCTGGACTTGGGGGGGGGGTCCCTCTCTCACTGTGGGGTGGGGGGTACAGCTAGCATCTGTTCCTGGGGATTAAAATAAATCGAGGTAAATTAGGATCTTGCCAGAGGCTGGCTGTGAGTGGGGTGCGGAGGAGGCTTGGGGGGGTGGGGGCCCTCCATCTGCCTTAGATCCCCCAAGTCACCTGCCCCGGCGGCATTGGGGACCAGGAGGCAGTGTCGAATGGACCTGCCTCACTGGTGACCTTGGGCAGGTGACAGCACCTTTCTGAACCTCCGTTTCCTCTTTTGAAAAATTGAGGTTGGGAGCTTCAGACCCGGCATTTTTCAGATTCTGAACTCACCCAGCCCACCTTTTGTCCGATGGTGTTTCACTCTTCTGCTTAACATGCGGGTGGTTTGGGGTCCAGAGAGCATGGGGTTGAGGACCCTCCCAGAGTGCCTTGCTATTCTCTGAGCCTCAGTTTACTGCACTGCAAAATGGGTTGATGACACTCTGATATTCGGGCTGGGGACATAGGGGCAGGGAGTAAAACATAGGACCCAGCTGCAATCGTCGGGACGGGGCTTAGCTACCCTGGCCTCACTGGTGGGGCCACTTAGGGCACACCCTGACCCACATACCGTCACCCACGCCAGGGGTGAAGCTGTTCTTGGGCGGGGTCCTGGGCAGGAGGAGGTGGGAGTTGCCAGGCCAGGCCATCCCCTGTCCCTTGGAGCACCCTCCCAGCGGTGGGCATAGGGCTGGGAGTCCGACACCCCCAGATCTGAATTTGCCTCTGCCTGTGTGTGTGTGTTCCCTTGGTGTCTTGGTCTGTTCTTCTGTGAAATGGGCTGAATTTCTCTGGGAAGATCAGAGGAGTCTGTGGGAGGAGGTGAGCTCTGTAAGTACCCACATGATCATTATAATATTAATGACAGTATTAGCAGTGCTCATTAAACGGGGTCACTG
This sequence comes from Saimiri boliviensis, assembly GCF_048565385.1. Taxonomy (NCBI): domain Eukaryota; kingdom Metazoa; phylum Chordata; class Mammalia; order Primates; family Cebidae; genus Saimiri; species Saimiri boliviensis. The sequence goes on along the minus strand of NC_133462.1, from coordinate 29,856,351 downwards.
CTGAGCAGGAGGAGGGCGGGGAAGGGGGAGTCTGCCAAGGACGTTGCCTGAGGAGACTCCAGCATCTGGGAAATGTAGGTACACAGTCGGCACACAATAGATGTTTGCCAAATGAAGTGAGAAAGAGGGAGGGGACTCGTGGGGAGGGCAGAAAATTCCTGAGAATCCCTGGCTCAGATTCCCACGTGGTGGCCGAAGTCGCTGTGTGACCTGGGGCATGTGCCTCAGTTTCCCCATTGTGGTGCTGGTCAGGATAAGACTGCCTCAAGATGCGGTGGTGAGAATCAAGCCAGATTGTGTTAAGTGATCGCAGCCCAGGTGGCTTGGTCAAGGGGGAGACGTACCGTTCTAGGTCATTGAAACAGCGTGGTACCCACTTGAACCAAGTGACCGGTCAGCGGGAAGGATGCGAAAACCCTTGCCCCTGGCCCTGCTGTGCGCACGCTGGGGTCCAAGAGAGAGGGAAATGCCCGATCCTGTTTCCCAGGAACCTGGAAGCCAGATCCTGGAAGGTCAGGAGTGGTCCAAGGGCATCGGCAAGAAGTCAACAGCTCCGGACGCCCAGCCAGGCACCACCTGATTCCCAGGGCGGGAGCTCGGGTCTTCCCTTTGTTGCTGATGTGGTTCCTGCTTTGTTTTATCTGTTCCGGGGCTGCTCACATGTCTCAGCCCCAGGTTTGCAAGACTTGGTGCCGGGAAGGCAGGATGGGGCCCTGAGTCAGCTGGCAGTGTGCTGTGTGACCTTGGGTAAGTCTCCGGCCCTCTCTGGACTTCGTGCTGGCGCTGTACAGGCTGGGAGACTTGGGTTCCAGCAGAGCTGACTCCAGCAGACCCAACAAGCCCAACGTCTCAGGCTCACAGTGCTTTTAGGGGCCCCCAGGGTGATGTTTTCACTGCTTTTAAAATCAGAAGGGAAAAAGAATGAACTTTTGGGTTGAGGGAAGCATTTTTGTGTATAACATTGATATATTTGTCTTTATGCCAATGCAGTAGTAAAATATAGTTTGGTTTGGTTTTGGTTTTTTTTGAGAGAGTCTCGCTCTGTCGCCCAGGCTGGAGTACAGTGGTATGATCTCAGCTCACTGCAACCTCCGCCTCCCGGGTTCAAGTGATTCTCCTGCCTCAGCCTCCCAAGTAGCTGGGAGTACAGGCATGTGCCACCACAGCCGGCTAACTTGTATTTTCAGTAGAATCGGGGTTTCACCATGTTGCCCAGGCTGTTCTCGAACTCCTGGGCTCAAGTGATCCACCTGCGTTGGCCTCCCAAAGTGTTGGGATTCCAGGCATGAGCCAACATGCCCAGCCTAAAATATAATTTTAAATTCCTTTTATAGTGAAGGAAAGGGCCCATGAATACAAAAATGCCTTCCCCTTTCTGAGCGTGTTTCCGTCTCTGAGCCTCAGTTTACCCTGCCTGTGAAGTGGGTATCGTTGTACGCCAGGATGGCGAGATGTTGAATGTCTGGGCCAGGGTAGGTGCACAGCTAGTTCCCAGTTGTTTTCGTGATTATTATTTCTTCGGTAAGAACAGCTCTGGGTTCAGGCTGGGGGGCCCCACGTTCAGGCATCTGTTTACTCGCCCATGGCCTATGTGGTTCCAGGGAGGTCCCATGGGTGCCAATCGGGCGGGGGAGGTAAGGTGGCGGTTGGACGGTAGGCGGGGCGGGGTGAGCTTCCTGTCCCCCCCATTCACACAAGCCTCCAACTTGGTGCTGACGGAAGTGGCCTTGTGGCCGTCTCCTGGCGCCTCCCTCATCAGACGGGGGCCCCATCCCACGCGCTACCCTGTCCGGTGAGTTTGAACCCTGGCCGGTAGATACCCATCGCTTCTCCTTGCCCCCTCCGCTCAGGAGCAGAAGGGAGGCCCCTCTGCTCAGGGCCCAGGTTTTAGGAGAAGTAGCAGGTGTCACTTCCTGGGCTGGCCAAGGCCAAGGCCTGCATGGGGCTTCCCGTTGCCCTGTCCCCCACCCCCCATTCCAGCTGTGAGTGGTGGTTTGGGCTGGGGCAGGGCAGCAGCGGGGGCTTGGAAACCCAGAGAGTCACGCGTGATGGTTTCAAACAGGAGGTCATTGGCAGAGAGACCAGGGGCTGCATCACAGTCAGTGGGGACCAATGACTGACCTCCCTGTGCCTCAGTTTCCCTCGTAACGTTGAGATTGCGTCTCAGGGCATGGCATGAAGGTTGGCTGAACGGATGTGTGTGGATAGTTGGGTAGAGGGTCGCATACTGGTGCTCCGTGTGTATCTGTTTGCCAGGGGTGGGGTGGGTGAAGCAATCTCATTGAAACTGTAAAAACAGTAGTGAGATTCTTGGTTTCTGGGGAACTTGGGCTCTGTGGCTCCTGAGATCTTCTAGAACAGTGTTGGTCACAGGACTTTCTCATCTGGGCCATCCAGTACGGCAGTCACCAGCCTCATGTAGCTTCTGAGCCTTGGAAGGGAGGCTGGTACAGGTGAGGAGTTGGGCATGTAATTGTGTTTAATTTTGGGGTGTGTGTGTGTGTGTGTGTGTGTGAGAGAGAGAGAGAGACAGAGTCTCACTCCATCACCCAGGCTGGAGTGCAGTGGCGTGATCTCAACTCACTACAACCTCCACCTCCCAGGTTCAAGCGATTCTCCTGCCTCAACCTCCCAAGTAGCTGGGACTACAGGCATGCGCCACCACGCCTGGCTGATTTTTCTATTTTTTGGTAGAGATAGAGTTTTGCCATGTTGGCCAGGCTAGTCTCGAACTCCTGACCTCAAGTAACCCGCCTACCTCGGCCTTCCAAAGTCCTGGGATTACAGGTGTGAGCCACCGTGTCCGGCCAATTGTATTTAATTTTACTTGGTTTAACATTAATATAAGCCAGCCGCGGTGGCTCACGCCTGCAATCCCAGCACTTTGGGAGGTTGAGGCGGGTGGGTCACCTGAGGTCGGGAGTGAGACCAACCTGACCAACATGGAGAAACCCCATCTCTACTAAAAATACAAAACTAGCCAGGCGTGGCAGTGCATGTATCACCAGATACTTGGGAGGCTGAGGCAGGAGAATCGCTTGAACCTGGGAGGCGGAGGTTGCAGTGAACCGAGATCTCACCACTGCACTCCAGCCTAGCCAACAAGAGCGAAACTCCCTCTCAAAAAATAAAAATAAAAACAACAAACATACAAATCATTAATACAAGAACTAAGACCGGGGCGGTGGCTCACGGCTGTAATTCCAGCATTTTGGGAGACCCGAGCGGGAGGATCGCTTGAGCCCAGGAGTTTGAGACTAGCCTAGGCAATGCTAGTGAGATCTAGTTTCTACAAAAAAAAAAAAACAAAAAAAACAAACAAACAAAAAAATTTAAAAAAAATTAATTGGGCATAAAGTCCCAGCTACTCAGGTGGCTGAGATGGGGGGATCACTTGAACCTGGGAAGTTGAGGCTGCAGTGAGCTGTGATCGCACCACTGCACTCCAGCCTGGGTGACAGAGCAAGACTTCGTCTAAAAAAAACAAAACAAAAAAAAACAAAAAAAAAAACACCTTAATACAAAAGTTATCTGGGCGTGATGGCTCATGCCTGTAGTCTCAGCTACTCAGGAGGCTGCTATTTAAGGCTCCCTTGGGAAGTCGAGGCTGCAGTGAGCTATGATCGTACCACTGCACTCCAGCCCTGGGCAACAGAGCAAGACCCTGTCTCCGAAAAAAAGAAAAGAAAAAACAGTTACGTCACCATTTGGGGCTAGTGGTTCCTGCCAGTCAGCACAGCTCTGAGGGATTTGGAGATGCTTAGGGTCCCGGTCATGGATAGAAGCTAAGACATGACATGGGAATTTAGAGCCTTTCCCGTGGGGACGTCAGTATAGCATGCTCCCCACCCTACCCCTGCCACCAAATTAGGTTTCCTAAGGGGCCACAGTAGGGGCTGAAGTTTTTCAGGGGCCCCGTCATTAACGAGTGCAAGGTTAGGAATGTTTGTTGAAATACTTTTTTGCCCAGCAAACTCCTATTCATCCTTTAAAACCCCAACTCCCATGAACCCTCCTTTAGTCTACGCTCTTCTGGACCTTGTCCCTCCATCTGGCTCAGCCCTGACCATGCAGGATGGGGGTAGCTGTGTCCAGCTCTGTCCCTCTAGACTAGGGACTCCTGCAGGGCCAGGCCCAGAGCTGAATCAACTCAGGGACCCTGACATTGTGCTATCCAGGGTGAGCGCACGGGAGGTCTTAGGTGACTCACAGAAGTCCCAGCACTGAAGGGTGAATGACACTGGGTCCAATTAAACTTCCTTTCCTTCCTTCCTTTCTTTCTTTCTTTCTTTCTTTCTTTCTTTCTTTCTTTCTTTCTTTCTTTCTTTCTTTCTTTCCTTCTCTCTCTCTCTCTCTCTCTCTCTCTCTCTCTCTCTCTCTCTCTCTCTCTCTCTCTCTCTCTTCTCTCTTTTCTTTTCTTTTCTTTCCTGAGACAGAGACTGGCTCTGTCACCAGGCTGGAGTACAATGGCGCGATCTCGGCTCACCGCAACCTCCGCCTCCTGGGTTCAGGCAATTCTCCTGCCTCAGCCTCCTGAGTAGCTGGGATTACAGGCACGCGCCACCATGCCCAGCTAATTTTTTTTTTTGTATTTTTAGTAGAGACGGGGTTTCACCATGTTGACCAGGATGGTCTCAATCTCTTGACCTCGTGATCCACCCGCCTCGGCCTCCCAAAGTGCTGGGATTACAGGCTTGAGCCACCGCGCCCGGCCTATATTTTATTTTTACCTACATTCTTTTTAGTTTTTTATTTGCGTATTTATTTTGAGACGGAGTTTCGCTCTTGTTACCCAGGCTGGAGTGCAATGGCACGATCTCGGCTCACCGCAACCTCCGCCTCCTGGGTTCAGGCAATTCTCCTGCCTCAGCCTCCTGAGTAGCTGGGATTACAGGCACGCGCCACCATGCCCAGCTGATTTTTGTATTTTTAGTAGAGACGGGGTTTCACCACATTGGCCAGGCTGGTCTCAAACTCCTGACCTCAAGTGATCTGCCCACCTTGGCCTCCCAAAGTGCTGGGATTACAGGCGTGAGCCACCGTGCCCGGCCTAAACTAACTTTCAAGATGAGCTAAACTGAGGTGCACAGAGGGGCAGCCTTGCCCAAGGTCTTGCTCAGTCCTTTCCTGGGGAGACCCTGGGAGCCTCCTAATCCTGTGGTCACCGGTCCCTGTCTCTCTTGCCACTGTGCCTCTCAGGCTCGCAGCTGCCACGGAGTTGCCTGCCGGGTCATGAATTATGAATGAGGCCCTCGGGCTCCGGTAACAAGCCTGGCCTCCAGCACATGGCAAGGACACTGCCTGTCTGTCCCCTGCCGGGCGGCCTGACCCAGCCTTTCGTGCAGACACCTGAGGTTCCCCAGCAAGATCCCTTCTAAGCATTCCTTCTTATTTTGCAGATGGGGAAACTGAGGCACGGAGCTGGACAGTGATTCAGACACCAGGTGAACACTGGCTTTCGAGGGCCGGGTTGGGACTCGTGGGGGTACCAGAGCCAGCTGGGGCATCACAATGAGGGGTGAGCTCTGACTCCCAAGACGGTACATAAGGTGGGGACTGCTGTAGAGGCATTCAGAAGACCCCCTAAGGGACCCTCAGGGACACTTCAGGGACCCCAACCCCCATGTGGCTGATCACAGCCCCTACATCTGTTTCTCTTCAAATCCTTTTCCTACAGGAGCCGCCTGGAGTGGAGTTGAGAGCTCGGGTCTGCGCTCAGACAGTCCAGAGTGCAAATCTACTGTCACTTCTGTGATCTTGGCAAGTGGCGTCCCCTCTGGAGGCGGGGAGGGCTCAGTTTTCCCATCTGTGAAGTGGCTCAGAGCTTTCCTGCCAAGGTAGGCGGTCATCCAGCCCTGCTCCTACCCATTGCTATGAACTCTTATACATACCTTAAAACCCCACATTGCATGGCCCCTCCTCCAGTCTAGACTCTCTCAGCTCTTGTCCCTCCACCTAGTCCAGTCCTGACGCTGTGGAACTAAGGGCATCTGTGTCTTGTTCTGCCCCCTATACTGGAGCTACTTGGGACCAGCACCAGGGCTGAATTATCTCAGGGGTCCTGGCATGGTTTTAGCAATGGGGCTTTCAGTTCCTCCTTCATCCTTTCTCTCCCTCCTCTACAGGGAGGGACTTTCCCCCTCATCAGGCCCACACTGGCGATGACTCTGTAGGTCAAACTTGCCTCTCTCTTTAGACAGGCACTGGACGGGGCCTGCGGGGGTCTCCACAGAGATCATCAGGATGTCGTATTTTGGGGAGCATTTTTGGGTAAGATCGACTCTTATTTTGGTGGGGGATCCTGGCAGGGCTTCAGGGACTTTTATAGAGATGGGGGGACTGGGTGAATTGTGGGTAGAATCTTGGACAGGAGGATCTGCAAGGGATGGAAGTTAACGTGGGCAGAGTCAGGCTGGGTTTGAATCCACACCCACCCCAGACCTCACAGGCCTTAACGACCTTGGGCAAGTCATAGCTCGTGTCATAGGGAGACCAAGGCCCAGAGCGGGAACGTCTTACCTAAAGCTGCCCCATGAAAAAGTGCAGAGTCAGCGCTCAAACCCAGGGCCAAACTGAACTTCCAGGACTCAGGGTCATTCCAGCCAGGGAATTTCCACCCCCTTCCCATCCTGGAGAATTGGGGGGTTTTCCTGACCTAGCCAACCATCTGTGCACCCCTCCACTGTCTAGGTTGGAGATCACCTACTGTGGCCCAAGGGGTGCTGAGTGAGACAGATTTGTTTTCATTCATTCATTTCCTCCCTCCCTACCACTGTGACCTCATCCCCAGCTCTCCCTAGGAGAGGCTGGAGCCTCCAAGAGAATCCATCCCAGCCCCAGCCCCAAGGGAGGAGTCCCCAGTCTCGGGGACCCAGAGCCAGCTTAGACACATCCAGCGCTGCAGGACCAGGGCTGGACCCAGCCTTGTTGAGGGGGAGGTGGAGGGGGCTCTAGTGGGAACCAGGACACAACAGAGTCGTGTTTGCTGTGGGACAGGCTGGGCAAAAGACTAGAAGTGTGACATTGAGTGGCAAGTTGAGGAAACAGGGACTCCTCCTGCAGAGGCAGGATAACGGGGTACCACAAAGGATGGGCGAACCGGGGAGAGCCCAGGACTCAGGGAAGAGCCAGGGCAGAAAGCCCCTTCCCCAGTCGCGGTCCCTGAGCTCGCAGCTAGGAAGCTTGTTGCTAGGTGACTGGTTGCCCCTGGCAACAAGCCCCACCTCCTCCCCTTGCTCCCTCCCCAGGTGGGGCTCCTCTTCCTGGCACTGGCTTTCTTAAAGGGGCCGCACTCCCTTGCCACCTGGAGGGGTGTGACCTCCGCTCTCTCCCCGAAGGTCAGACTCCAATTTTCCCTGAAAGGCTGTGTGACTCCAGCAAGGGCTGCATCTCTGAGCTCCTGTTAGTACTGCTGTGTAAGGGAGGTGACCGTTTGAGGATCAGAAGTCACCCACATGTTGGAACCCCGACAGTGGCACCTACCTTTGTTTTAAATCCTTTTTAATTGCGTGAGGCGTGCGGGGCTCGCTGCCAAAAATTCAGATCAGCAGAGAGCAAATAGAAACCACCCCCGACTTCCCCACCCCACCCAAAGATATCCTGGTAGAGAATGGTTAAGAGCTATGAGTTCAGGATTCGAATTGGGGTCTGCTGGGAGCCCTTGAGAAAAGGGCTTTGCCGGCCTGAACCTCCGTTTCCCCATCTGGGAAAAAGGAACGAAATTCCTGTACCGCCTCTCCCACCCCATGCACCCCACACAACCCCCAGACTCGGAGAGGCCTCCCGTGACATCTGTCATTGGCAAGGTTTCTTTTCATCAGTTGTTGGTATTGAAGCCGCCACAGATGCCTGGTTCTTTGCTGGGTGATACTGGGCGCTGATATCTCAAAGGCGGCTCTCATCAGGGGAGATTAAGCCAGACAAGGATGCCCCGGTCTCATCCTGCCAGGGCAGGGTCAAGGCATAGAGGGTACTAGGGAGCCATGGGGGAAGTGTGAGCAGGAGAGGGACATAAACCAGCTCTGTTACAAAGACCACACTCTTGGCCGGGTGCGGTGCGTCATGCCTGTCATTCCAGCACTTTGGGAGGCCGAGTGGGGCAGATCACCTGAGGTCAGGAGTTGGAGACCAGCCTGGCCAACATGGCCAAACCCCATCTCTGCTAAAAATACAAAACTTAGCCGGGCATAGTGGCATGCGCCTGTAGTCCCAGCTACTCGGGAGGCTGAGGCACGAGAATCACTTGAACCCGTAAGGTGGAGGCTGCAGTGAGTTTGCACCACTGCACTCCAGCTTGGGTGACGAGCAAGACTCTGTCTCAAAAAAAAAAAGACCCCACTCCGGCTGGCACGGAGGAAAGTCTGAAGTCTGGAAGTTCTGGTGGGAGAGACAGACCTGAGACAGCCCCTCCTAGGACCCTCGGCTGCCAGCCCAGTCCAAGGGAGGCAGACACCGCTGGGGGCTTGCCAGGTCTGGGAAAAGGGCCAGCATTTGGCTCTGAGTCAGGCCCAGATGCTGGTCTGGGCGGTGGTGCCTGGTGCAGCCTCACCCGAGGATCTCCTGGGGCCAGCGCCGTGCCAGCCCCATCCCACCAAGACCCTCGGGAGTTGGATGCCGTTCTTGTCCCCACTTGTCACACAAGGAAGAAAACTGAGGCCAGAGAGGCGAAGTCACCAACCCAAAGTGACCTTGTACATATAAGGAGATTGGACACTTGAACTTTGAAAGTATGATTCCAAACACATGAAGAAGGAATCTATGGGCAGGGCGCGGTGGCTCACGCCTGTAATCCAAACACTTGCGGAGGCTGAGATGGCCGATCACCCGAGCCCAGGAGTTTGAGACCAGCCTGGGCAACATGGCAAGACCCCGCTTCTACTAAAAATACAAAAAATTAGCCAGGTGTGGTGGTGTGCACCTGTGGTCCCAGCTACTTGGGAGGCTGAGATGGGACGATCGCTTGAGCGTGGGAATTGGAGGCTGCAGTGAGCCAAGATTGTGCTGCTGCACTCCAGCCGGGGAGACAGAGCAAGACCCTGTCTCAAACATAGAAAAATAGGCCCGATGTGGTGGTGGCTGACGCCTGTAATCCCAGCACTTTGGGAGGCCGAGGCGGGTGGATCACAGGTCAAGAGATCGAGACCATACTGGCCAACATGGTGAAACCCTGTCTCTACTAAAAAAAATACAAAAAATTAGCCGGGTGTGGTAGCGCGCACCTGTAGTCCCAACTACTTGGGAGGCTGAGGCAGGAGAATTGGTTGAACCCAGGAGGCGGCGATTGCAGTAAGCCGAGATCGCAACACTGCACTCCAGCCTGGCGCCTGGAGACGGAGCATGACTCTGTCTCAAAAAAAAAAAGAAAAGAAAAATATACATAACATTCAAATATAGCATTCAAGCTTCCAGGTACCTGGGAGGGTGGACTGGCCGGTTGAAGGAAGATGCAGGAAACTACCATTTATGCTGCCAGAGCGATGGCTTCACTGATAAGTGTTGGGACTTAAATAGCATCAGATCTCTCCACAAGCCTCCTTTTCCAGTCTTATTACAAGACCTGATTTGGTGCTAAAATGTCCCCAGTTCCCTCAGACCCCAGCTGATGACCTTTTTTTTTTTGAGAAAGAGTCTCTGTTGCCCAAGCTGGAGTGCAGTGGCGCGATCTCGGCTCACTGCAACCTCCACTTCCTAAGTTCAAGTGATTCTCCTGCCTCAGCCTCCTGAGTAGCTGGGGTTACAGGCACATGCCACCACACCTGGCTAATTTTTGTATTTTTGTAGTAGAGACAAGGTTTCACCATGTTGCCCAGGCTGGTCTTCAACTCCTGACCTCAGGTAATCTGCCTGCCTTGACCTCCCAAAGTGCTGGGACTACAAGTGTGAGCCACTGCACCCAACCTGATTACCCGTTTTTTTGTTTGTTTGTTTGTTTGTTTGTTTGTTTGTTTTTGAGATGGAGTCTTGCTCTGTCGCCAGTCTGGAGTGCAGTGGCGCGATCTCAGCTCACTGCAACCTCTGTCTCCCCGGTTCAAGCGATTCTCCTTCCTCAGCCTCCTGAGTAGCTGGGGTTACAGGGTGTGCCACCATGCTCGGCTATTTGTTATATTTTTAGTAGAGACGAGGTTTCACCATGTTGGCCAGGATGGTCTCGATCTCCTGACCTTGCGATCTGCCTGCCTCGGCCTCCCAAAGTGCTGGGATCACAGGCTGAGCCACTGCGCCCGGCCTGATTACTGTTTTTAATGGACAGCTTAGTAGTGTTCAGGTATGATACCCTTCCCGGGCGACAGAATCTGGCTGGGATTAAGATAGAGTTCTTGGCTCGTTTTTGCCCACTTCCTTCATATGGCAAAGGGTCCCGATTTTCCACTGAGAATGGCAGAAAAAGTTGCTCTTTGACCTAAATGTCTTTGGGGAAGAGGCATAAGGAAATGCTAACTATTAATAACCAATATTACGAATTAGCAAAAAAGAGAGTTGCCTTCGGGGCTTTGGGGAGCAGTGACGTGGGTTATCTCGCTGCTGGCCTCATCCCTCTGTAAGAGGCGGATGTCTCCCAGGCTGTAGGGTAGTGGCATGATTTTGGCTCACTGCAACCTCTGCTTCTCGGGTTCAAGCAATTCTCCTGCTTCAGCCTCTGGAGTAGCTGGGATTACAGGCGCCTGCCACCACGCTCGGCTCATTTTGCATTTTTAGGAGAGACGGGGTTACACCATGTTGGCCAGGCTGGTCTCAAACTCCTGACCTCAAATGATCGGCCCTCCTCAGCCTCCCAGATGCCAGGATTACAGGCGTGAGCCAGCATGCCCAGCCTCCCTGCCCCATCTTAATGAGGAGCTGCTAAAAGCTCAGAGAGGGTCACACAACAAAGCCCTGGACTGCCCCACCGTGACAACCCCAAAAACGGGAGGAAAGGTTTTCTGCAAAACATTCTCAGGCACCAGGGTAGATGCTCAGTTTCCACTGGCACTAGCAGGTAACAGCAGAATCATTTGGTCATTTATTCAACAAACTCAAATGCCCTTTCTGTCTTCTGTGCTGGGCTTTGCTGGGTCCTGGGAGAGCTCAAACTTCGACTCTACCTTGGGTTCTCAGAGAAGGAGTTTCCACGTTGATAAGAACAGAAAACACAACTACAGTGACTTAAGCAACGGGGATTGTATTGGTTTATAAAATTGAATTATCATAGGGAAATACGGCTTTCAAGGTGGGTTTGATCCAGCAACTCGATTCAACTGACTTTTTTTTTTTTTTGTAGCTATTGTAAATGGGAACACTTTCTTGATTTCTTTTCAGCTATTTTATCATTGATGTATAGAAATGCTACTGATTTCCATATGCTGATTTTTGTATTTTGCAACTTAACTGAATATGTTTATCAGTTCTAAAAGGTTTTTGTTTTTGTTTTTGTTTTGCGATGGAGTTTTGCTCTTGTTGCCCAGGCTGGAGTGCAGTGGCATGATCTCAGCTCACTGCAACCTCTGCCTCCCAGGTTCAAGTGATTCTCCTGCCTCAGCCTCCTGAGTAGCTGGGATTATAGGCATATGCTACCACCCCAGCTAATTTTGTATTTTTAGCAGAGATGGGGTTTCTCCATGTTGGTCAGCCTGGTCTCGAACTCCCGACCTCAGGTGATCTGCGCGCCTTGGCCTCCCAAAGTTCTGGGATTACAGGCGTGAACCACTGTTCCCAGCCAGTTCTAGGAGTTTTTTGAGGGAATGTTTAGTCCTTTCTATACATAAGATCATGTCACAAAGAGAGACTATTTGACTTCTTTCTTTCCAATTTTTTTTTTTCTTTTTTCCCTGAGACAGTCTTGCTCTGTCACCCACAGCTGGAGTGCAATGGCGCCATCTCAGCCCTCTGCAACCTCTGCCTCCCAGGTTCAACCAATTCTCCTGCCTCAGCTTCCCGAGTAGCTGGGATTACAGGCATGCACCACCATGCCCGGCTGATGTAGAGACGGAGTTTCACCATGTTGGCCAGGCTGGTCTCGAACTCCTGACCTCGTGGCCTGCCTCGGCCTCCCAAACTTCTGGGATTACAGGCGTGAGCCACTCCAACTTATTTTTATTTATTTATTTTGAAACGGAGTCTTGCTCTGACGCCCAGGCTGGAGTGCAGTGGCACGTTCGGAGCTCACTGCAACCTCTGCCTTCTGGGCTCAAGCAATCCTCCTGCCTCAGTCTCCCAAGTAGCCACCACTCCCAGCTAATTTTTGTATTTTTAATAGAGGCAGGGTTTTGTATTTTTAATACAGACAGGGTTTCGCCTTGTTGGCCAAGCTGGTCTCGAACTCCTGACCTCGAGATGCACCCACTTCGGCCTCCCAAAGTGCTGGGATCACAAGCAGTAGCCACCGCACCCAACTGAACACCCTTTTTTTTTTTTTTTTTTTTTTTTTTTTTTTTAAATACAAAAGCCCTCTAGTTTAGCTTCTTTCTAAGGTTCATGGTTTCCATTTGACTTTCAATGTCTCCTGTGGCCACATAATTCCTCATTTAGGAAAGACGCAAAGAGAAAAGGGGAGGAGACTGAGACAGAAACAAAGGCAGAGAGGCTCAGAAAAACAGAGGGGAAGACGGAGACACAAAGAGAGCAGGAGACAAAGACGCAGAACAAATGAGATTCCTCCCCACCAACGACCAGACAAAAAGAAAACCCCAGGCTTCTCGCGGATTCGACCAATTTAAGGCTCGTAGACAATCCCGATGGTCCAGGGGATATGCAGCAAGCTGATTGGCTCAGGCCTGACCGAGTCCCTGCAGCCGAGGGGACGGACGTCTTCTCCTTGGCCACGCCCCCGTTGCTAAGCAACTGTGATGCCCTCTCCATCCTTTCTCAATCTTACTCCCATCCCCTGCAGGGCGAGAAAAATCACGGCTTTGAGGTCCTGTACCACAGCGTGAAGCAGGGGCCCATCTCCACCAAGGAGCTGGCAGAGTTCATCCGGGAGAGGTGAGGTCCCCAAGCCCCACCCACCAGAGGCCACGCCCACCGCCCTGTAGTCACGCCCACCATGGCTACGCCCAATGGTCAGGGACTAGATCCCTGGGGATTCCAGGAACCGGGGGGGGGGGGGGGGGGGGGGGCTCGAAAATCCTGGAAACGACTGATTCTCCACCCTGTCAGCCTCATACCTCCTTTTAAACAACCATCACCCTGTTTAGAAAGTTCCCCTCCTCTAAAGATGATATACTTACTCATGGTGGGAATTTCTTTGGAGACAAGATCTTGCTTTGCTGCCCAGGGTGATAGCTGATCGTAGCTCACTGCAGCCTTGACCTCCCAGGCCCAAGTGATTCTCCCACCTCAGCCTCCTGAGTAGCTGGGACTACAGGCATGCAGCACCACACCCATCAAAGTTTAAAAAAAAATTTTTTTTTTGTAGAGAAGGAGTTTCATTATATTGCCCAGGGTGGTCTCGAACCCCTGGTCTCCAGTGATCCTCCTGCCTTGGCGTCCCAAAGTGCTGGAGTTACAGGCATGAATCACCATGCCCAGCTCACTACTGTTGTTAATAAAATATATAGCTAAGAAAAAACATCCTCTCCTATAAATTTCCAAAACATTCCCCAGAGGGTTGTGTCATCCTATGGAGAGCCACTGCGCAGGTGTTTGAGATGGGGAAACTGAGGCCCAGCGGAGTAGTGCCTCTCTCAAGGTTATCTGAAAGCTTTGTTATCTTTTTTTTGCGCCCAGGCTGGAGTGCAGTGACGTGATCTCAGTTCAGTGCAACCTCCCAGGTTCAAGCGATTCTCGTGCCTCAGCCTCCCAAAGTAGCTGGGATCACAGGCATATACTACCATGCCTGGCTAATTTTTGCTTTTTTTTTTTTTTTTTTTGAGACAGTTTGGCTCTTGTTACCCAGGCTGGAGTGCAATGGCGCGATCTTGGCTCACCGCAACCTCCGCATCCTGGGTTCAGGCAATTCTCCTGCCTCAGCCTCCTGAGTAGCTGGGATTACAGGCATGTGCCACTATACCCAGCTAATGTTTTGTATTTTTAGTAGAGACGGGGTTTCACCATGTTGACCAGGATGGTCTCGATCTCATGACCCCGTGATCCACCCGCCTCGGCCTCCCAAAGTGCTGGGATTACAGGCTTGAGCCACCGCGCCCGGCCCCCAGTTTCTTTATCTTTATCCCATTCTCCTACCCAGGGCTACCATCGAGGAGACCTACTCAAAGGCAATGGCGAAACTCTCCAAGCTGGCCAGCAACGGGACCCCCGTGGGGTGAGTGGGGCAGGGGTCACCAAGGCGGGAACATTGGGAGCCTCTTCCTACGTGGGCATCTTTTCACACTCAGGGCATGAAGAACAGAGGTCACCCACCTCAATTATGGAGCTAACCAGATAGAAAGATGTATATCTTTCATTCACACACTAGCTCATTCATTCATTCATTCATTCATTCCGCAAACACTTGTTGAGTGCCTTCTGTGTGCCAGGCATAGGCAGCAACCCAGACAGGTAAAGCCCCAGCCACCTTCATACAATGTACATCTGGGTTGTGTGACAAGAGAGGTGTTCAACACAAACAAAACAGTTTTTTCCTGGTGTGAAAAGTGCTGGGAAGGGGACCAGGCTCAGTGGCTCATGCCTGTACTCCCAGCACTTTGAGAGGCTGAGGTGGGTAGATCACCTGAGGTCAGGAGTTCGAGACCAGCCTGGACAACATGGTGAAACCCCGTCTCTACTAAAAATACAAAAGTTAGCTGGGCGCAGTGGCGGGTACCTGTAATCCCTGCTACTTGGGAGGCTGAGGCAGGAGAATCGTTTGAACCAGGGAGGTGGAGGTTGCAGTGAGCCAAGATCGCGCCATTGCACTCCAGCCTGGGCAACGAGAGCAAAACTCTTATCTCAAAAAAAAAAGTGCTGGGAAGGGAATGAAATAGGAGTATGAGAAATCAGGCATTTTATCTGGGGTGGGCCCAGCCTCCCTAAGTCTTGATAGAAAGGGGCTGGCCATGGGGATGTCTGACGGACAGAGACCCAGGCAGGTGGCTCAGCCAGTGCAAAGGTCCTGAGTCCACAGGCATGGCTTATTCAAGGAAGAGTGAGGAGGCTGGCATGGCTGCAGGCTTGGGCGACTTGGAAAGCAAGTGGGAAGTGGGAAGGGAGATGGCAGAGCATGACACACAAATGACTCTACAGGAAACTTTGTCTGAGCATGGTGGCTCATGCCGGTCATCCTTGCATTTTGGGAAGCCAAGGTGAGAGGATCACTTAAAGACAAGAGTTCAAGACCAGCCTGGGCAACATAGAGAACCCTTCCCTTTTTTTTTTTGAGACAGAGTTTCGCTCTTGTTACCCAGGCTGGAGTGCAATGGCGCGATCTCGGCTCACCGCAACCTCCACCTCCTGGGTTCAAGCGATTATCCTGCCCCCACCTCCAGAGTAGCTGGGATTACAGGTGCTGGCCACTGCGCCCAGCTCATTTTCGTATTTTTAGTAGAGATGAGGTTTCACCATCTTGGCCAGGCTGGTCTCGAATTCCTGACCTGGCAATCCACTCGCCTTGTCCTCCCAAAGTGCTGGGATTATAGGCATTGGCCACTGCGCTTGGCCCAAGAAACCCGTCTCGACTCAAAATGCAAAAATGAGCTGAGCATGGTGGTATGTGCTTGGTAGTCCCAGCTACTCTGGAGGCTGAGGCGGGAGGATGGCTTGAGCCCAGGAGATAGAGGCTGGAGTGAGCCATGATTGCACCATTGCACTGCGGCCTGGGTGAAAGAGTGAGGCCCTTCCTCAACAAAACAAAACACATAACGTGGTCCCGATGGCATTTGCAATTTTCTCTGTGACTGCTGTGAGGTAAAAGCTCTGTCGGGAGGGCAGGAGTGGAGGCAGCAGTAGGAGTAGGCAGGAGGGAGGCTGGACGGAGCCTCTGTTGAGGCTGAATAGACTTGATTGGGGCATGTGGTGTCTCAGCCACTTTTTTTTTTTTTTTTTTGAAATGGAGTCTGTGTCACCCAGGCTGGAGTGCAGTGGCATAGTCCCAGCTCACCGCAACCTCTGCCTCCCAGCTTCAAGCGATTCTTCTGCCTCAGCCTCCTGAGTAGCTGGGATTACAGGCATGCGCCACCACATCCAGCTAAATTTATTTTTTTCCTTTTGAGAAGGAGTCTGGCTCTGTCACCCAGGCTGGAGTGCAGTGGCGCGATCTCGGCTCACTGCAACCTCCGCCCCCTGGGTTCAAGCGATTCTCCTGCCTCAGCCTCCTGAGTAGCTGGGACTACAGGTGTACCATACCAAGCCCAGCTGATTTTTGTATTTTTAGTAGAGACAGGGTTTCACCATGTTGGCCAGGATGGTCTCGAGCTCTTGGCCTCGTGATCGACCCTCCTCTGCTTCCCAAAGTGCTGGGATTACAGGTGTGAGCCACCACACCTGGCCAAATTCTTGTATTTTAAGTAGAGATGGGGGTTTCACCATATTGCTCAGGCTGGTATTGAATTCCTGACCTCAAGTGATCCACTGGCCTTGGCCTCCCTAAGTCCTGGAATTACCAAGGCCTGGGTTTAAATTCCTGCTCTGATGTTCATTTCTGAGGGCCTTGGGATGAGCTAAAGCGCTCCCTATGCCTCAGTTTCCCCATCGGTCGCAGGCCCGCCTCTTATGGCTGTGATGGAGATGAAATGAATGAGTACGCATTAATGTTTAACAGGGCTCAGTGCACAGCAGATGCCTGAGCCTGTGCCAGCGCTCTCCTGCGGTGGGGTGAGCCTCATGAGCCCTGGGTGTGACCTTGCCTGCCCCCAGGACCTTCGCCCCGCTCTGGGAGGTCTTCCGCGTCTCCTCAGACAAGCTGGCACTGTGCCACCTGGAGCTGACACGGAAGTTGCAAGATCTCATCAAGGACGTTCTCCGCTACGGCGAGGAACAGCTCAAGACCCACAAGAAGGTGTGTGTCGTGGGCGTCACCTAGCGGGTGGGTGGGTGTGGGACACCAGCAGCGCACAGGCCCCCAAATCTGGGACCTTGGAACCAGCGGATGTGAGCCTCTGAGAATTCCGGTCTTAGACGCATTGTTGAATTTCAGACTTGAAAATTCCAGCCCAGGAGTTAGCGCACAGCGGCCCGAGGGCCAAATCCAGCCCACCCACCACCACTGTTTGTACAGCTAAGGTTTTTTTTTTTTTTTTTCCTTGTTTGTTTTTAAGAGACACGGTCTCGCTCTGTCACCCCGGTGCAGTGGCGTAATCAGAGCTCCCTCGAGTCTCAAACACTTGGGCTCAAGTGAACCTCCTGCCTCAGCCCCCACAGAATAGCTGGGACAGCAGGGGCATGGCTCTGTGCTTTGGCTAATTAAAAAAAAAATGTTTGAGCCACAGTGACTCATGCCTATAATTCCAGCACTTTGGGAGGCTGAGGCAGGAGAACGGCTGGAGGCAGGAGCCTCCAGGAGTTTGAGACCAGCCTGGGCAAATAGGGAGAACCATCTCTACCAACAAACAAAACAAAACGAAACTATCCAGGCTTGGTGGCACATGCTGGTAGTCCTAGCTACTCCGGAGGCAGAGGTGGGAGGATCGCTTGAGCACGGGAGGTCAAGGCTGCAGTGAGCCATGATTGTGCCGCTGCACTCCAGCCTGGGCAACAGAGCAAAACTCCATCTCAAAAAAAGAAAAGAAAAGAAAGAGACAGATGCGATGTCACTGGTTTATATGTGCGTGTGTGTGTATAAATATAAATATATATATATTGAGTCGGAGTCTTGCCCCGTTGCCCAGGCTGGAGTGCAATGGCGCAATCTCGGCTCACTGCAACTTCCACCTCCCGGGTTCAAGCGATTCTCCTGCCTCACCCTCCCGAGTAAGTGGAATTACAGGTGTGAGCCACAAGCCCAGCTAATTTTTTGTATCTTTAGTAGAGACGGGGTTCCACCATGTTGGCCAGGCTGGTCTCGAACTCCTGACCTTGTGATCCACCCGCCTCGGCCTCCCAAAGTGCTCGGAAATACAGGTTTGAGCCACTGGGCCCGGCCTGGTTTTTCTATTTTCAAACGGTTAGGACAAAATCAAAAGAAAAATAGTATTTCATGACATGTGAAAATGATATGACAGTTACATATCAGTGCCGGTAAATAAAGTTTTATTGGCACAGAGTCAACCCCACTGACGTGCCTGTCATCTGTGGCTGCTTTGCGTTGCAACGGCAGAGTCAAGTGTTTGTATCAAGCCAAACACATTTACTATCTGTTCCTTTACAGAAAACACTTGCCAACGGCTGTTCTAAAGCACCGGAAGATAACAGATATTCATATTTACTATTTTTAGGCTCTTGAAAACCTAGAATCTTGGCAGATCCATCTTAGACTCTTAGAATTCCACAATCTCCAAAGCTCATAATTGTAGAATCATAGATGCAATGCATTTACAGAGTTTCAAAATCTGCATTTGTTTAACTCTTGTTTAAAAAGGGAGTTGGTAATACTGTGTTTTTGTTTTGTTTTGTTTTGAGACAGAGACTCGCTCTGTCACCCAGGCTGGAGTACGGTGGTGTGAGTGATCTCAGCTCACTGCAACCTGCACTTCCTGGGTTCAAGCAATTTTCCTGCCTCAGCCTCCCAAGTAGCTGGGATTACAGGCGTGCACCACCATGCCTGGCTAATTTTTTTGTATTTTTAGTAGAGACAGGGTTTCACCGTGTTGGCCAAGCTGGTCTTGAACTCCTGACCTCAGGTGATCCACCCATCTCGGCCTTCCAAAGTGCTGGGATTGCAGGCGTGAGCCACCGCGCCCAGACTCACTAATTTTTAAATTTTTTGTAGAGAAGGGGTCTTGCTAGCCAGGAGCAATGGCTTACACCTGCAATCCCAGCACTTTGGGAAGATGGGGCGAGTGTATCACTTGAGATCGGGAGCTTGAGACCAGCCTTACCAACATGGTGAAACGCTGTCTGTGTTAAAAATACAAAAATTAGTCAGACGTGGTAGAACACACACTTGTAATTCCAGCTAGTCAGGAGGCAGAGACTGGAGAATCACTTGAACCCAGGAGGCAGAGGTTGCAGTGAGTTGAGATCGAGACATTGCACTCCAGCCTGGGTGAAAGAGCGAGACTCTGTCTCAAAGAGAGAGAGAGAGAGAGAGAGAGAGAGAGCGAGAGGGAGGGAGGGAGACAGAGAGAGAGAGACAGAGAGACAGAGAGACAGAGAGACGGAGAGACGGAGAGAAGGGGTCCTGCTGTGTTTCCCAGACTGGTGAAACATGTAACGTATCTGCCTCAGCCTTCCAAAATGCTGGGATTACAGGCATGGCCCATTGTGCCTAGAATGGAGTTTTTAAGTGGTAAAAGCAAGCCAGGTGTGGTGTGGATGACTGCAGTCCCAGCTACTTGGGAGGCTGAGCTGAGGTGGGAGAATTGCTTGAGCCCAGGAATTAGAAACCAGTTTAGCCAACATAGTGAGACCCCCATCTCTTAAAGAAAGAAAGAAAAAAGAGGCCAGGCACCGTGGCTCATGTCTCTAATCACAGCACTTTGGGAGGCTGAGGCAGGCAGATCACCGGACACTCTTAGAATTCTTAGACTCTTAAAATTCCACAATCTCCAAAGCTTGTAATTATAGAATCATAAATGCATTGCATTTACAGAGTTTCAAAATATGGAGAAAACTGTCTCTACTAAAAATACAGAATTAGCCGGGCACAGTGGCACGTGCCTGTAATCCCAGCTACTTGGGAGGCTGAGGCAGGAGAATCGCTTGAACCCAGGAGGCGGAGGTTGCATCGAGCTGAGATCGTGCCACTTCACTCCAGCCTGGGTGACAGAGCAAGACTCCATCTCAAAAAAAAAAAAAAATGTGGTTTAGCAATTCTGCCACTTCTTGTCATAAAACATGGGTTAGAACAAGCACCTTTATCCACATGCGGATTATTTCTAGAGAAACATCACAGTAATAATTGGGGACTTCTAGGCCAGAGGGCCCATATATGGGAGGCTTTTTCCTGGCTTACCCCTTACAACTTTCTGAAATATGAACCATGTGTAAATAGTATCTATTTTAAAAGTTAAAAATGGGCCAGGCGTGGTGGCTCACGCCTGTAATATCCCAACACTTTGGGAGGCTGAGGCAGGCAGATTACCTGAGGTAGGGAGTTCAAGACCAGCCTGACCAACATGGAGAAACCCTGTCTCTATGAAAAATACAAAATTAACCGAGCATGGTGGTGCACGCCTGTAATCCCAGCTATTTGCGAAGCTGAGGCAGGAGAACTGCTTGAACCTGGGAGGTGGAGGTTGTGGTGAGCCGAATTGTCCCATTGCACTCCAGCCTGGGTGACAAGAGCAAAACTCCATCTCAAAAAAAAAAAAAGTTAAAAATGGGCCAAGGTGGGCGGATCACAAGGTCAGGAGTTTGAGACCAGCCTGACCCTCATGGTGAGCCCTCTTCTCTCAAATAAATTAATTAATTAAATTTAAAAATAAAAGTTAAGAATTTTTTTTTTTTTTTTTAGACGGAGTTTCACTCTTGTTACCCAGGCTGGAGTGCAATGGCGCGATCTTGGCTCACCGCAACCTCCGCCTCCTGGGTTCAGGCAATTCTCCTGCCTCAGCGTCCTGAGTAGCTGGGATTACAGGCACACGCCGCCATGTCCAGCTAAATTTTTGTATTTTTAGTAGAGATGGGGTTTCACCATGTTGACCAGGATGGTCTCGATCTCTTGACCTTGTGATCCACCCGCCTCGGCCTCCCAAAGTGCTGGGATTACAGGCTTGAGCCACCATGCCTGGCCCCAAGTTAAGAATGTTTTGAAATGAAATACAAACAGGCCAGGGATGGTGGCTCACACCTGTAATACCAACACTTTGGGAGGCCAAGGCGGGTGAACTGCTTGAGTCTAGGAGTTTGAGATCAGCTGCCTGGGCAACATAGTAAGACCCTGTTGCTATTAAAACACACACACACACAGGCCAGGCATGGCAGCTCACGCCTGTAATCCCAGCACTTTGGGAGGCCAAGGCGGGCAGATCATGAGGTCAGGAGTTTGAGACCAGCCTGGCCAAAATAGTGAAACCTCGTCTCTACTAAAAATACAAAAAATTAGCCGGGTGTGGTGGCATGCACCTGTAGTCCCAGATACTTGGGAGGCTGAGGCAGGAGAATCGTTTGAACCCAGGAAGCGGAGGTTGCAGTGAGCCGGGACCATGCCATTGCACTCCAGCCTGGGCAACAGAGCGAGACTCCATCTCACAAAAAAAACAAAACAAAACAAAAAATGAGCCGAGTGTGATGGCAGGTGCCTGTCATCGCAGCTTCTCGGGAGGCTGAGGCAGGAGAATCGCTTGAACCCAGGATGGGGAGGTTGCGGTGGGCCAAGATTGTGGCACCGCACTCCAGCCTGGGCAACAAGAGCGAAACTCCATCTCAAAAAACAAAAACCAGCCGGGCGCGGTGGCTCAAGCCTGTAATCCCAGCACTTTGGGAGGCCGAAGCGGGTGGATCAAGAGGTCAAGAGATCGAGACCATCCTGGTCAACATGGTGAAACCCCGTCTCTACTAAAAATACAAAAAATTAGCTGGGCATGGTGGCGCGTGCCTGTAATCGCAGCTACTCAGGAGGCTGAGGCAGGAGAATTGCCTGAACCCAGGAGGCGGAGGTTGCGGTGAGCTGAGATCGCGCCATTGCACTCCAGCCTGGGTAACAAGAGCGAAACTCTGTCTCAAAAAACAAAAACAACAACAACAAAAAAAACAAAAACCAACACACACACACACACACACAGAAAAAGACTGCAGCTGGCATCGCACGGAGCGTTTGTGAGGGCAGCAGTTTCCCGTTGTGCCCACGGTCTCCCCTCCTACCCCTGCAGTGCAAGGAGGAGGTGGTGGGCACCTTGGATGCTGTGCAGGCACTCTCGGGGGTCAGCCAGCTCCTGCCCAAGTCCCGCGAGAACTACCTGAACCGCTGCATGGACCAGGAGCGGCTGCGGAGGGAGAGCAACAGCCAGAAGGAGATGGACAAGGTGTGCTGGCAGCGGGGCGTTCTGAGGAATTCGCTACGGGGCGGACGGGCGGCCTGATCAGAGGCTGGAAACGCGAGGCAGAGAGATGGCGGTGGAACCTGTGGGTGATCGCACCCTGGGTACCCGGAGGAGATGACCTACCAAGGGATGGGCCCTAGTAGGAGCCCCCGGAGTGGCCGCCTCCCATCCCCGTTTCCTCCCTGTGCTTCCTAGGCAGAGGCTAAAACCAAGAAGGCGGCAGAGAGCCTGCGGCGCTCAGTGGAAAAATACAACTCAGCCCGAGCTGACTTTGAGCAGAAAATGCTGGACTCGGCCCTGGTAAGGACTAGCACCTGTAGCTTTACGGCCCACATATGCCTTTGCCAGGAGGTGATGGGCTGCAGAAATCCCAGGCCAGTGCAGTGGCCTACGACTGTAATTCCGGCACTTTGGGAGGCCGAGGCGGGAGGATCACTGAGGTCAGGAGTTTGAGACAAGCCCGGCCAACGTGGCGAAACCTCATCTCTATTAAAATACATTAGCCGGACGCTGTGGCTCACGCCTGTAATCCCAGCACTTTGGGAGGCCGAGGTGGGCAGATCATAAGGTCAGGAGTTCGAGACCAGCCTGACCAACATGGGGAAACCCTGTATCTACTAAAAATACAAAAATTAGCTGGGTGTGGCGGCAGGTGTCTATAATTTCAGCTACTCAGGAGGCTGAGGCAGGAGAATCACTTGAACCTGGGAGGCGGAGGTTGCAGTGAGCCCAGGTTGCGCCATTACACTTCAGCCTGGGCGACAGAGCAAGACTCCGTCTCAAAAAAACCAAAAACCAAAAAACAAACCGTTAGCCAGGCGTGTTGGCACCGGCCTGTAATCCCAGCTACTCAGGAGGCTGAGGTGGGAGAATCACTTGAACCTGGAAGGCGGAGGTTGCAGTGAGCCAAGATCATGCCACTGCACTCCAGCTTGAGTGATAGAGTGGAAGTCTGTCTCAGAAAAAATAAAAATAAATACATAAAAGTATATTGGAATCTCAGTATTAGGAATCAATTTTTTTTCAAGTTACAAGTGATAGAAACCTTCATTCAAATTGACAAGGTGTATATATATATATATATATATATATATATATATAACCAATTTTAAAAACTGACAAGGTGATTTATAAGCTGACAGAACTGAAAGTTTTATTTTTGAGGAGTGGAGGTTTCAGGTGTAGCTGAATCCAGGTGCTCAAATAGTGCTAGCAAGAAATTGGGCATTTCTGTTTCTTTTTTTCTTTCCTTTTTTTTTTTTTAAAAAAAAGACGGGGTTTCACCATGATGGCCAGGCCGGTCTTGAACTCCTGACCTCAGGTAATCCACCCACCTCGGCCTCCCAAAGTGCTAGGATTACAGGCGTGAGCCACAGTGTCCTGCCTTTTTTTTTTTTTTTTTAAATTGAGATAGAGTCTCTCTCTGTCACCCACACTGGAGTGCAGTGCCATGATCTTGGCTCACTGCAGCCTCCACCTCCTGGGCTCAAGCAATTCTCCTGCCTCAGTCTCCTGAGTAGTTGGGATTACAGGTGCGTGCCACCACACTCAGCTAATTTTTGTATTTTTAGAGTCGGGGTTTCACCATGTTGCCCAGGGTGGTCTTGAACTCCTGACTTGAAGTGATCTGCCTGCCTCAGCCTCCCAAAGTATTGGGATTATAGGCGTGAGCCACTGTGCCTGGCCATTTCTGCTTCTGTGTGTGTGTGTGTGTGTGTGTGAGAGAGAGAGAGAGAGAATGTGTGTGTGTGTGTGTGTGTGTGTGTGAGAGAGAGAGAGAGAGAGAGAGAAAGAGAGAGAGAGAGAGAGAAGAGAATTTCATTCTGTCACCCAGGCTGGAGTGCAATGTCATGGTCTCAGCTCACTGCAACCTCCGCCTCCCAGGTTCAAGCAATTCTCCTGCCTCAGCCTCCTGAGTGGCTGGGATTACAGGTGTTCGCCACCACGCCTGGCTATTTTTTGTGTTTTTAGTAGAGATGGGTTTTCACCATGTTGGCCAGGCTGGTCTTGAACTCCTGACCTCAGATAATCGCCCCCCTCAGTCTCCCAAGTGCTGGGATTACAGGCGTGAGAACCATGCCTGGCTACTCTTTCTGCTTTTTAAGTCTGTTTTCCTCTCTGGGACATCACTCCCAGCAGACATGCCCGTGTGTTTTGTGTGTGTGTGTGTGTGTGTGTGTGTATGCACATGTGTGCATTGTATGCACATGTGTGCAGCAAAGTGGCCACCAGCAACCCCCACTTACATCCCATCAGCTCATTGGCTTGGGAATGAAAGCATCTTTTCCTATAGATTCAGCAAAAGTCCTAGGGCAGACTCTCATTGGCCTTTCCCCAAATCATTCACTGAGCCAGGGGCTTAGGGTGTTCTGATTGGTCAGGCTGAGTCACATGGCCACTCCTTCTTGGACCTGACCTTCTTTCCTCCTGCCTCTCCCCTCCTGCTTCAGCGCTTCCAAGCCATGGAGGAGACGCACCTGAGGCACATGAAGGCACTGCTGGGCGCCTATGCTCACTCGGTGGAGGACACGCATGTGCAGATCGGGCAGGTGAGTCAGGGCAGGTGTGAGGAATGAGGCTGGGGTCGCTGCTGGGCGAGGGGGCCCTGATCAGTTACACGCCCTGCCCACCTGACACAGGTGCATGAGGAATTTAAGCAGAACATTGAGAACGTCAGCGTGGAGATGCTACTCAGGAAGTTTGCAGAGAGTAAGGGCACGGGCCGGGAGAAGCCAGGTGAGTCAGGGCAGCCATCGGGGATTGCCCTGTGGGGCTGCAGGTGACGGGCAGGACTCCAGAGGCAGGAGACTGAACCTCCCTGGGCCTTGGTTTCTTCATGGGAAAAATGGGCTGCTGAGGAAATCCGGCTCTTCAGCCTGATCTTACCTGTACATTTCTGTGAACCGGATCCTAGAGGAGCCTTGAATGCCAGGCTCAGCTGATCTGACTTCGCCCCTCAGAACCTAAGGGAGCTATGGAGGGTTGTGAAGCAAAAGAACAATGTGCAAATGCTCAGATGCAGCATTGGGGAGGAGTTAAGAGCAAACGTTTTGCCGGACGCGGTGGCTCACGCCTGTAATCCCAGCACTTTGGGAGACTGAGGAGGGCAGATCACGAGGTCAGGAGATCGATACCATCCTGGCTAACGCGGTGAAACCCCAGCTCTACTAAAAATACAAAAAACTAGCCGGGCTCGGTGGCACGCACCTGTAATCCCAGCTACTTACTTGGGAGGCTGAGGCAGGAGAATTGCTTGAAACTGGGAAGCGGAGGTTGCAGTGAGCCGAGATCACATCACTGCACTCCAGCCTGGGTGACAGAGCAAGACTCTGCCTCAAAAAAAAAAAGGAAAGAAAGAAAGAAAGAAAGAAAGAAAAAGAAACTCAATTGAGGGTGGGGAGACTGGCTAAATTTTTTTTTTTTTTTTTTTGAGATGGAGTCTTGTTCCGTCGCCCAGGCTAGAGTGAAGTGGCATGATCTTGGCTCACTGCAGCCTCTGCCTCCCAGGTTTAAGCGAGTCTCCTGCCTCAGCCTCCCAAGTGGATAGGACTACAGGCTTGCACCACCATGCCTGGCTAATTTTTTTTTTTTTTTTTTTATTGTATTTTAGTAGAGACAGGGTTTCACCATGTTGCCCAGGCTGGTCAACTCCTAAGCTCAGGCAATCCATCAGACCTCCACTGTGCCCAGCCAATTCTTTTGTATTTTTAGTAGAGACAGGGTTTCACCATGTTGGCCAGGCTGGTCTCAAACTCCTGACTGCAGGTGATCTGCCCTGGCCTCCTAAGGCTGGGATGACAGGCGTGAGCCACCGTGCCTGGCCCCTCAGTGGAGTTTCTGTCTCCCATCTCAGGACCTCTGGACTTCGAGGCCTTCAGTGCGGCTGCCCTGCAGGAAGGCAAGTACGTCTGGGCCTGGATGCCCAGGCTGGACCGTGGGGCTGAGGGAGGCTGATCTGAATGTGAAAGGAGGCACCTCCCCGTGCTCAGCTGCCCCCCAATCTGTCCTCAGCAATGAAACGTTTGCGGGGAGCCAAGGCCTTCCGCCTTCCGGGACTCAGCCGGCGGGAGCGGGAGCCGGAGCCACCTGCGGCTGTGTGAGGAAGCACCCTTGCCCGGCCTAGCCCAGGCTAGCCCGGAAGCCCTCTCCTAGGATAGCCCAGGAGTATCCATATTCCAGGCTAGCCCAGGAATCCCTTCACCCAAGGCAGATCAGGAGTGCCTCTGGCCCAGGCTAGCTCACTATTACCGCTGCCAAGGCTAGTCCAGAATTCCTCCTTTTGCCAGGTTAGGCCAGGAACTGCCTGCCCCAGAGTAGCCTAGCCTTTCCCCTGCCTCAGCTGGCCCAGGATTGGTCTGTCTGTTTGCCAAGGCTAGCCCCCACTTTCCCTACCTTCATAGGGCAGCCCTTCAAATTAGTTCCAGGATTTCTTCCCTCCCAGGCTGTTTGAGAACACCCTCTACTCAGCTAACCAGATTCAACCCCCTCCCCACACAAGCCCGGGGGTCCCACTGCCTCCAGGGCTAGCTCCGGGCAATATCATAGCCTGGGAGCTGCCCCAGCTTCCACGTCCAGTGTAGGGGGGACCAGATGGGCTGCAGAAGCTGACAGCAACATCTCTTCCTCCATCCCCAGAGATAGCCTGGAGCCTGATTCAGGGGTGAGTGACGTGGGAGGGGTCAGGCTGGGCTACAAGGAGGAGGAGTTTGAACCTACTCTTGGCTCTTAAAGTTCAGATCTTTACTGGAAACTCAAGAGCCAGGACTGAGGGGCGGGCTGGAGGTGGCACAGCCTGGGGGCTGGGTTCAAATCCCACCTCAGCTGCAAAGTCCCGTGGACCACGTGGGCAGGGGTAATGTCCCTGCCAAAGCTCAGTTTATCCCAGGAACCTGCCCACACACCCGGAAAAGACAGTTGCTGCCATCAGGGTGGTTTTGAGGTCTGAGTCAGGGCCTGGGGGCGGGGCGGTTGGCAGGGTGAAATGGAAGGTTTGATACCCGGTAGCCTGACTCACCGCTGCCCCTCCCGCCGACTCTCCTAGACATGTCCGGAGGTGGATGATGAAGGTTTCACTGTCCGGCCCGACGTGACCCAAAACAATATCCTTCTGGCACCCCCTGGGGGCAGTTGTTGGCACAGCAAGGACAATAATCACTTTTCAGCAATCTTCTCTGTACATCCTGGAGAAGAGTCTCTGTGGATGAAGCCAACCTAAATGCAATCACCCACTCTATGGGGTCAGCGTTGGGCAAGAGGGAGAGAGAAAAGGAGAGCCAGCAGGGCTTCCTGGAGGAGGGGGCACCAGTGTTGGGGTTTTGCAGCTGAACAGGAGTTTGCCAGTTTGGGCTGGGCCGGCTTGTGCCAAGGCTTGGCGGTGGGGTGGGTGTCAGGACTTAGGTGGCAAGCGGTGAGCGGTGGGGTTGTGCAGGACCTCCAAGGGTGTGAGCAGGGAGGGACGAGGCTGAGTTGGAGAGCTGACTGGGGAGAAGCTTGTGCTGGGATTGGCTTGGGCCTTGACCGTGACCCACGCACGGCCGAGCCCTCCCGTTTCTCATCCAGCGACTCCGACTTCGACGATGAAGAGCCCCGCAAGTTCTACGTGCACATCAAGCCTGCCCCGGCCCGGGCTCCGGCCTGCAGCTCCGAGGCGGCGGCGGCACAGCTCAGGGCCACCGCGGGCAGCCTCATCCTTCCGCCCGGCCCGGGGGTGAGGCGTGGGAGGGGTGCCCTGGGTGGTGCTGGTGAGGCTGGCTGGATGCCCTCGTATGTGATGTTGTCCCCTTTGTCCACAGGGCACCATGAAACGCCATTCTTCACGTGAGTAGCCATCGGTCTTCAGAGTGGGGAGGATGCCAAGGTAGGGAGGCTGTGGGTGTGGACTTGAATCGTCGCTCTGTTGTGTCACTTGGGTCAGGCTGCTTAACCACTCTGATCTTCAGTCTCCTTTTCTGTAAAATGAGGTCATTATGAAATTAAATGAGAGCTGAAAAGGGTAGCTGGGGCCAGGAGGAGCCGACGTCTGGAGACGGGCTGACTCAGGCTTGAATCTGTGTCTGCCTGATTCGCTGATCACCTTGGGCAACTGGACGGTGCCGAACCTCAGTCCCCTGGTCTGTGGAGTGGGGAGCATTGCAGACTCAAAGAGGTGCATCTCTTGTAGGGGACGCTGCTGGGAAACCCCAGAGACCACGGTCTGCTCCCAGAACTGGCAGGTGGGTTCCACATGAGTGGGCAGGTGGGGGCTGTCCCCACCTCCTCTCTCCACCTCCCCATATCTCTGCCTGGTGTTGTCTTGTCCTGACTGGGAGTTGAAGTCACACTGGGATTTTTTTGTTTTTTGTTTTTTGAGAGGGAGTCTCACTCTGTGGCCCAGGCTGGAGGGCAGTGGTGCGATCTCGGCTCACTGCAACCTCTGCCTCCCGGGTTCAAGAGATTCTCCTGCCACAGCCTCCTGAGTAGCTGGGATTACAGGCGCCCGCCACCACCCCAGCTAATTTTTGTATTTTTAGTAGAGACGGGGTTTCACCATGTTGGCCAGGCTGGTCTCGAACTCCTGACCTCAAGTGATCTGCCCACCTTGGCCTCCCAAAGTGCTGGGATTACATGTGTGAGCCATGGCGCCTGGCCTATGCTGGCTTTTGAGGGACCATTTAGTCATTCATTTGATGAACATTTATTGAGTGCCTGCTGTGCAGCTGTGCTGTTCTAGGGCCTGGGTTCTGAGACACGTCTCCCTTCTCAGAGTCACATTCTAGTGACTCAGATTTTAAGAACAGCAAATAAGGCTGGGTGCGGTGGCTCACACCTGTAATCCCAGCGCTTGGGGAGGCCAAGGTGGGTGGATCACCTGAGGTCGGGAGTTCGAGACCAGCCTGACCAACATGGAGTTAACACCATCTCTACTAAAAATACAAAACTAGTCGAGTGCAGTGGCGCATGCCTGTAATCCCAGCTACTTGGGAGGCTCAGGCAGGAGAATCACTTGAACTCAGGAGGCAGAGGTTGTGGTGAGCCGAGACTGTGCCACTGCACTCCTGCTTGGGCAGCAAGAGTGAAATTCTATTTCAAAAAAAAAAAAAAAAAAAAAAAGCAAATAAGTTAGAGCATATTTGATACTTCTAAGCGCTATGAAGAAACTAAAGCCGACAACGTGAAGAAAGGAGGAGGTGACTTCGCTTGGAGTGGGGATGGGGTCCTCCCCAAGGGAATGACTTAGAGCCAAGCCCCACAGAGGAGCCAGGAGGTGGCTGTGAAGAGTGCTGAGGGAATGGAACTCCAGACTGGGAACAGGCTGGGCACAGTGGCTCACACCTGTAAGCCCAGGACTTTGGGAAGCCGAAGTGGGCAGTTCATTTGAGGTCAGCAATTCGAGACCAGCCTGGCCAAGCTGGTGAAACCCCATTTATACTAAAAATACAAAATTAGCCAGGTGTGGTGGCAGGTGCCTGTAATCCCAGCTACCCAGGAGGCTGAGGCAGGAGAATCGCTTGAACCAGGGAGACGGAGGTTGCAGCGAGCTGAGATCGGGCTGCTGGGCTCCAGCCTGGGTGACAGAGTGAGACTCTGCCTTTTAAAAAATGGTGGGGATGGCTGGGCGCGGTGGCTCAAGCCTGTAATCCCAGCACTTTGGGAGGCCGAGGTGGGTGGATCACGAGGTCAAGAGATCGAGACCATCCTGGTCAACATGGTGAAACCCCGTCTCTACTAAAAATACTAAAAATTAGCTGGGCATGGTGGCGTGTGCCTGTAATCCCAGCTACTCAGGAGGCTGAGGCAGGAGAATTGCCTGAACCCAGGAGGCGGAGGTTGCGGTGAGCCGAGATCATGCCATTGCACTCCAGCCTGGGCAACAAGAGCGAAACTCCGTCTCAAAACAAAACAAAAAAAAAAAAAAAAAAAAAAAATGGTGGGGACAGCATGTGCAAAGGCCCCAGGGTGGGATGAGGCTTGGGGAAAAACAGAAGCCGCCCTCTTGGCCTCCTCTCTAGCTGCGCAGAGAAATTGCAGTCAGAGGAGCAGGCGTCCAAGAACCTGTTTGGGCCGCCCCTGGAGTCAGCCTTTGACCACGAAGATTTTACAGGTGATGGGCATAAGGGATTGGAGGGCATGGGTGTGGCCAGAGGGAGGATGGGTGGGGCCATTGCAAAGTGAGGCCGCTCACGTCCGCGGGAGGACAGGCCAGGCTGGAGGGAAGGCTGGCCCGTGTGCGGGTGGGCGGGGCCGGAGTGACGGTGGGCGGGGCCACGGGGAGGGCGGGGCCCTGGGCGGTGACTGGGTGGATGGGCCGGGCATTTTTGGAGAGGGAGGTCACCAGAAGGCGTGGCCTCAGGGGCTTGCACAAGGACTGAATGGGAGCCCCCCCCCCCCAGACCTTTCCTCGACGTTGCTGTAGCCTGCAGGAGGATGGGCGGGGACTCCAAGTGGGTGAGGGTCGGAGCTGACCGCCCCCTTCCCTCCCCAAGGCTCTAGCAGCCTGGGCTTCACCTCCAGCCCTTCCCCTTTCTCCTCCTCGTCGCCCGAAAATGTGGAGGATTCCGGCCTGGACTCTCCGTCCCACGCGGCACCTGGCCCTTCCCCAGATTCCTGGGTCCCCCGCCCAGGCACGCCGCAGAGCCCGCCCAGCTGTAGGGCGCCGCCCCCAGAGGCCCGGGGGATCCGGGCACCGCCTCTGCCAGACTCGCCGCAGCCCCTCGCCCCCTCTCCAGGGCCCTGGGGGCTGGAGGCCTTGGCTGGAGGAGGTGAGTCCCACGGGCCTGGGCCTGAGAGTTGCTGGAACCCTGGGCCGGGGATTGAGCGCCTGCTGTGGGCAGGGCCTGATCAGGCTGCTGGAGACACAGCCAGGGTCAGGAGGGCAGAACCTCCCACCTCGCGGAGACAACACTGAGATGGACATTTAGCAAGGCAGGCGGTAGCGGGTGCCAGCTGGGGGCCCTCCCTGAGGAAGGGACATCTGAGCTGCGATTTCAGGGATGTCAGGACAGAACCGCTCGGACCTGGGGGAAAGACGTGCTGGGCAGTGGGCACAGCCCTAGTGCAGGAAGGCGCTAGGCACGTCTGAAGAACAGCAAGGCCGGCCTGCTGGAATGCGGTGATGAGGGGAGGAGGTGGGAGAGAGTGGGGCTGTCGGCAGGGAAACGGGACCAGGCAGGGCTTGTGAGCATCACCCTGAGTAACGATGAGGGCTATGAACAGGGAGGCCTGAGAGGCCCTGGGCAGCATCTCAGCAGTGCCTCTGTGCAATCGCTCCCAGACCTGATGCCTGTGCCTGCTGACCCCACAGCCAGGGAGGGTCTGGCTGCCCCGCCCAGGAGACTGCGCTCTAGGAAGGTGTCCTGCCCCCTCACACGCAGCAACGGGGACCTGGTAGGTGAGGGGCACGGCAGGAGCTGGGCTGTGGGCACCTCTGGGGTCCGCTTTGGGCACGGCTCCCGGGGACCCCCAGCCCAGCTTGTCTCTTTCCCTTCCAGTCTCGTTCCCTGAGCCCCTCCCCACTGGGCTCTTCGGCCCCCAGCACTGGCCCGGAACGGCTCTGCTTCTCATCCCAGACAGGACACGGTACGTGAGGGTGGGCCTGGGCCCTGCTTTGGGCCTCAGTCTCACCTTCTGTGGTTTGGGTGGGTAGCTTCTCTGTTGGCACAGGTGTGGCGGGGCCGAGGTGGGGGCGGGGTCTCGAGCCTGAGGCCTGTCTTCACCCGCTCTGTCTGTTCCCCATTCCCTCCCCGCCACCCCCAGGAGTCTCCCGGGGTCCGAGCCCTGTGGTCCTGGGCTCCCAGGATGCCCTGCCGGTAGCCACAGCCTTCACGGAATATGTCCACGCCTACTTCCGTGGCCACAGCCCCAGGTACAGGGTGACAGGGCCCGTGGGGGGGTCTGTGTTGGGGGGGCGTCCAGCAGGGACAGCTTTCAGATGTGCTTCATGGCCTTGAACACCAAGCCAAGTGACCAGGCCCCCATGTCCATGTTCTAAGGGCAATGGAGCCAGGGAGGGCCTTTTTTTTTTTTTGAGATGGACCTTCGCTCTTGGCACCCAGACTGGAGTGTAGTGGCGTGAGCTCAGCTCACCACAACCTCCGCCTCCCGGGTTCAAGTGATTCTCCTGCCTCAGCCTCCCACGTAGCTGGAACTACAGGTGCCCACCAACGCACCTGACTCATTTTTTTAATTTTTCGTTTGTTTTGAGACAGGGTCTCACTCTGTCGCTCAGGCTGGAGTGCAGTGGCATGATCTTGGCACACTGCCACCTCTGCCTCATGAGTTCAAGCAATTCTCCTGCCTCAGCTTCTCAAGTAGCTGGGATTACAGGTGCCCACCACCACGCCCAGCTAATTTTGTATTTTTAGGAGAGACAGGGTTTCACCGTGTTGGCCAGGCTGGTCTCGAACTCCTGACTTCAAATGATCAGCCCGTCTCAGCCTCCCAAAGTGCTGGTATTACAAGCATGAGCCGCCACGCCTGGCCATAGGAGGGCATTTGAGCAGGGCTAGGCATTACTGTAGACTCGAAGCTGCCACGCGCATTTCGATGAAGAGACCCAGACTAGTTAGTCGCAGTAACGGGGGTTAGAGGGTGGGTTAGGGAAAAGCAGAGGGGCCAAGGATATATACTGGGATGGCCTACAGCAAAAAAAGATCTGAAAGTCAAACCAGGAAGAAGAGGTGAGTGTCAGATCGAAAACCCAAGCAGACGATGGCTAAAAAACTGAACATTTTAATTTGAGCTTCCTGGTGGCCTAGGAGAAAAGAGAGCTAGGGAAGATGTTCCTGCCTCCTTCAGCCCAGGGTGGATTCTTCCTGTGTAGGCAGGAACGAAAGAGAAAGAAGTTGGGGGAAAGGACATGGGGCATCCTCAGGGCCATCCTAGATCTGAGGGGTCTGGGGAGCCACAGGCAGCAGTGGAACCAGGAGAAGGGGGAGGATGAGACGCCAGACACAGCTCTGAGCCAACGTCCAGTCCCTCCGCCCTCCCCAGCTGCCTGGCTCGAGTCACTGGGGAGCTGACCATGACCTTCCCTGCTGGCATCGTGCGTGTGTTCAGCGGGACCCCGCCCCCGCCCGTCCTCAGCTTCCGGCTTGTACACACGGCTCCTATAGAGCACTTCCAGCCCAACGCCGAGCTGCTCTTCAGGTACTGCGCATGGGCAGTGGGAGAGGGCCTCAGAGGCTGCTGGGGGTCACGGGCTTCTGGGCTCTGAATTCCCTCTCTGCCCCCTGGGATTTTTTTTTTTTTTTTTTTTTTTTTTTGAGACAGAGTCTCACTCTGTTGCCCAGGCTGCAGTGCAGTGGCGAGATGTCAGCTCACTGCAACCTCCACCTCCCGGGTTCAAGCAATTCTCCTGCCTCAGCCTCCTGAGTAGCTGGGATTACCGGCGTGCGCCACCACACCCAGCTAATTTTTGTATTTTTAGTAGAGACCGGGTTTCACCATGTTGGTCAGACTGTCTCAAACTCCTGACCTTGTGATCCTCCTGCTTTGGCCTCCCAAAGTGCAATGATTACAGGTGTGAGCCGCCACGCCCCGAGGAGGCCTCCTTGGATTTGCTGTGTGGCCTGGGGCAAGTAACTTGCCCTCTCTGACCCTGGTTTTCCATCCCTCCTTTACTGCCCCCACCACTACCACTCAGGTAGGGCTTTGGTGGGCCAGGAAATGGCATCTTTAGGAAGCGCTTGGGGTAGTTTGAATGTTGAGAGCCCTGGGAGGGCATCTCCCGAGGGTTGGGGTGATCAGTCCGGGTCTCCGCAGTGACCCCTCCCAGAGTGACCCTGAGACCAAAGACTTCTGGCTCAACATGGCAGCTCTGACCGAGGCCCTGCAGCGCCAGGCAGAGCAGAACCCCACCGCCTCCTACTACAACGTGGTGCTGCTGCGGTACCAGGTGCGCCACCCACGTGGGGCCGGGAGGAGGTGGAGTGGGGATGGGGTGAGCCAGCAGCCGACTCGGAAGTGCCTGCCTGTTGGCCAAGCTGGTCTCGAACGCCTGACCTCAAGGCATCCAACCTGTGAGAGCCGATGAGCGGGGAGCGCGTAGGGTTGGGAACGAATGGTGGAGTAGTCGGTGTGGGAGGGCGTG
Organism: Saimiri boliviensis; assembly: GCF_048565385.1. Lineage (NCBI taxonomy): Eukaryota > Metazoa > Chordata > Mammalia > Primates > Cebidae > Saimiri > Saimiri boliviensis. Next base: position 29,822,295 of record NC_133462.1, on the reverse strand, counting down.
CAGCCCTGTTGCGGATACCTTCATTATGTGAACTAGAAGAGGCCCAGCCAGGGAACCTTGCCCTTGAACTTCCTTGGGAGACTTTTCTTAGAATGATGCGCTCTCCTGCCCCCTGCTGGAACCCTGGGGTAATACAGCCTGTCATCCGTCAGATCTCCCTGTGACCGGGCTCTCTTGGGGCGGGGTGTGCGTGCGTCGCAGGTCAAGGTGGTTGAATCGTGCGCGTGTGGCAAGACGAGATGGCCCAAGCCATGTGCTCTCTCCCGTTCTGATTCCTCCTAGTTCTCCCGCCCGGGTCCCCAGTCTGTGCCTCTGCAGCTCAGTGCCCACTGGCAGTGTGGGGCCACCCTCACCCAGGTCTCGGTGGACTACGGCTACCGGCCCGGTGCCACGGCTGTGCCCACGCCACTCACGAACGTCCAGATCCTGCTGCCCGTGGGGGAGCCTGTGACCAACGTCCGCCTGCAGCCAGCCGCCACCTGGTGAGGGCGTGTGGGAGGCATTTCCCCCACAAGCCCAGACCTTCCCCTTGATGACGGTTAAAGGGTGCACTCTGGGCCTGACCCTTCACTGGTGATTCCACCCTGCTTAGCACTGAGGGTGATATTATGAGGGCCAGGTGCGGTGGGTCATGCCTGTAATCGCGATGCTTTGGGAGGCTGAGATGGGAGGATCACTTAAGGCCAGGAGTTTGAGACCAGCCTGGGCAATATAGTGAGACCTCATCTCTACAGAAAATATTTTAGCTTTATCAATTTAATTAATTAATTAATTTTGAGATGGAGTCTCGCTCTGTCACCCAGGCTGGAGTGCAACCGCAGGATCTCAGCTCACTGCCACCTCCGCCTCCTGGGTTCAAGCGATTCACCTCCCGAGTAGCTGGGATTACAGGTGCCTGCCACCACACCCAGCTAATTTTTGTATTTTTTTTTTTTTTTTTTAGTAGAGACAGCATTTTACCATGTTGCCCAGTCTGGTCTCGAACCCCTCACCTCAGGTGATCCACCCACCTCAGCCTCCCAAATCCAAAGTACTGGGATTATAGGCACGAGCCACTGCACCCAGCCTTCCAAAAAATATTTTAAAAAGTAATCAGGCGTGGTGGTGTGCTCCTGTAGTCTCGGCTACTTGGGAGGCTAAGGCAGAAGGATCACTTGAGCCCAGGAGCTGAGGCTGCAGGGGGTTAGCCTGGTTGACAACCGTCTCTCTTTCTTTCTTTCTTTATTTTTATTTATTTTGAGACGGAGTTTCGCTCTTGTTGCCCAGGCTGGAGTGCAATGGCACCATCTCAGCTCACTGCGACCTCTGCCTCCCAGGTTCAAGCGATTCTCCTGCCTCAGTTTCCCAAGTAGCTGGGATTACAGGCATGTGCCACCACGCCCAGCTAATTTTGTATTTTTAGTAGAGACAGGGTTTCTCCATGTTGGTCAGGCTAGTCTGGAACTCCCGATCTCAGGTGATCTGCCCCCCTCAGCCTCCCAAAGTACTGAGATTACAGGCATGTGCCACCATGCCCAGCTAATTTTGTATTTTTAGTAGAAACGGGGTTTCTCCATGTTGGTCAGGCTGGTCTCAAATTCATGACTTCAGGTGATCCGCCTGCCTCGGCCTCCCAAAGTGCTGGGATTACAGGTGTGAGCCACCGCGGCCGGCCAGAACCCTCTCTTAAAAAACAGAAATTAGGCCGGGTGTGGTGGCTCTCACCAGCAATCCCAGAACTTTGGGAGGCCGAGGCGGGCGGATTACCTGAGGTCAGGATTTCGAGACCAGCCTGGTTAATATGGCGAAACCTCATTTCTACTAAAAATACAAAAGATTAGCCAAGCATGGTGGCACGTGCCTGTAACCCCAGCTACTCAGGAAGTTGAGGCAGGAGAATCACTTGAACCCGGGAGGCGGAGGTTGCAGTGAGCAGAGATCACGCCACTGCACTCCAGCCTGGGTGACAGAGGGAGACTCCATCTCGAAAACAAAAACAAAAACATCAACGTGCTGTGTGGCTCCGTGGCTATTCCGCATCTCACCCCGATTTCACAGATGGGGAAATTGAGGTGAAGTGGGGAGAAGGCTTGCTGGGGTCACACAGCCAGGAGGCAGCGGAGCTGGGACCCTGGGCTCTCAGCATCCTCTCTGGGGAAGCCCTGACTGAGATTCTCTCACTGCCAGGAGCCTGGAGGAGAAGCGGCTCACATGGAGGCTTCCAGATGTGTCTGAGGCAGGGGGTGAGCTTCGGTTGTGCCTGAGGGCCCGGGGGGAGGGACTGCGGTCAGGGGGTGGCACTTACTTGCATCGGATAGAATTGGGGGTGTACTGGGGGTGAGCACGGGCACTGAGGAAGGCTTTAGCAAGCTGGAGGAGGGCTGGGCGGGTGGTCTGGGCTGTGACCCGGTGCTCTGCATGGCTCACGTGAGCCCAGGATTTGGAGGCTACAGTAACTCATGATCACACCACGGCACTCTAGCCGGGGCAACAGAGCCAGACCGTGTTCTAAAAAACAAACCAGCCAGCAAAAAATGCCAGGCGCAGTGGCTCACGCCTGTAGTCCCAGCACTTTGGGAGGCCGAGAGGGGTGGATCACTTGAGGTCAGGAGTTCTAGATCAGCCTGGCCAGCATGGTGAAATCCTGTCTGTACTAAAAATACAAAAATGAGCTGGGCATTGTGGCAGGTGCCTGTAATCCCAGCTGTGGGAGGCCGAGGCAGGAGAATCACTCGGAGGCAGAGGTGGCAGTGAGCCAGGATTGTGCCACTACATTCCAGCCTGGGCGACAAAGTGAGACTTTGTCTTGAAAAAAAAGCTGGAGGAGGGCATAGTTCTATAATCCCAGTGCTTTGGGAGGCCCAGATGGGAGGATCACTGGAGCCCAGGAGTTGGAGGCTGCAGTGACCTATGATTGCACCACTACACTTCAGCCTGGGCGACAAAGCCAGACCCTGTCTCTAAAAAAAAAAAAAAAAAAAAAAAAAAAAGCTAGGCTGGGCACAGTGGCTCACTCCTGTAATCCCAGCGCTTTGGGAGGCTGAGGCGGGCGGATTGCCTGAGGTCAGGAGTTCGAGACTAGCCTGGCTAACATGTTGAAACCCCGTCTCTACTAAAAAGACAAAAATTAGCCTGCACCTGTAATCCCAGCTACTCGGGAGTCAGGCAGGGGAACTGCTTCAACCTGGGAGGCAGAGGTTGCAGTGAGCCAAGATCATACCACTGCACTCCAGCCTGGGTGACAGAGTGAGGCTCCATTTAAACAGCCGGGCGCGGTGGCTCAAGCCTGTAATCCCAGCACTTTGGGAGGCCGAGGCGGGTGGATCACGAGGTCAAGAGATCGAGACCATCCTGGTCAACATGGTGAAACCCCGTCTCTACTAAAAATACAAAAAATCAGCTGGGCATGGTGGCGCGTGCCTGTAATCCCAGCTACTCAGGAGGCTGAGGCAGGAGAATTGCCGGAATCCAGGAGGCGGAGGTTGCGGTGAGCCGAGATCGCGCCATTGCACTCCAGCCTGGGTAACAAGAGCGAAACTCCGTCTCAAAAAAAAAAAAAAGGTGGAGGTGAGGGTGTCCCAAAGCCAGATGGGCAGACACACAGACACAGCAGGTGCAAAAGCCCTGAGGCAGGGCCCCCCTCGCCAGCCACACAAAACCCAGTGATGCCAGGCGAGACGGACGCAGGGGATGGAAGGGAGATGTGATGAGGCACATGAAGGCCACGAAGCAAAGGGCTTCAGGGTCCGAAGAGGAGCTTGGTTCACCGCTGGGCCTGGGCCGGCGCTGGGGCGCAGCTGACCGCAGGCCTCCCCAGGCTCTGGCCGCCTCTCTGCCAGCTGGGAGCCGCTCTCGGGGCCCAGCACACCCAGCCCCGTGGCCGCGCAGTTCACCAGCGAGGGGGCCACGCTGTCGGGCGTGGACTTGGAGCTCGTGGGCAGTGGGTACCGCATGTCGCTGGTGAAGAGGAGGTTCGCCACAGGTACTCCCCAACCCTGCTGCCGGGGGGACCCCAGGAGCCGGGACCTGGCTGGGGGCAAGCAAGCCCCGGGCTGGCGGGGAGGGATGGGGTGGGGCATCCTTGGGAAAGACAAGGGTGGGTGTTGGGGCCAGGAGACTGCAGATGGGGGACACAGGTGGGGAAGGAGCCGGGGCCCCATGTATCTTGGGCTGGCCTCTGGAGGACATCCTTGAAAGGACCAAGCTGGCCCGGTGTGGCGGCTCACGCCTATCATCCCAGCACTTTGGGAGGCCAAGGCGGGTGGATCACCTGAGGTTATGAGTTTGAGACCAGCCTGACCAACATGGAGAAACCCCGTCTCGACTTAAAAATAGAAAAATATAGCTGGGCGTGGTGGCGCATGCCTGTAATCCCAGCTACTTGGGAGGCTGTCAGGAGAATCGCTTGAACCCGGGAGGTGGAGGTTGTAGTGAAGGCCATTGCACTTGAGCCTGGGCGACTGGAGTGAAACTCTGTCTCCAGAAAAAAAATAAAAGGACCCAAGCCAGGGAGCTCAAAGCCCTCCTGCCACCCCCTCCTCCAGCCCCACCCTGCCCCCATCAGCGGGCTCCTGGGGCCCAAGGGCAGCAGGGACAATGAGTTACGGGGGTGTTTGAAGAGGACAAGGAAGATCGAAGCATCCCAGGGTGGGAGCAGGGGACCCCCTCCTGCATTCCTCCCCGCCCCTTCCCCTCCCGCACCCCTCCTCCCCGCGCCCCCCCACCCCTTCTCCCCGTGCCCCCCCACCCCTCCTCTCCGTGCCCCCTCCCGCACCCCTCCTCCCCGCACCCCTCCTCCCCGCGCCCCCACCCCTCCTCTCCGCACCCCCTCCCGCACCCCTCCTCCCTGCGCCCCCCCGCACCCCTCCCTCCCTGCGCCCCCTCCCGCACCCCTCCTCCCCGCACCCCTCCTCCCCGCGCCCCCACCCCTCCTCCCCGCGCCCCCCCACCCCTCCTCTCCGCGCCCCCTCCCGCACCCCTCCTCCCTGCGCCCCCCTCCCGCACCCCTCCTCCCCGCCCCCTCACAGCCACGCCCCTACAGGGATGTACCTGGTGAGCTGCTGAATCCGCAGACGCTGCCGTCCCAGCTCTGCACTGCGCCCTGGTGCTGGTTGACCGCCCCCTGCCCTCCAGTGGGACCCTGGGGCCTCCCACCCCAGCCTCCCTGAGGCCCAGACTCCACGGAGAGGAGCCCCATGCCCAGCCTGGCTGAGCCTGAGATTCACTCCTCCCCCTCATGCCAACCCCACACAGGTCCTGGCCTTTTAATGTTCTTTGAATAAACACTTTATTTTCTAATAAAATAAAAAAGGAAAGCTTTTCCTGCTCCAGGAAGTGTCCTTTGCGTTGTCGGAGACAGGAGGAAGAGAAGGAGATGGATACAATATACCTAAGGCACCTCCCTTCCTGCAGCGTGTTCAACCCGTACAGGGCCATTCTGGGAGAGAAAGAACCAGACACAGACACCCCAGCCCCACGGTCTAGAGGGAGGGAGGAGGACCAGAGGAGCCTAGAAGGGGGTGCCAGGAGTCTTCCCAAGCAGTTAGGAAGACTTCCTAAGGAGGGGGCATTATAAATGGGGTTTTGAGGTATGAGTAGGAGTTTGCAAGCTAGGAACGGGCATCTCAAGCAAAGTAATGGGAAGCTGTTAGTTCAGTGAGGAAGCAATCAGTAACCTACAAACATTAATTGGGTACCTACAGTATACCACATAGCAGGGAGAGAGCTGTGAGCAGAACAAAGTTCTTGGAAGCCAGACAGTAGAGACAGGAAGCCTGAGTGAGGAGCTGCTTGGCTACCACCGGCCATGTGACTTGAGCCTCAGTTTGCTCATCTGCAACTCACCTCACTGGGAATCTGTGGGAGGTCACACACTTTGAAGAGTGCCAGCTACAGGGCAGAACACCCAGTAGTACCGGGCAGCGTTGGGAGCCTCGGGTGGAGGGTGGACCTTGGTGCAGGTGTGGGAGGGAGGGCAGGACTGAAGTAGTCACAGCAGACTGTAGCAGGGAGCAGGTCTGAGGCCAGGGGACAGTCTTGGGTCCTGATGGACCTGCTGGGAACCGGGGCCCGTGTTCCTGACCTTGACACTGGGAAGACCCATGAGCATGCCCAGACTGGAAGAAACTCAAAAGGAAGGACGTAGGAGGTGGGATTTGGCACGAGACCTGCCGTGGGTTCCCTCTGATCCTCCCACCCTGTCCTCCGAAGAGAGAGTGCGTCTGGGGGTGCCTCGGTTTCCTTGTCTGTAACATGGGAGGAATCCCGACATTGGGAGACGATCGGGGAGCACCCTTGGCACAGAGCAAGTACACGACACTGTCTGAGAGCCGGGCGCCGTGGCTCACGCCGGTAATCCCAGCACTGTGGGAGGCCAAGGCAGGAGGATCACTTGAGACCAGGAGTTCAAGACCAGCCTGGGCAACATAGCAAGACTCCTGTTCCTACAAAAATAGAAAAATTGGCCAGCCATGGTGGCACATGCCGGGGGTCCCAGCTGCTCGGGAGGCTGAGGCAGGAGGATCAATTGAGCCCAGGAGGTTGAGGCTACCGTGAGCTAAGATCACACTGGTGCACTCCAACCTGGGCAACCAGAGTGAGACCCCATCTCTTAAAACAACACAGGCCGGGCGCGGTAGCTCACACCTGTAATCCCAGCACTTTGGGAGGGCGAGCTGGGTGGGTCATTTGAGGTCAGGAGTTCAAGACCAGCCTGGCCAACATGGTGGAACCCCAGCTGCACTAAAAATACAAAAACTAGCCGGGCGGTACTGGTGCGTGCCTGTAATTCCAGCAACTCGGGAGGCTGAGGCAGGAGAATCACTTGAGCCTGGGAGGCAGAGGTTGCAGTGAGCCGAGATTGCGCCAGGGCACTCCAGCCTGGGGGACAGAGTGAAACCCTGCCTCAAAAAAACAAAACAAAAATCGGCTATAGGACGAAAGGGTGATTATAGGACTTAGGACATCCAATGAGGGCAGAGGCTGCTACAGCACCTGCCCCATCTGGGTACAAACGGTCCAGGGACTGTGCAGCCCTTCCAGTCCTCTCCCTGGTGGGCCTCAGCGCCTAGACTACAAATTCAGAGATCACACCTGCCCAGTGGGGCCCTGGGTGTCAGGGACAGAGCTGCAGAGGTGACAAAATCAAAGCCTAGGCCAGGCACGGTGGCTCACGTCTGTAATCCCAGCACTCTGGGAGGCCAAGGGAAGCGGATCACTTGAGGTCAGGGGTTCGAGACCAGCCTGGCCAACATGCTGAAACCCTGTTTCTACTAAAAATACAATAATTAGCCAGATGTGGTGGCGGGGGCCTGTAGTCCCAGCTACAACAGGAGGCTGAGGTAGGAGAATCGCTGGAACCCGGGAGGCGGAGGTTGCAGTGAGCCGAGATCATGCCGCTGCCCTCCAGTGTAGGCTACAGAGTGAGACTCCATCTCAAAAAAACAAGACGAAAATTGCTGGACACGGTGGCTCACACCTGTAATTCCAGCACTTTGGGAGGCTGAGGCGCGTAGATCATGAAGTCAAGAGTTTTGAGACCAGCCTGGCCAAGATGGTGAAACCCTGTCTCTACTAAGAATACAAACATGAGCCGGGCTTGGTGGCCCGTGCCTGGCATCTCAGCTATTTGGGAGGCTGAGGCAGGAGATCGCTTGAACCTGGGAGGCGAAGGTTGCAGTGAGCCGAGATCGCGCCACTGCACTCCAGCCTGGGCGACAGAGCAAGACTCCATGTCGAAACGAAACAAACTAACAAAAAAAAAAAAAAAAACAAAAACAGGCAAAGAAGGCACTTTGCCCAGGTGTGGCCTCCTAACTGCCCAGCCTTCCAGAGCAGGTGTGAAATGACCTATCTCAGGAGAGTGAATTCAGAGAGAGAGGGAGGATGTGAAACCCGTTAAACCTGCCAACCCCGGGCAGGCGTGGTACCCTCGTGCAGTTTAAGTGCCCTGGTCTCTCCCACCCGAGGGACCTTACAACCTCAGCTGTGGCATGTGGTGATTCATTGGCAACAGCGTTATCAGTTGGGTCATGTGTCAGAGGCCACCGTCAGCTGGTAAGTGATCTAACTGGATTTTTTTTTTAATTGAGGTGAAATTCAGGTAAAAAATGAACCACTTTAAGGTGAACGATTCACTGAGATTCAATACCTTCACAATACTGGGCAACCACACCTTTGATCTAATTCCAGAACATTTTCATCCTTCTACAAAGGAAACCCCAGCCACACCCCATTTCCCTCTCGAAGCCCCTGGCAATCACTAATCTGCTTCCTGTCTCTGTGGCTTTGCCTGTTCTGGGCGTTTCATAGCAATGGAATCACACTATACGTGGCCTTTTGTGTCTGGCTTCTTCAACTCAGCAATGGGTTTTTGAGTTTCATTCTCGTTGTAGCATGGATCAGTTCAATCTCTTTTTTTCTGAGACAGATTCTTGCTCTGTCGCCCAGGCTGGAGTGCAGTGGCACGATCTTGGCTCGCTGTAACCTCCACCTCCTGGGTTCAAGCAGTTCTTCTGCCTCGCCTCCTGAGTCACTGGGATTACAGGTGTGCACCACAATGCCCAGATAATTTTTGTATTCTTTAGTAAAGATGGGGTTTTGCCATGTTGGCCATGTTGGTCTCAAACTCGTGACCTCAAGTGATCTGCCTGCCTTGGCTTCCCAAAGTGCTGGGATTACAGGTATGAGCCACTGTGCCTGGCCAGGACTTCAGTCTTTCTGATAGCTCAATAAGACTCCAGTCGGGACACAGCGGCTCACACCTGTAAATCTCTGGGAGGCTGAGGCAGGTGGATCACCCGAGGTCAGGAGTTCAAGACCAGCCTGGGCAACATGGTGAAACCCCATCTCTACTAAAAATACAAAAAGTAGCCGCGCATGGTGGTGGGCATCTGTAATCCCAGCTACTTGGGAGGCTGAGGCAGGAGAACTGCTTGAACCCAGGAGGCGGAGGTTGCAGTGAGCTGAGATCATGCCACTGCACTCCAGCCTGGGTGACAGAGCGAGACTCCATCTTGAAAAAAAAAAAAGACTCAAGACTCCATTGATGGACCACATGTAATTGATCCATTCATCCACTGGATGCTTGAGTGGAGTTGAAAAGAGCTTTGTGAATTGTGCTGCTGTGAACTTCCCAGTGCGAGCTTTTGTTTGAACCCCTGTTTTCAGCTCCTTTGGGTAGGTTCCTAAGAGTGCCATCATGGGATCGTAGGGTCATTCTAGTCCAGATTTTGAACCCAGACCTCTGGGACCAGAGATCACTCTGTTGCACCCAGTGAACCCAGGAAGCACTTGCTTTAAAAGGACTGGGGGCTCAGGGTGTCTGCGTGTCTCACCCATGGGAAAACGGTTCAGTGTCCCTGGATGAGCAGGGCGGGGCTGGCGCTCACATCCTCCCAGCACCCTGAATTCTAGAGGGCCAGTATCCCTGGTGGAGGAGGAGATGAGCAGGGACCCTGCCATGGGATGGGACTTTTTATTTTTGAGACTGAGTCTCGCTCTGTTGCCCAGGCTGGAGCGCAGTGGTGCGATCTGCGCTCACTGCAACCTCTGCCTCCCGGGTTCAAGTGATCCTCCTGCCTCAGCCTCCTGAGTAGCTGGGATTACAGGCGCACACCACCACGCCTGGCTAATTATTATTATTATCATTATTTATTATTTTTTTTTTTTTTGAGACAGAGTGTTGCTGTATCTCCCAGGCTGGAGTGCAGTAGTGTGATCTCGGCTCACTGCAACCACTACCTCCCCAGTTCAAGTGATTCTCCTGCTTCGGCCTCCTGAGTAGCTGGGATTACAGGCGCCTGCCAGTATGCCTGGTTGATTTTTTTTTTTTTTTTTTTTTTTTGAGATGGAGTCTCACTCTATCACCAGGCTGGAGTGTAGTGGTGCAATCTCGGCTCACTGCAACCTCCACCTCCCAGTTCAAGTGATTCTTCCACCTCAACCTCCCAAGAAGCTGGGACTACAGGTGCGTGCCAGCATGCCTGGCTAACTTTTTGTATTTTTTTTAGTAGAGATGGGGTTTCACCACATTGGCCAAGATGGTCTCGATCCCTTGACCTTGTGATCCTCCCACCTTGGCCTCCCAAAGTGCTGGGACTACAGGCGTGAATACCATGCCCAACTTGTATTCTTTCACAGAGATGGGTTTTGCCATGTTGGTCAGGTTGGTCTTGAACTCCTGGCCTCAGGTGATCCGCTCACCCCAGCCTTTGGAAGATGCTGGGATTACAGGCGTGATCTCCCTACCTCAGCCTTCCAGAGTGCTGGGATTATAGGTACGAGCCACGCTGGCCAACCAGGATGGAAGTTTTATTACGGCTTCTTCCCAGCAGACAACTCCCTTCGTGAGGCCCATGGCTTGGGGGACCCAGGGGCCCAACAGAGTGAACATAGCCTTTGAACCAAAGTCTGAAGGCATCTTATTATCTTATCACAGTAAGGCCGGTAGTGTCATCTTTAATGCTGTAACATTTGTCGATCGTTCAGGTAGGCTTACAAAAATTTAAAAAAAAAAAAAAATTTGCTGTAATCCCCTTCATCCGCTTTTGATCAGGTATTTGCTCTGAGGGTTCACTCCCCAGACCCTTCCTATCTACAGGACCCAGAAGCTATTTGCTACACTTTACAGGTGAGGAAACTGAGGCACAGCCAGGCCACAAACACACCCCAGCTTCCTCCTGGGGAAGAAACAGGGATGGCAGAGGAAGGAGGAGTTTTCTGAAACCATAGTCCAGTTCACACACCTGGGCTTCTCCAACCCCAGAGCTCCCAACCCTGGGGCCAGGCTAGAATCTTCTAGAGAGTCAGCGGCAGCAAGGGGCAAGGTTCAAATCCTAGCCAACCCTAACCCTAAAAATCTACAAATCTGAGGCCAGGCGCAGTGGCTCCCAGCTATAATTCCAGCACCTTGGGAAGTTGAGGCAGGTGGGTCACTTGAGGCCTGGAGTTCGAGACCAGCCTGGGCAACTTCACAAAACCCCATGTCTAGAAAAATGGCAAAAATTAGCCAGGCGTGCCAGCAGGTGCCTATAGTCCCAGCTACTCAGGAGGCTGAGGTGGGGGGATTGCTTGAACCGGGGAGGCTGGCGTTGTAGTGAGCCGAGATTGTGCCACGGCACTCTAGTAGCGTGGACGACAAAGTGAGATCCCGTCAACAGAAAGAAAAGAAAAGAGAAAGGACACTACAAATCCGACTTTTGACTTCCAGACAGAGAGAGAGAGAGAAAGAGAAAAGAAAGAGAAAGAGAGAAAGAAAGAAAGAAAGAAAGAAAGACAGACAGACTACAATAATCTGTCTGATTTTCGACTTCAGAACCTTTCCAAATGCCAGCAGGTGGCATCTAAACGTCTGGGAGTACAGCATAGGTTTTTGGGTCCTGGGACTATTTTAAATATAGAAATGGGGTCTCACTGTGTTGCCCAGGCGGGTCTCAAACTCCTGGGTTCAAGCAATCCGCCTCCCTCGGCCTCCCGAAACACAGGAGTGAGCCACCGCGCCCTGTCCTCGGTTTCCAGAATCTTTGAACCCCTTGCAGAGAGCAGAAAAGCCACAAGGTGTAGCCTGCCCCCCGCCCTGTCCCCCACGCCCTCATCCAGTTATTTCTTCACCCAAAGTACCTGGGCAGACGCTGACCGGGCTCTGTGCCAGGAACCTGCCAGGCGCCGCTTGATCATCTCCAGCCACGGGGAGCTCATTTCCCAGCAGCGGGCCACGCCCGGGTGCGGTCGTGCGCCCCGAGAGAGGGGCGAGGGTGGCAAGAGGCGGGGATGGCAGAGGCTGGAGCCGGGCCCCCGGAGGGGAGAGGGTGGGGGTGGCCGGGGAGGGAGGAGCCGGCGGGGAACCTCGCCTGGGCCCCCAGGAAACTCAGCCCAGCTGGGAGCAGGGGCCTGGCGGGGGCGGAGGGAGGGAGGAGCTGGAGAAGGCGGGAGCTCGGGCTCAGGTGGAAACGGTCTTGGGTTCCCGGGCGGAGAGGCGCCGGCGCGGGGGCAGACGCGGGACCGTGGTCTGGGGGTGAGTGTCTGCAGCCCCCGCAGGGTCTGGCGGACCCCGGGATGGGGGTTTGGGGGCGGGGGAGTGGGGGGCTCTGGAGAAGCCCCTGCGGTCCCCACCGCGCATACCCCCCGGGGTCCCAGCAGCCCGGGCGCCCTCACCCAGCCCTAATTGTCTCCGGCGTTCCCCAGGCCAGCTCGGACCCGGGACTGGGGGGAGGACCCCCCCACGCCTGACCACCCGGGACCCCGCGCAGCTCCCAGGGTTGGGCGGGATCGGACCCCCGAGGCGGAGGCCGCCTGGCTGTTGCTGGGACTGTGGCCTGTTCGTTGGGAGGGTCTGGGGAGGCCGGCACGGGGGTCCCGGGCTCTGCGTCTGGGGACTGCAGCCGACCCCCAGCCTCTCCCCCCGGCTGTGTGGCGCGGACGCGTCGCTCTTGGCCTCTGAACCGGCCTCAGTTTCCCCTCCGTGAGGTGGGACAATGACCCAGCTGGGATGAGGATGCCCGAAGCGTTCAGTCAAAGGAAGTTTTTGTGATGGGGTGTACTGCTGGCCACTGGGGGCCCTGGGGTGAGTGACGCTTGGTCTCCAAGCCTCAGTTTCCCTATGTGTCAAGGGGGGGTGTCTCGGGACATGGGACCTTGGTGAGGATGAGTTGAGTGGGTAAGAGCTGTGGTCACTCAGTGGGTGCCCAGGGACAGTCAATTGTCATAATTATGTGTATATATATATCTTTTTCTTTTTCTTTTTATTCTTTTTTCTTTTTACGTTCCCACTCCCTTTTTTTTTCTTCTGCTTCTTCTTTTTTTTTTTTTTTTTTTTTTTTTGAGACAAAATCTGACTCTGTCACCCAGGCTGGAGTGCAGTGGCACCATCTTGGCACTGCAGCCTCCACCGCCTGGGCTCCAGTGAGCCTCCCACTTCAGCCTCCCAAGCAGCTAATTACTGGTGCGCACCACACTCGGCTAATTTAAAAAAGCTTTTGTTTATAGAGATGGGGTCTCACTATATTGTCCAGGCTGGTCTCAAACTCCTGGATCCAAGCAGTCCTCCCGCCTTAGCCTCCCAAAGTGCTGGGATTTCGGGCATGAGCCACTGCACCCAGCTCTGATTTTTTTTTTTTTTGAACAGTTACTTCTCAAGAGGAAACTGAGGTACCCCTCAGCTCGGGCCAGGGTCTCCTGCAGTCTAGACTTGGGACTCAAGGTCCAGAGGCAGTCACCTGGCTCTCTAGGTCTGGGGCCAGCCCTGGGGGCCGTCACTTCCTCTCACCGCCCTGTTCTCAAGGTGACACCAGGCAGGGCTGGTATTGGGGCTTGGAGTCAGGGGGAAGAGGTGTGTCCCCCAAATCAAGCAGTTGGGCCCCCTCCTGGCTGGGTGAGCAGCTGGGTGTTGGTCCAGTCTCGACACCCTCAGCATGTGGCAGTTTCTGCCAGGTGCTCTGGGTGTGGAAGAAACAAACAGGGACCTTGGAGCCTCTGTGCGCCAGGCCAGACTTCAGGGAATGCAGACAAGCTGGGCCAGCCCAGGAGGAGAAAGTAAGGCCTCGCTGAGTGACGTTTCCTCCTGCCACCAGCCTCTGAGGCCCAGAGCAAGGCAGGGATTTGCTCACTCTCCCAACCCCGTGAGCCAGGGAGGATGCCTATTGTGGACCCTCTTCCTGATGGGAATCTGACTTGGCTTGATTGCTCCTCATGATGGGGAACTCATTACCAACATGGCAAACTAAAGGAAGTCTCATCAGCTGGGAGTTAAAGGCAGGAACTAGGCTCCCACCCAACCTTTCTTCGATGTATTTCTAGACCTCTCTGTGCCTCAGTTTTCCTATCCATAAAAATGGGGCTAATGCAGCCCTGCTTCCCAGCACAGATACAGAGTTCGGATGGTCAGATGGCGGCCAGGCTGCACGCAGGAGCTGGCATAGTGACTGTAGTCCTGATTACGCCGCTCCTTATGTTCTCGTTGATAACAGTGTGTCTTTGCATGACAGAAATATTATCATGAATATTTCCAGGCTCTAAGTACAGAGCTTGGGAAAGACTCCTGACCAGCCTGAGGGTGTGGGGGTCCAGGAAGTCCCTAGAGGAGGGGTCCACGACACCTCAGTGCTCCCATCACTCCTGGATCGTGGGAAGGGTCTGAGGTTGAACTGCGATTCACGGCCTGCCGTCCCTAGCCTCAGTTTCCCCCTCTATGGAGGGAGCCCTAGATGTCCTTTGAGGAGGCATTGGACCAGGGCTGGTGTTTACTGAGGGCCCCTGTCCAGTCTCACGCAGGTGCCTCAGGCAGTTCCTGCAGCAGGGTGACATACAATGAATGAGTCATTGACGACAAAGGTTGGGCACCTAGAAACCCAGCACACCAAGGTCTAAAGTTCATGCAGCCCCCCTGCCCCGCCCCACTCTTTTTTCCACGCCCAGCTACTCTCTGGTGCGAATATTGAGTAATTATTGACATAGAACTCACTATACACATGGTTTCCCTAAAGCAGGGTCCCGCGGCCATCGTAAAGGAATTATGTTTACTGGATTTTTTTCTTTTCTTCCCCCTGTATTTGCAAAAGCAACACCTGCTCCTTGTAAAAAGGGACCAGCCCATCATTACTGGGAGGCCAAACTGGTAAGAACTGGGGAGGAACCAGCCTCAGGGGCCAGCAGGTCAGGATTTAAATCCCACCCACCCGCCCTGGCCTCAGTCGGCTGTGTGACCTTGGAAAGGTGTGGACCCTCTCTGTACAGATTGTCCACGTGGACCCTGGGTTCCCCTCTGGAAGGCTCAATGAGGGTCCTGGGGTTTCTCCACAGACGAGGGGCTTACACCGCCTCCCGTAAGTGTCCCGAGCTTCCTCCCTGGAGTTTCTTCACCCCTGGAGGATGTACTCCTCTGGAAAATTGTCCTGTTTGCCACTTCTCTGTCCCCTGTTGGTGTGATGGTGTCCTAGGCAGGCAAGGGTTTCTCTTCATCATCTGGGCTCTGTCCTTGAAACCTAGACCCAGATGTGGTATACACTAGGTGCTTAGCACTTGCGTGGAGCAGTCGCAGGTATCCCGGTGATAAGGTGACAGCAGCTGCTATTAAATCTCATTGTGGCTGGGCGCAGTGGTTCACGCCTGTAACCTCAGCACTTTGGGAGGCCGAGGCAGGGGGATCACGACGTCAGGGGTTCAAGACCAGCCTGGCCAAGATGCTGAAACTCCGACTCTACTAAAAATATGAAAATTAGCCAGGTGTGGTGGTGGGTGCCTGTAATCCCAGCTACTCGGGAGGCTAAGGCAGAGGATTGCCTGAACCCAGGAGGCGGAGGTTGCAGTGAGCCGAGATGGTGCCACTGCACTCCAGCCTGGGCGACAAGAACGAGATTCCACCTCAAAAAAAAAAAAAAAATTAGCCAGGCATGGTAGTGCACATTTGTAATCCCACCTACTTGGGAGGCTGAGGCAGGAGGATTGCTTGAAACCAAGGGGTGGAAGTTGCAGTGAGCCGAGATTGCACCACTGTACTCCGGCCTGTGCAACAAGGGGAAAAAAAACAGGGTTGAGGGCTAAGGGCGACAGAGGTGCCTGGAGCCACTTGTACCTGGGGCAAGAGTCCAACCTTGACTGTCCCCTGGAAGCGATGGCAGAGGACACAGGGCCAGAGTGCAGCCACCAATGCCCCCAATTCCGCTGAGCAGACAACCCCATCTACATATTCAGTGGCCACTAATTTTCATTAACCATTGATTTTCAGTGAATCATTAATACTTAGCATCATCAACGCATTGAAGCATGAATATTCAGTGACCATGAATATTTGGCATCTGAAGGACTATTTGTGGCTTGTTAATATTCCTCATGACACTATTAAGGTCTGGCACGGCAGATCATGCCTGTAATCC